>NW_027185872.1:3767036-3810373 GCF_028583685.1 Petaurus breviceps papuanus
TCTCTCTCTCTCTCTCTCTCTCTCTCTCTCTCTCTCTCTCTAACAGGGCTGTGCACCTGTTGGGCAACTCACCGAGGCTTCAGGCCCCTCAGAGAAATGGGTCTCAGAGCCCACAGGAACCGAGGAAAAAATAATCAAATAAAATAAACAAAAACTTCTGTTCACTAGGCTGTTAAGCCAAAACTCAAAGAATTGGAACTTTTTCTTGCTCCAAATTTAAGCTGAGCCCCAAGCATCCATTTGTCTTGCCTTTCATCTGATGGTTCTTTATTCCCCTGGTCTGTTGCTTTCTTTGGCTGATCTTTGAACTCCTTGAGGTACATACACCCTTCAGTGGTACCCATCTCGACTGATCAATATGCTCCAGTCAATTTTACAGAAAGTGTCTACCCAGCATTCTGGGAACCTTCCTCTCGATGTCTCGGCCTTGAATGGACACATGATCATTCCTCAAACTCATAAATATAGACTTTGTGAGGAGGGAACTATTTTACATCACTTTTGCATCACTCTATGACCAGTATTCCAATCTTCGCATCTTGAAGTTTACCATTCAGATATTACGAAGAAAGAAGAGGACCAAGGATACGTGTCTGGATTCTAGCCCATATTGGAAGGTAAGCTTAGCGTGTACATGACAGAACATTCCTTGGGTGCTAGGTGACTTTATTGAAAGCACCTGGGGTTTGCTGGGGATTTGTTGTGACATCCAAACCTTTGGGTGGTTCAGACCGATGCCACCTGCCTTTTTCAAGCAGACAGCTGTGCTCCTGGGAGTCCCAAGAGGGAGGCCCATCATATAACAAGGCATCCCATTCCAGGGGCCTCCTCTTGCTCTTCGTTCTGAGCGCCTTTGACTCAGACAAACTCACCCCACTTATGGTACCACCAGAAGAGGTGACATCGAACCCAAATTCCTTCTCCAGTTAATGCTACTTCTCAAAATGAAATCTGCCAAGAGATACTGGTCTAGCGAAAGAACCAAATCCAGCAGCACAGAGGAAAGTGTGGATCAAATAGCTTTGGCCACGTTCCCATCACCTCACAGATCTAAGATTGCACACATTGGGAAACTTCCCTCAGTGATGCAGATCACAGCCCATCCATCGTTGCTACTCTCAGTCATGTGTGCCCTCCTCAGATTTCACCAAAGGGGGCCAACCCAACACACTGCAGACCTTCCTTCTTTTCTCTGACATGGAAGGCTAGTCGCAGAGCAGGCTGAACCACGCATCTGCCATCCATCCCTATCCACACATGACCATCTCTTATCTTGTCCCTATGATCGAATTCCTCAGAGTCGTCTGTTACAACTATGTATGCACAGGATGTAACTTATGACCAGCAAGGATGTCCAAATCACAGAGTACAAGATAGCCCTGCATACAGGTGGAAAAGTAGGCATCATGAGTTCAATCTGTGAACCTCTTTTTACATCTTGTTCTTTTTTTGATTCTTAGAGATTCCTGACAGTTTAAACCCAATATTTTTGTCTTAGGTAACAGAACACATATTAACTCAAGCATTTATTAAGGGCCTACTGTGTGCCAGGCATGAGGCTGGACTTTGAACCTTAAGGGTACAAATCAAACAAATAAAACCAATAACCCAAAACCCACTTCTCCAGAGCATCTTACTGTGTTTGGGCCGTAGCTAGACATGCTTGTTTATCTTGTGTGAGTAAATGTGGCATGTGGGTAAATCTTGTGAATTTGTGTGAACTTCCTCTTCTCTTACCTATTAACCTCAAAAGCTCCTTCTTCAAATGTGTGATTGCAGGGCAGGCATTGCTCTTCACTTATGTGTCTGTCTGTCTGCCTGTCTTTGTTCTTTCCCATTCCACAGAAAAGGCAAATATAGTCAAGCATCCACCAGTTGCAATCCTGCCTCTTGGGACTGGGAATGACCTCGCCAGATGCCTCAGATGGGGAGGAGGTAAATATAAGCAATGAATCAATCAACAAATAAATGTGGAAATAAAAGGAATGAAATGATGGAGTTTGGCTATGCAGGGCGGACAGGTTCATAAAGCCTCCCATCCCAAATGCATTGGCTAGTGACCTGCCAGAATGAGAAGTTTCGTCCCCTTTCTCAATCTAGTAGTAAAAAGCATTTTCTTCCTCTTAAAATTGGCTCATATATGATGTGTGAGGGATGAAAATGGTCACCAGTGGCATGTGGAAAATCCACCTGCCTGTGCCTCTCAGGAGACTATTGAAGGACAAAAGATCTTTTGGAAAAAAGCACTTTTCCTTAAAAAGGTATTAACGCTCTTCTACCTCTAATGCCAGTTGGCAGGAGTGGTGCCTAACTCAGACCAGTCCACTAATAATTTTCCCTACAGATTGGGGAAAATGAGATTTACTCAACAGTTAAAAAGAGATTTACTTAGCCATAGAAGGGGGAGGGAGAAGATATTCAAGGAAGGGGAGGTATTGAGGACACCTCGAGTGGATTCAGCCTGACTAACTCATTGCAATCCACCAGCCAAGCGTCAGAAATAGTGGTTGGAACTTCTCATGGCCGTCATGTACTCAGATGGCCAGGAAGGGATGCCCAAAGCCTGAAGCTTAGTCAAACCCTGAGCCAACCAAGTCTTGAAGATGACCCAAAAATTTTATGGAAAAACTAGCCTGACTTGCTTTGAGGCAGGAAAGAATTTATTGCCCATGAACTATGAGCCCAGTGGGGAAGGGTCATTGTGGAAGGCAGGCAGCACAATAAATCGAAGCTCCCACCCCTGGGTGGGTACAGCAGACAGGCCTTAGGGTCCTAATGTGCTTAAGAAATTCATGTGGAGAAAGACGTCTCCATGAGAACTGTAGAAAGTGATTGTGTAACTTGGCAGAGGGTTAGTTAATACACTTATTTTAATTTCAAGTTTGAGAATTGTGAGAATAATAGAATTGAATTAGAGATTGCTATAAAGCATTTGTCTCAAACTTGAAGAAACTAAAGAAAGACCCTGTAATCATCTTTGGAGTCCAAAAACCAAACCAAACAACAAATAGAAAACAGCTGCCTGTGTGGCCATCAGTCACATTGCACTCGAGCCCCCACGCACACCAGTTTTGTTAATGCAGAGGCAGAAGGAGGCACTGGTGTCAATGATATGTGACTGGAACAGTGACTTAGCCTTTAAGGGGCTTGGTGACTTCTGACCCTTTGCCTTAAGGATGAAGTTGCTGGTGCCGAGCAGATCATTAATGCACTTCCTTTTTCCTTCTTGTGGAAGTCAATTGTCACAGTAGATGGAGTGGCAGACCTGGCTTTGAATCCCTCCTCAGACATTTACTAGCCATGTGACCCTAGGCAAGTCATTTACGTTTCTCAGCCTCAGTTTCCCCATCTGTTAAATGGGGATAATAGTACCTAGTTCACAGACTTATCGTGAGAATCAATGAAATAAGACACATAAAGTGGTCTTTGAATCTTGAAGCCCAGAACAAAGACCAGATGTTATTGTCACTGATGCTATTTCTCTCTCAACATCGTGTAGATATGTGGCAGCTTCTACAAGCCCTGCAGACCAAATGGTGAACCCTTGAGAAGCTTTTGGGAACCTGAGTCCTATTCTCCTAAATGCCTCCTAGAGCAGCAGGGCTAGCATTGGGCAAAGATGCCTCTTTCTGTAGATTCCCTTTCTTTGAGCTTCTGCTCAGGGAATGCTGGAGTTGTGGGTGGTAGGGGAAGAGAAGCCAGCCCGGTTTGTAGTTTCTCGTGGCAAGTTTAGATTCATTCCTTCAGGAAAGGCACCAGTACCATGGAGGTAAACCTAGCACACCTCGGTGAAATGCGCTGAGCACAAGTTGTGTGGCATCGTATGTAGGGGACTAGTTGGGGCTCAGGACATGCTGGGTTTGAATCCTGTGTCCTACACATTTGGTCTGTGTCAAGTGGCTGGAGAAGTCCCCTAACTGTCTTGTTAGCATCTGCCAGCCTGAGCTGCAGGGAGGCTGGGAGTAAAGGGAATCCTTGGCAAGGCCATAGGTAAGCAAGGCATCGCCTGACCTTTTGGGAATGCAGAGACAAATAGAACACGTCTCTTGCCTGAAGAGGTTTGTATTTTACTACAGAGTTCACAGATCAGTCAGTCAACAAGCATTTCTTAATTGTTTCCTGTGCCCCTCCTGAGGCCCTGTCTCACCCACAGGTGGCTCACCTGCTGACCTAACTCAAGGTTGGGGGAGGCTTTGCCTTGGAAAT
This sequence comes from Petaurus breviceps papuanus, assembly GCF_028583685.1. Taxonomy (NCBI): domain Eukaryota; kingdom Metazoa; phylum Chordata; class Mammalia; order Diprotodontia; family Petauridae; genus Petaurus; species Petaurus breviceps. Next base: position 3,771,243 of record NW_027185872.1, read on the forward strand.
CAGTTGTTCAAATCCACCTAATGTTCCAACCTCCTTCAGCTGTTGTCCTCACTTATGGAGACCTCCAATCATCCCACCCAACGGTATCTTTCTAGGCCCTCACCCAGTTCTGACTAAGCTCTCCTGCTTTCCTGGTATTGACCCCTGCCTGAAACAGTTCAAGATTGGACTTTGTCCTCATCCTGTGGACGATCATGCCTTGTCAGTCACCCAGGCCTCAATTATTCTCACCATCTGCCTTCTCTGTTTCTACTCGTGTGCTATAGAGTGGAGCTGAGGGAAGCCAAAACACCATTTAAGGCAGGCCCTGGAATTATCATTGTATTACCTACATTCTCCAGGCCAAGCAGCTAGGCAGAGAGCAGGGAAATGACTTGCCCAAAGTCATACCACCACAATGTCCCAAACGTTTCCTGGTGCCAGGTGCCCCACAATTGGCTGCCTCTCCAAGAAAGGTTAGGAGGCTTACTTGCCTATGCTTACATAAGGGAGACTCATTTCCTGCCTCCAAGCCAGGGTTTCTTCCTCTAACCCACTGCTTGCTGAAATATAAAAGGGTATTGCTTTCCTGTACAGAGCTTCTCAGCAGTTTCACCACAATCAGTGGAGACAGGTAGCCTTAAGAGTTCGGTTATTGGAAGACTTCATGATTTAAAAGAACGTTAAGATAGTTTCAGTTGTTTTTATAAGAATGAGAAAAAAAACACAAGAAGGAACTTCCTGAATTCTACCTGAATTTTCTTACAACTTCAGAGTTCTTGATTCTGTGGTTTTCAAGGTCACAAAGGTTATTTGATGGGGCCAAGACAAGTTTCAGAGAGGTATTGATTGATGAGATTTTGCTCCCCACCCCAACCCTCACCACTCAGCCTACACCTCTGTGCTCCAGGTGTCCATGAAAATGTGAGCATGGTCCCTTAGCTAAGGCAGGTCCACCTTTGGCATCCTTTCACACTTCCTTGAACTAAGCAATCATTGTTCTTTTTCTTAGGTTATGAAGGGGAGAGTCTAATTAAAATCCTCAGAGACATTGAGAACAGCTCCCAGATTATGCTGGACCGATGGAAGTTTGAGGTCACCCCAAATGATAAAGATGAAAAGGGAGACCCAGTGCCTTACTCGATCATCAATAACTACTTTTCCATTGGCGTGGTAAGTCTTCTCACTAAGGGCTGTGGTTTGTCTGTGCTGATGAGTCTTTTCCATGGACTGCCGCTAAGGGTGGAAAACCTATTGATGGGGAAAGGACAAGTTTCATCAACATCTTGTCGAATGACTGGTAACTGCTCCTATTAGGGCTTTCCCTTCAATTGTTTTTAATCTTTTTTCTCTCCTCCAAACATTGCCCAGGGGAAGGAGGAGATGAAATTGTACTCATAGAACAATTTTTTGAACACCTTGTAGCAGCAAGCACCCCAGCATCCCTGGGATAGCTGCCAACACAGGTTCTTAGATCTGCTTTTCTAAAGGAAAGCATCTCAAAATGGCTGAACAATCTTGCTTTAATCAAACATATATCGTTTACCTAGTTCAGGGGAAAAAGGTCAGCACCCTGAACTTCAGAGAATAGAAACAAGTTACAAGCAGACAGAGAAACAGATCAGCAGACAGGCTTCCAACTGTCTGACCATTACATCCATATCTAATCACAGTTACCAGAGAGGGAAGCACCAACATCTGGGTTTTAAAGCCGGGGGGCGGGGGGGCTCAACGGCTGCCCAGAGTCTCATCTGGTCAAATCACACAGCACTTCTCACAGTGAGCCCCCAAGCAAAGCCTCACATCAGGCTATATATAGCCTTCTCCTGGCTCAGAGAATGTCACAGCCCTCTAGACGCACTGCCTAATCACAAAGCAAAGAGGTGTGGGCCTTCCTGAAAAACAAGCCTCCCGCCACAGGCTCCATGTGACCACATTCAGCCTATTAGGGGGCAGAGTCTATTTCCAAATCAGGGAAGTTTTTCAGAGTCACTTTAGCCTATCAGAGGGCCTAGGGGCAGGAAGATCTTAAATTCCCATTCCCATAACACACCTGAACTAATATATTTTAAGAAAAGAAATGGTTGAATGTTCAAGGATGATTTTCAAACAGTACACAAAAGGCCAGGTTTGTGAGGGCAGAACCTGTTCTTGTTGTTTCAATTTACATTGAGATCCAGGAATATTGTATTTGAAAAAAAAAACAAAACAGTAATCAAATGAATTCCCGTGTTGTATAAGAATGTGCATACGAATGAATAGAAAAACATACATTAATGATGACTCCATGCCTGTGGTGGCAGGCGTTTTCCTCTTTCATGGCTGATTTCACTGGATGGGTTTCTTTTCACATTCAAATAAATAAATTAGGCTTTGGTGAGGACATGATTCTGAAATAGTAAAGAAAGCATTTTCACAGTGAGTGTGCTGGGACTGGGGAGGGAGTGAGAAGGGGAAGGGAATGAGCATTTATTAAGCTCCTACTGTGTACCAGGCATTGGGCTAAATGTTCTACAAATACGAGCTCATTCAATTCTCCCAGCAGCCTGTGAGAGAGGGTCTATTATTACCTACATTTTAGAGTTGGGGGAACGCAGCTAGTAAAGTGGCTGAGGTCAGTTTTGGACTCAGATCTTCCTAACTTCAGACTTAGCACATTATTCACTGTACTACCCAATTGCCAAGAGGCAGGCAGGGGTGTGTGGGGGGGATATTTATTGTGATCTGATTTACAGATACAAAAAGATAGTCTTATCCACATTGCATGGTCTTTCCTTGTAGTCTAGCATCTAGCACAAGGCCTGTTTCCATCTCATCTTTCTTCATCTTCAATGAGACACGTGGAGTGTAGTATAGAGGATCAGCCTCATTGTTAGGATTCAGGACTTATCCCCTGTGTACAAACTGTGCTGGGCAAGGGAAGGAGGGAAAGGAGGGAGGGAGGACGATAGACAGACAGATAGACCTAAGTTGGGCTCTTATGCTCCATGAAAGGGTGCAGACCACATGAGCAGCTAGGCTGACTTTTTTCCTAACCCATAACCCTTACTAGAGCCTATGCAAGTCACTTCTTCCCTAATTGGCCCAAATTGTTTTCTAAGAAAAAGTAGGAAACTAGGAATAAAACCTCTTGGCTCAATGAGGCAGCATTCCTCCACCATGCCCCATCCCTAGCCTCGACCCTCCAATGAAAAGAAGCAGGTTCTTTTCCCTGCCCTTCTCTGGGGTCAAGCCCGATCATGATAATCGCACACAGTTTAATGTCTGGGGAGGTCTTCCTTCTGCTTATGTTCTTGGGATCGTTGTGTGTTCTTCTTGGTTCTAATTATTGAATTTGGCATCAGATCCCTTGTTTCCCCATGTTTCTCTTGCTCCATCATTGTCATCTACCACAATTTGTTTAGCCATTCCCTACTTGGATCCCATTTCTTTGCTCAGGGACACACAAAATGCTGCTGTGAATGTCTTCCTATATGTGGGGCGCTGCTCTTCCTCTTGAGGTGAATGTTGAGTAGAGACTCACAGAAAAGCCACTTTTCAATCACAACAAGATTCTGAAGCACTTTCCAAAATCCTCCGCTGCCCCAGGAGTGCATCTTTTGTCTTTCTCTCCAAAGCCCCTTCAACACTCTTTCCATTTGTTTGGTCATCTTTACCAGTTCTTGTTCTCCAACTATTAGTGTTTAGGAACATTGATCCATATCTTTGCTAAGAGTGTGAGAACTGTTTATTCATGTTTTGATCATTTATCCATTGGGGAATGAGTGAATGAACAAAAATGCATTTATTGAGTGCTTATTGTGTTCCAAGAACTGAGTTAGGTGGAGGTGTGTTTATAAAAAAGGGAAACAGCTCCTGCTCCCTGGGAGCTCACACTTTAATTTGGGATACAACCAAAAGTGAGGGTTCAGCTGCAGGGCAGATTCAAATGCCTGGAAATCCTAAAAAGGTGAGTGACTGAGCAAATGGCCAGACCCAGAGGTCCTCAGGGCTGGTCAGAAGGCTAGATAAGAGTGTTCTTGGGCATTGGCGGCCGAAGAAGCTAAGGAGATAGTAAAGCCTGAAGAATGGTAGGATGCAGTGGCAGGGCCAGTGTTAAGGCCTGGGTATCCTCCATCTTACCAGAAGGATTAGACTTGGTTACCCCCACCTTACCTAAGTGGTTTGAACATAAATATTATTCTCCCACTTCATGGCATATGGGCTACCTTTGGATCGGGGGAGGAAAGGAATGGAAGGAAATGGGGGACAGTATTCCAGGTGGCGGGTCTTCCTTCAGCCTAGGCTCTACAATGGGTCTGGGAAGACTTTGGGATCAGGGGAGAGGGCAAAGGGAAAGAAAGGTCTTGGTTTGTTATATTTGTGTTAATTGTCTACAGATCTTAAGTATTAGATACTTTTTCTGGGATACTTTCTGCAAGCACTTTTTCCCACTCAATAGTTTTATTTTTTTATCAAATGTGCATTGATTTTGTTCACACAAATGTTTAGTTCATTTATTTGAATGAACTAGTGTGTCTCTTTATATGAATCAATTAACAAATGTTTAGCATTTATCTATATCAGGTGAGAGGATGTGTGATAGTGTGACTACAGGGTCTGCCTTAGAGCCAGGAATATATAATTTCAAGTTCTTTCTCTGACAAAGCCTTGATGTAGATGCTTGGGAAATCACCTAATCTCTCGGGGGCCAGGCCAATTTAGAAAATTCCGGATGTTTTCTCCCTTGAATGTTTCCTCATCTGGGAGTTCTCCATACCGATGGAATTATAGTTGTAGCCGCTATGTTCTGTGCCAGACACTAGATACACAAAAAAAAGAAATGTAAATAGCTCCTTCTCTCATGGAACTGTTTTGGTCATGGTGTTTTCGGTTTTGTTTTATTTTGAATTACTTGTTTGGTTAAGAATTTCCCCTACTGATGTGTATATATTAAAAACAAATAACTCTGTTCATTTCTTTTGTTTTGGGGGGGGGCTAATAATAATACTAGTTAGCATTTATATAGCATGATGTGAACTTTTCTATTTGAGGACCATTTAGAATGCATGGTGTTTGGTATATTTTTGTTGTTCAGTCATTTCAGTCATGTCCAACTCTTCATGACCCCATTTGGGGTTTTCTTAGCAAAGATACTGGAGCAGTTTGCCATTTCTTTCTCCAAATGGGTGTGTTATGCTATTCTAAATGCATCTCTTTTTATTATATATGCTATCATCACCGATATCAACCTGCCTTCTGCAGTGGTTTTCAAGACTGTATCAGCATATGCCAGTTGTTAGGATGCATTGATATACCCCGAATGCCTAGAGATCCCTAAAATGATCTGCCAGGAACTGAGGCTAACCCCCGAAGGTAGGGATAACACTGTAAGAGTTACATGGTACAGACAGACATTGCTGGATTGAGATCTGAGTCTTTGGAGGCAGAACTCATATTGACCAAAGCCCAAATCCTTTAATTTACCAAAGTAATTAATACCTTGCATAGACTCTTCTTGAATGGTCTAATTAATAAAGGACTATGTAAAAGGAATGCTATTTTCAGTTACTTAAACCTTCCCTAACAATTTGGATCACTTACGAAGCAAACCTCCTCTGCCTCCCACTTACTACAAATTGCCTACAAAGAAGTCTGAAATTCCTAAGTCTTTCCTAAAATTGTTTGATATCTCTCTGCTTACATTTACTAGGTTTCCCATTGTGTCCCACATGTTACATGCTCCCAGAGTGACTTACCCCCCCCGCCCCGGCCCCAGGACCACTGTGTACTCTTAAAAATCATGAAGCCTTTTCTCCCAAAGAGCTTTTCTTCATGTCACTTATAGCTATCTATATTTACAGTATTAGACATTAAAATATCTCAGTATTATTATGAAAATAAGTTTAGATTTTACTTACCTTCCTTGGAAATAGCACTTTGAGAACCACTCTCTTACCGAGCAAGGGATTTAGAAAAGAAAAGAAAGAAAGAAAGAATAAAGAGGAGAAAAGAGAAATAATAGGAAAGGTGATGAATGCATCGACAAATCTGACATTTGTGCAGTACTCCACAACAGCAGACCATCCCCTTCCCCATCCTTGTAAAAGGAGTGTATGCTCCTGCATCCTTATATGACCTGCAGATCCTTCTTCCTGCTCTCTTTCATCTTCTCTGCTCAAGTAAATGTCTTCATCTCTGCCGGGTCACAGTAGTAGTATATACTGTAAGTGTGAGACTTGTCAAAGTTGATTGTGGACAGTATTTCTAATGTCTGATAATAAATCATTCTTCTTTCTTGCCCCACCTTGCATGTGTGTTTAGGATGTAAGAGTAGAATGTTGATTGAGCAACTCTATCAGGCCAACTTAGCCTACTTAAAGCAAATGACATTTTGATAAGGTTAGAACAAGATTCAATCAATCCCTGACTTGAGATCAAGGATGAAAAGCCCTTGACTGAACTCTTAGCATTGGCTGAGGGAATATAGTCATTCTCTGAGGGTGTTTTATAAAATATCAGACCAGGGGGAAACTAAGAGAGAGAACTTTGGGGTCAATAAATTTTAGGAGGTCTGAGAGAGGGGCAAAGGGAGTGGGGATGTTCAGAAGGAAGACAGAAAGAACTGGCAACCTAGGAGGGGTCACCAAAAGGAGAAGGAAGGAGTGCAGTATGGCAGAGAAGAGAGTGTTCAAGGATAGCATCAGCCTTCCTGACATCTTGAAGCACAAGGCTCGGCTGGCACCACCAGCTGTAGCCACTCCACAAAGATGAGAGAAATTCCAAGATAAGGTTTATTCTTGTCTGTTTGGGGGCAACTTCCCCTCCTGGAGTCTGATTATTCAGCAATGCTATTATGTAATACATCCCTTTATTCTGATGTTACTGATAAAATAAACTTTAACTCAACTACAAAGTGGTCAGCAGTTAGTTAGAGATAGATACAAATGAAACATTGGAGAGCTGAACCTGCCTAAATGTCCAAAATTTTCTTTCAGGGGCTCAGAGCTACTGTGATTTTTACTGCTAACATTCTTTTCTAATACAAATGTTTGAAAGCAGAAGTGGAGGGAACCAGTGGACCTGAGGGGCCCTCCTTACGTTTCTTATAGTCTTAAACATATGAGCTAATCATTATAACAGTCTGTTTAAAGTAAGTGAAGTAGAAACAGTTTTGAAAGTTATCTCAATCTCCCTTCATCATACAACCTCCTTTCCCTTACTGGAATAAAACACCATTCAAAGACTAGAATTATTCCAACAACAATGAATTTCTAAAATGGAACAGCAGTAGCCAGCCCTAATATGTCTGGATAAATGCATTTCATTTCTTTACTTAACAGTAAAAATCTATTAGAAATGAATTGTGTGATTAAAGTGTAACATAGTAAGGGTCAGGAAAAAAGAAATTGGAAAGAAGGGGAAAGGAAGAGAGGGAGAGGAGGGTTTTTTGATCATTTGCTTTGTACCAAGTACTGTGTGCTAAGTGCTTCAGTTATGACTTCAAGAAAAAAGAAAGGTAGAGTCTGGCCTCAAGGAGCTTACATTCTGAGGGGTGAAAACAGCACCCAAAAGGAAAAGCAGTGGTAGGAGTTGCAGTGGGAGAATGGGGGGAGGTGACTGGTGTTTGAAGGACAGACAGTCAGGGGCAGGGCTGGGAGGGGAGTCCAGGCTGGCCTGGGCCCTTCCACAAAATTAGAGGCCTCAGGAAGAAACCACCAATGAGAGGTAGGGATAGACCTTGTAGGGTGATGTTCCAGGGTGAGTAGGGATAGTCGGGCCCTCACAGGCCAGCAAATCCAGTCAGTTCCAGATCAAGAACTCTTTCTACAAATCTCCTGACAATGGCCATCTGGCCTTTGCTTGAAGGCCTTGGGGAGTATGGATGTGTGTGAGTGGTGGGGCAGTACTCACTAGTTTCCACACAGTGAGTGGGGGACAAAAAGAAAAAAAAATATATAGATATATATAGATATAGATATTTGCTTTATGGAGGGCAATTGGGGTTAAGTGACTTGCCCAAGGTTACACGGCTAGTAAGTGTTAAAAGTGTTAAATGTCTGAGGCCAGATTTGAACTTGGGTCCTTCTTTTGTTTTCCATCATGGCCTTCCCAGAGCCCAGCACAGTGCCCATTTGTATCAGTTCCCCAGTCATCAGATCATACTGTAGAATCAAGGGATCATGGATTCATTTGCTGGAAGGGAAGAGGACCTTGAGGAAGGCCATTGCATCTAACCTTTCATTGTACAGATCCAGAAACTGAGACCTGGAGACGTTACATGACCAAGCTAGGGTAACACAGCTGGTAGAGCAAATAGGATTTAAACTTTGAACTAGGTCTTCCTGACCTTGTCTGGCATTGTCTATAACATTACTCTGGCTCTCAGTATTTATTCAATTAAAGAATGTTTTCTCCTTACTTCCATATTACTGAAACATATTTCATCTGTCAGACCTACCTGGTCCTTTTCTGAAGGGTTAACAATAGAGGTGGTAATGTAGGAAACTGGTGTTTCCAAGGTCAAAGTCTAAAAAAGGCATCTATTGACAATGTCTCTCCACTGTAGAAAGTCCAAGCACACTATCACCAATTTATTACCTTTATCAGCTCTCCACTGGGATTCATTGAATGGTATTGGTGCCAAGGACACTTTGGGAAATAATGAGAACCCAGGATGATGGACTTACTCTTGGTGTGTGTGTGTGTGTGTATACATGTGTGTACGTGTGTATATGTACATGTATATATTGGCCTTTTACACAGCAAGGCAATGAACTCTTCTAGAAGCAAGTGATGCATTCACTCTGATGCTAATAGAAAATAAAATATTTTAAAGAGTCATTAGCTCTATAATTACTGCCCTCTGTGGGGCCTGTGATCCCAGCTACCTCCCAGTTCTTTAATTAGCATACCAGGGCATTATAAAGCAAATCTACAAACATCTGTATTTTCTTTCAGTTGGGATTTCTATAGGAAAAAGTGATCAGACTCACTTGGAGACACATTGTGACAACTGGAATGTCATGACATGGTTTGAAATGTAATAAATGTCGTAATCAGTTTTGTTTTAGAATCAGCAAACCCATTTCTTGTTGCCAGGAGCAATGGGAGTTCGTTGCTATTAAGTGAGTGTATTGACTAGAGTGTTTGGTAAAGAACAGTCGCTCTCCCCTGGCCCGTTGTCCTGGAGAGCACAGCTGCCTGCCTATGGCCATACTCCTGCAAATGATACTGGACTGGTTCACATCAATAGCTATCTGCTTCCAGCAAGACACTGCTCCTTCGAGACATACAAGTACTCATGTCAGGCTGCTTCTGTTTTCCCTACATGGAGGATGGATTTTGTAGCAGCTGTTAATCATCCCAGTAAGTTCCAATTTGGACACTCTTCAGTAGAGAAGTCAGCACTGTGAGCATACGCAAGTAAAGCCAGGAGAATTTCAAATGCTTCTGGAAATGTCCCCCAGCTTGTGGAAGATGGATCCAGAAACAAATTAGCATCACATACTGTGAAGTACATGAAAGCCAAAGTGGAAAAGCAGGCCTGATTCATGCTGAAGCCTCTAAGGAATGGGGAGTCCATTGGGTTCCAGTGGGGCTCCCCAGGAAATGATCAGCATGGTGTCAACAGGCTCACTGACAAAGAAAAGGGGGCCTTCGTGCCTTCGTATAGATCATCACCCCAATGCACTATCAAGGACACATTTGCATGGACATGATTTAATATCCTTCAGTACTAGTCAGTCACTAAAAGCCTGTTACCCTGCCAGTTTGGGGGAAAATATGACTCCTTAATTCTGACCCCCATAAATCGTAGGATATGGGTCTGGATGGCTCTCCACATCACCTTGAGTCCGTTGTATCGTGTATGATAACAGTCAGATTCGGTACTGCAGAGCACCGCCAACGTGAAGAGGTGGTCCCCTAGGTTTAATGCTAGTCTTCCTCAAAGAGTGGAGATTGGATGTGGCCTCCAGGCAACAGGGTTGAATACAGCCTGGCATCAAAGTCTTCTGCCCATCCGCTATCTTGCTCGCCCCTCTTTGATCAGGCTATTCCAGCCTGCAAGCTCTTTGCTTTGTTACAAGTGCGATGTATTTTTAAATTCTCCCACCTGTCTTATTCCTGAGATCTAAATTTATCTTGACCAGATGGTGACAGTGTTCTAGAAATTATGCTGAGTAAGTTGAGCCTCGGTGCTGATTTTATATAATGCAACACCTAGAGACACCCCAGCCTCTTCCTTACAAACTGTGCATCTAAATGAAGCCTTGGTGCCTCCACTTGAATAACCAAATACCAAAGTAGAGTCCTAGTCCCCAGAGGAGAAAGTTTCCAGGCTTGAAAACCAGTTTTGCCAATTGTGAACCTTCGTATCTCCTGGCCAAGGGACACACAGAATGATGATAACTGTGTGCCTGAGTGAAAGGCTGTTCTTGAAAGGGAAGCATCTGTCCCTCTGGATGTTAGGGGCTTACTGGGGAGCAAAGCACTTACTCCCTGGGAGAGGGCATTAACCCCAGGAAATGCCAAGTGTTCTGCCAGGGAAGCATTGCTGCCTTCGCATACAGGCTAATGTTACCTCCTAGAGGAAGTGGGGGTTCATGATCCATGTTCTGCTATAGGAATGACCCAATTGTTTTCTTCTGCAGTTACTTGGGGAAGATATTCTAGCAGGAATTCATTGTCCTTTTTAGGAAACAAAAGTCTTGTCATTATTCACTGGATAAAAAATAAACATCTTTACCCTTTTCCCACTATCCCCCCCCCAACAAAGTTTTAAACAGAAAGAAAAGAATTTCTCTCTTTGGGGATCCATTCATTGGGAAGCCATTAAGGATTCTCTAAGCTGGTTCTTCTCCCTACCTCCACCACCAACCAGAAAGACCCTCTCAAGAGAACTGTCTTACAACAAACCCAAATAATATTTCACTGTGGATATATTTAACTATTGTAAAAGCTGATCACATCCTCCATCAGCAGCTGCACCAGGTGATGTTGTCTTTCCCCTGTCTGGCTTACTTTTTCCCACTAGATAGCTCTTTTTAAATTTAATTTAATTTTCACAGATCAGCCTGTCACCTGTGAAAGGCAACAGATTTAAGTTGTTAAGCAGATTGTCCTGGCTTAGAGAAAGTCAGAATGGGATGTCCAACCAAGAGCATTCTACAAGATTGGATTTGTTTGAGGAATGAAGCGAATGGAATAAAATTATGCTCATTTTAATAATAATTTCACTTTGAGTCATTTCTAGGGCTTTGCAAACATAATTATTAACAATTATATTTTAATCTTATTTAAGTGCATTAAGCTTACTTAAATATTGAGTGGGATGCATGGAGTAGGCTTTTTTTTTCCTTTGCATTTTGATATTTGAGTCATTTAGGCAGCCTTGCCTGCCAGTCCTCTTGCTCACATCTGATCAAAGGAGCTATCACTCTAATGGCAAAGAAGCAGTTGTTCAAAATACCCATTACAAGATACAACAAAAGCATCCAATTGGGAGCTAAAGAACTTTTACTTTCTGGACATCCGGAAAAACACATATGACTTTTTAAGTGTGTATATTTTCAGAAAATTGGTTATTGAAAGTAGGAAATACTATATGGCAAAGTATGAGTGATGGATTGTTATGGCATTAAAAGATGTTAGTGAATGCAGTCTGTCATTCAATGGAATTTTCCAAAAGAGACTAGATGCCAGTGTGCTGTAGGTGGATTTCTGTATCAGGCAAGGAAAGGGGAATGTAATTCTTTTTTAAGTTCCTGAGAATCCCATGAATGGACTAGTTATGAGCCCCATCCCTTACCCTGTCCAAGTTCAGTATACTTGTTTCATTGTCAGGGACCATGTCACAGTGAAACTCACAAAATACGGCAGCTACGAATTGATCAGCGTGACTGCTATGTATCAGGTATTGAGATTAGACACAAATGAAGCAGACCCTACACTCGAGGGAGTTACATTCTTTCTGAAAAAGCTGCATATATGCAAATAAACATAAAATATATGCCAATTAAGCAAAAATTATTTTGGGGAAGGTTATAGGCATGAGTAGCTGGGGGCAGGGGGAGATAGAGAAAGGCATTTTGTAAGGAGGAAATGCTTAAGCTGAACCTTGAAGGAAATTAGGGGAATCTGAAAGTGAGAAGAGCAGACCCACAAAACTGGCAAGCACAGCACCCGCTCAGATGCTCTGAGTGGCAATGGGAACTAAGAGAGTCTTCCTGAAGACATAATTAATGTGCGCCAGGGATCAGAACGGCTCCTTAGGTAAATGAAGCTAAATCAGCTGTGTGCTATGTAATTAACTTACAGCTCTATTAGTCCAAGTGTAATGTTATTCATTAGGCCAGCAAGGAAGCATTCTTTTCTCCAAGAAAGTCCTAATTTGCTAAGTAATGATTAACAATTCATCACCATACCTGATTTACATGATCATAACGTGATTGTGGTTCATTTCTTTCTCAGGCAGTTTACTCCTCTGGCTTTGAAGGTTGATGTAAATGTGCATTCATCTCAGTGGCTTTGCACCCTGTGAACTCCTTAGCAATCAGAATTGTAGACTTCTAAGTGCCCCAAACTAGAGCAGGTTTACTCTCAAATTAGGCCAGGCCACATGAACAGGTCAGTCCACTGGACCAGCCCCGAGGTATGGTTGTAATGGCCCACCCCCTCCTGTTGCTGCCTCATTTTTGATGAGTTCTCTACCCTTTTTCACCACTCTACACCATCATGGCTCTTGTACATTTCCTTCGATGATTTCTTCCACCTACCCCGTACCATGAGGTTTTCTCAAGGTGCTGCCCAAGGCCCTCTTTTCTTCTATGCCTCACTCCCTCTTTTGGAAATCCCACTGTCAACTCCATGTAGGTGACTGGACGTCTTTCTCCACTACTTTTATTTTTCCTCAACTGCCTGATAGATATGGTCCCCTGAGTTTTCTACTGACAACTCAAATCCAGTATGTTCAAATCATGCTCATTCTTTCAAAATCTATTTCTCCTCCCAATTTTCCTTGCTACGTTGACAGACCTACCATCCTTCTCAACCAACCTTGCAGTTAAAATTGGCTCCTCCCTCTCCCTTATTTCTCATATCACAGCATTTGCCACATTCCACCAATTTTATTTTTCAAATATCTCCGAATCTATCCCCTACTTCCCACTCCCATTGCAACCAACCTTGTTCTGGCCTTGATCTCTCATCTCATAGTCCTACTACCTAGACTACCCTTCTGGTCTCTTGACAGAAATAGCAAATATCTACACTCTCTAATCTATCCTTCACATTACTACCAAATCATCTCAGTAATGCCTGTCTTCACTAAAGCAAAGCAGCCACTGCTATGTAACTTGCAGTCTTACAGAAGCACTCCAAGGTCAGACAGAAGACATGATTTGCCATGAGTCATGGCTACAGGCTAACAGAGACAGCACATGAGGAGACCTGCTTGACCCTGAGGCTTCTAGTCTTTGCTTTATCGATGCTGTATTGGCGGATTACTAAAGGGCTTTTCAGACAGTGAAATCCCAGCTCTGGACCCTACCCCTAAAATAAGGAAATGAACTGTGTTGATCGTGAAACTCGTTGCCCAACAGTGAAGTATCAGTGTCCTGCCTGGAATCCAGAGCCCCAGCTCACCAGGACTTTATACTTTATATCTGCTGCTGCCATACCTTTTTCTCATCATTGCCCCACCCACCTCAGTTAACTGGAATGAACTGCTGTGCTGTCCAAATACTTTTCTTGCTTTATGATGCAACTCAGATGCCTTCGTATTCATCTTTCCCTGGTGTTCCCCCCCTTACCCCAGCTGAGTGTCACCTTTCCATCCTCAGATATCCTAGGACTTTGAATGTTCCCTTAGCACTTAAATTTAATAGGAATTAGTATTATTTGTATACATATCTGTTCTCCCCTTTTAGATCATTAGTTTTTTTGTGGGCAAGGTCATATATCTTATTCCTTAATATAATGGGTATTACATTCAGTTCAGGTGCCACAGGATCAGAGAATCATGACATTTCTGAGCTATATGTTACCTCATTGACCATCTTCTAGTCCAACCCATACATAGAAGGAGTTCCCACAATGACACCCAACAAATGCTTGTCCAGTTTTTGAGTGAGTACCACCATAGAGGACGCACCCACGTCCTCCTGAGGCTGACCATGCTACCTTTAGATAGATCCAGAGTGTAGAGGGACAAGGATGAGTTGGACAGCTTCAGGAAGAGGGATACCAGGATGGGTAAAACCTTTGTTTTCCAGTCACGTAAGGATTGGTTAAAGAATCTGGGGATTTTTAACTAAAAGAAGGGAAGACTCTGGAGAAATAGAATCTCAGTCTTCAAGCATGAGAAGGACTGTCAAGTGAATGAGACAAGCCTGGTTCTACTTGGTGATCCAGAAGGCACAGGCTTGAGTGGTGGATGTGATTTGCAAAGTGGCTCCTTCTGATCTGATATTCAGAAACATCAAACCAACATCTTCAACAACAGCTGCCTTTGATGTCAATGACAATTCCAGTATGGAAAGGGTAGCCTCAGAATTTGGGAAGGGATTACAGATTTCAGAGAGCTTGCTGTGTTCCAGGGACTATGCTAAGCTGCTACGTGTTTTAAAATCTCCCTTGAGACTTGTTATAACCCTGCAAAGTAGAGACTGTTATAGTTATTTCATAGTTTGGAAAAGCAAGGCAAACAGAGGTTAAACAGTTCACCCAGGTTTGCCCAGGTAGCCAGTATGCAAATCTGAACTCGGGTCTTCTTGACTCCAAGCCTGTGTCCACTCCAGTTGCCTTTGATGGACTGAGATATTTAAGCAGAGATTGGTCAGCCACTTGTTGGGGATGTTATAGAAGTCTGTGATGAGGAAAGAGGCTAGAGCAGGCTTTCTGAACCTTCTATGTTATGAACTACTCTGACAGTCCAGTGAAGCAGAAAGTAAAATAAAATAAGCAGGGTGAGGAAGGAAACCAATGATATTAAAATACAGTCATAAAATAGTTGTTTTTTTTTAGTTACCAGCTAGATCCCCCATTAACCCCCATTGTCACAAGATGGTTTCTAGGGCTCTCTGTTTCTGTGATCCCATGGTTCTGTACCCTAGGGCTCAGAAGAGCCACTCCCCGATGCCTCATGAGTGTGGTTGGACTGACGAATGTTAGACAGCATATGAAGAGAGCAAGACAGTGTTAGTGTGATAGGGAGGGAACTGGGAGATACATGGAAGAGTTGATTCCTGGTGATTCAGTCCAGACCTACAAGTACAGCTCTCCGTCTCTGTGTGTGAAGTCTTGTGCACATGCCTGAGCTACTCTAGCTGGGGTGAAGTCATGATGCCCTAAGGAGGATGGGGCATGGCTCAAATAGGGAAGGAGTTATTATAACACTGGAAGTTTATATAAGTTCATTATCTGATATGAAATAGGTTAAGGAAACAGTGCACAAAGAAGCTCAGAATAGATGAGAGGAATTCAGCAAGCTAGATTTGATCCAGGAAGGACGAGCCATAAACTCCTTGAAAGCAGGGATTATTTCATTATGTGTATTCGTATCTGTAGTATCAAGGACAGTGCTTAGCACATAGTAGGTGCTTAATAATACTTCTGTATTCTTTAACCAAAACATAAAATAAATAAATGACGATGATATTTTAGGCAGCTCCATGGTGTAGATAGAGCACTGGGACTGCAGACAAGAAGCCTTAAATCCAGCCTCATACACTTACTAACTGTGTGACCCTAGGAAAGTGACTTTACCCTGTTTGCCTTGGTTTCCTCATCTAGAAAATGAGCAGGAAAAAGAAATGGCAAATCATTCCAGTATCTTTGCCAAGAAAACCTGGAAGGGGTCATGAAAAATTAGACACAAGTAAGATAAATGAACAATAACAAAACTGCCATTTTAATCAAATTAGCATATATGCCTTAACACCTCATATTAGATTATATGCTCTAGAGAGAGCTCCACCTGAATGACTTTAAATTTTTTAAATATTAATTTTTTCTAAGTAATCAGTATAAGGTCTTGAAAATACTCAAGGTTTACTGAAAATTTGTTAAATGCATGAAATTGAAACAATGTATTATGCATCAACCATGGGTAACATAATCTTCCTTGTTTAATGTGGGGAATGGGAAACAACATTAAGTGCAAATCCTACCCTCAAGAAGCTTCCAGTTTAGTCATGAAGCCAAGATGTAAACAACATAGGGAAAAGAAAGGACAATACGAAATGATCATTTGGTTGTCATCCATTCTGAAAGATGTTGTCACTGTCCAGCTGTGGCTGCTCAGACCAATACAAGTTTGGAAAGCTCTGCCACTGTCTGTATGAACATTTGGAGTGGATATGGCTCGAAGTATGTACATCTCATATCTCTTTTGAGCAACTTCAGTCCTGCTTTGCTCATAGAGCACAGCGCCTTCTGTGATGGGGATGTACCATGCTGGCCTGTCCTGGGCCAGTGGCTCCTGGGTCTCACCATTGATACTAAAGTTCTTCAGAGAGATTTGAAGAGTCCTTGTATCGCTTCTTCAGACCGTTATGTGAATGCTTGCTTTCGGTGAGTTCTCTGTAAAATAGTCTTCTAGACAAACATATTTGGGATTTGAACAATGTGGCAAACCTGTTGGAGTTCTACCCTTTGCAGTAGAGTTTGAATGCTTGGCAGTTCAGGTCATGGAAAGAACTCAGTGTCTGGTCCCTTCTCCTGCCAGGTGATCTTCAGAATCTTCCTAGGACAATTCAAAGGGAAGTGGTTCAGTTTCCTGGCATGGTGCTACTAGACTGCCCAGGTCTGACAGGCATACAACAATGAGGCCAGCACAGCAGCTCTGTAGACCTTCAGTTTGGAAGTCAGTCTAATACCTGTTCTCTCCCACACCTTCCTTTGGAGCCTCCCAAACACTGAGCTAACTCTGACAATGCGTGCATCAATTTCATTATCTGTTTTAAAGATATGAATTGTATTGTTAGTGAACAGTTAATATTCCCAGAAGAGGGAGTCTCATCCCTAGAAGAAAGCAGAAAACAGAAAAAAAAACCCTAGATATTTGTGAAGTAATAAATAGGACACAGAATCACAAAGAGACCTTGGAAAGGAGGAGAAAAAAGTCTGGAGTGGAAGGTGACTGGAAGAGATTGGTGCTTAGTGCTCATTAATGTTCTGTGGTGTATGCTGGGTCTCTGTGCCTCTTGGAGCCTCAGTGTCCTTATTTGTGAAATAAGGGTTTGGGACCACACCACTTTAAATATTAGGGTGTGTGTGTGTGTGTGTGTGTGTGTGAGAGAGAGAGAGAGAGAGAGAGAGAGAGAGAGAGAGAGAGAGAGAGAGATGAAGATAGAACACAAGCTCCTAGAGGGCAAGGATTGTTTCAGTTTTGTCTTTGTGTACCCAGTCCTTCACATGGTCCTTGGAATACAGTGGTACTTAATAAGTACTTGTTGATTGATTGTGAGTGATTGCTAATCTAATGGGAATGAGGGAATGTGAGAATGTTCTGAAAAATTAGACATAAAAAAAAGCTTGGCATCGGAAAGAGGTAGCATCTGACAGTAGAAATAGAAGTGGGAGGGAGTGGGGTGGGTGGGTGGGGGACAGAACTGACATTTGGGAGAGCGCCTAGAAAGCAGAAAGAAAAAAAAAACTGAAAGACTGGTGGAAAGAAAGAAAAAAAACCCAGCAGTGTGATGGGCCTGGAAAGCAGAGAGGGCTACTAGTCTAAAAGAAGACACAGCACTGCTCAGGAATTTCACATCTTGTCCTGGGAAGGTTTCCTGCCAAGAATCAGCACATGGAAGTGGTGTTTTTTTTTCTCTTAATTCACTCGACAGCATGTTTAATTACCCCAACAGTCTTCACTGCCTGATCTGACTCTGGATTATTATTTTGGAGGAAAATAAGAACCTGCAGAACCCAATGTTCAGAGATGTCCTCTTCGGAAATTTTGGTTTTCATATGGTACAATTATACTTAGAGTGTAATTGGCATTTTCCCCATCAGCAATGTGAGGTGGTCTCCCAATATGCCATAATGTACACTTTCAGATTCTTCATACCATGCAGAGTTGGATGGAAACTCGATTGCCCAGCCTGAACTCATGTTGCTTCCATCGATGGATTGTTGTTTCCAATCAAACTGGGTTATCGTCCATCCCCTGGATTCATCTGCTTCTGTCATTTTGCAATTTAGCTTCCTCTGCCTGGAATGGAGCAACCCCAAGTAGCCCCCTAGGACACCACTGGGAGCCCCCAAAACACTTCATTAGAAGTACTTTCCTAGAGGGCTCAGTGTAGAAGTCACTCACTTCTTCCATGAAGGTCTTGTATCCTAACCAGACTCTGTCCCCTCCCACCCCACAAGCACCCATTTCCAGTCTCCCTCTAGCATATACCTCCCTCCTCTTAGGCATTCTGAGAGCCAGTGACACTGGCCTTCACACTGTTTCTTGCACAAGACTCTTCTCCTGACTCCAGGCATTGTTACTGACTGTCTCTAATCCATGGCCAGACTCCCCAGGCTCATTAGTTAAGTCCCAGCTTAAATCCCACCTTCTACCATAAATTTTACTAATCCTTCTTGACTCTAGTATCTTCTCCATGGTGCTTATTTCCAATTTGTCATTTCAGAAGTTGGTCATAAAGGTTTGCATGTTGTCTCCTCCATTAGGCTGTGATATCCTTGAGCAGGGGATTGGCATTTGTCTTTCGTTATATCTTCAGCACTTGGTACAGTGCTGCCTGGCCCATAGTAGGTGATTTATGAATATTTATTGCCTGATTGTCTCTAATACACCCATGGCCCCATCGAAAGGAATTTCTCCTTAAGTTGTCTTATATTACGTTTCCCATACGTGACTCTTTCCTCTCGCATACCCAACCTTGCATCAGGCTTATTTGCATATATACTCTATTTCCTCCATTAGGCTGTGAATTCCTAGGGAACAGGGTCTGTGCCATAACCATCTTCTTTGACTTAGTGGTGTAACCCATCATAGATACTTAATCAGTGTTGTTTGGGACAGATTCGGTTGCATAGTAATAATAGATTTTTTTTTTCTTTTGTGGAGAGTCTGGTTTGCTATGTGCAAGACATAGTAAACATTCTTCCCCACCAAGGAGAGATGAGAATTTCGAAATATATTTTCCCAAAACAAAGGAAGGGAATTCCAAGGACAGAATGTGATGTGGACTCTTGGAAAGTCATTCATGGGCCTCTGTACACACTTCCAAACAACAAAAGAGCCCCTTGTTACTGAAAAATCAAAATCATTCTGAAACTCTTTAAAAAAGATATCGTGAGCTTTAACAGAAACGTTTTAGAAACAAAAATCAATATTGATTCAACAGCCTCTTTACCTCAGAGAGCCACAAGTGGCCATAGGATTTTCAAGGCAGCTATTGAAAAAGTAAAAAACAAAACAAAAACCAGGGAAGGAAGGACTAAGGAGCAGTGTTGGAGAACGGAGGACCTTAGAGGAGAAACGGGCAGCCCTTGGAAGCAGGGCTTCCACAGCAGAGGGAGGCATATGGGTCCGCTGGTCTTTATGGATAGAGATTTTTTTGTTTTGTTTTGTTGTGGTTTTTGTTTTGTTTTGTTACAACATGGAGAGGAGTAGGGGGAGCACCCTGCCCTTCACCCATGGATTTGCTTCGAACCCTCTCTTTTCTGGAACATATTATACTGCCTAGGCTAAAGGCAAGTAATTGGCTGCAGGGGGTGAGTTAAGAGCCTTTACCTTCCCATCTTTTCACCTTTGGAAACCCCGGAGCCTTTGTTTGGACTGAGAGAATCTGAAATTTGGAATGTTCAAGAACACAAGGACGTCTGGGATGTAGAACAAACATGGGCCGTGCTCGGTTCTCTTAATTTTGAATATTTATACCCACCCTTCCCTATATAGAGACACTTGGCTTTCACATTGCAGCTTTATCTTACAGTAACATTGATGACTATATGATCTACTTTAAAAAATACTGATATCTTTTATTTCCATATCAACATCATTTCTAAGTACATCCCTGCCCTGTACCCTGCACATAGAACCATCCCTTAAAACAAATCAGCAGCAGCAAGGACGCCAAGCACACAGGTGGGTGGGCAGGCTGCAGCCGAGTCTGGTAGAAGGGACGGTGTTCTAGTCATGGTTCTCCTCTCCCAACAAAGAAAAAGTAAAAAAGGAGTGAGGCTTCATTTTGTTCGTCTCTTCTTTGTGGTCAGGCTTCTTTACCAGACTTCCCGCCAGCTCTTGTGGAATTCCAGACATCGTGCCATCATTCCTGGGAATACCAGCTATCTTCCATTCCCTCATCACACGTGTTCTTTAGCACCAAGGCTTCCGTTGGCCTTTGCATCCCCTGGTGTGATATTCTTTCTCCCTCTTCTCTTCTGACACTGGTCCCGTTTCTTCTCTCTCCTCAGATCTTTTCTTTCTTGATTATCATTCTGTAGGCCATCTTTAGTTTACTTTAAAAGAATACACCACTGTCCCTGGAACCCAGAGTGTGGAGATGCATTCCTTGAGATCCCCGATGTTCCCTCATAATGGTGATCAAAGGGTTGGATGTTGGGGAGGGTGGCCTGGACAGAGAAGGAATTGGAGGAAATTAAAAAAAATAAAATAAAAACCAACAGCAGCAACACAGCCTTAGGGATGAAGTTGGCAGATTGCTAGCTTGGCAAACAGTATAAATCTTGTACTTTATGCTGAACTGAATCCACTCATAATTCCCTCAGAAGTTGTTAGGTCTCTCTGCGAGTTAGGTGTGGCCAGATAAGAAAGAGCTGAGAAACGGGTCTGGTTGGCCATCTAATCTTAGAATGTGAGATTAATGAAATAATTAAAATTTCACTAATGGGTCATTAGTGGTCTTAGCTTTATGAGACCCTGAGAGATAATTGGGGTCACCCTGGAGCATCAGCCAGCTGGGGATAGAATCTGACTGTACTGTCACAGAGCATTCAGCAGCATGGCCATCTCAAAGACTATCAGACTGCCAGTAAGTAAACTCTCTCCCTTATTTCAGAAGGTGATGTCCCTCTGTTGGGGGAGCACCCACTCGACTGTTCGCTAGGTTCCCAATTTTATACTGTCATCCACTTGTTCTGTGTGTTTCACCACCAATTAAGAGCCATTTCTTTTTATTTTATTTTTAAAAAATTTAATGCTTTATTAACTTCTGATTTACATCATTCATTTCCGCCAGATTTTGAGTTACAAATTTTCTCCCCGTTTTTCCCCTACCCACCGCCCCAAAATAGCAGTCCTACAGGATATCCCCTCCTCCAATCTGCTCTCTCCCATATTTTCTCCCATCCCCTTTTGACTTTTCCAGTGGATCTCTATGCCCCAGTGCCTGTATATCTTATTTCCCAATTACATGTAAGATGGTATTAATAATAGTATATATATATGTATATATATACACACACATATATATATACATACATATATTTGAATATTTGATTTTAAAACTTTCAATTCCAGATTCATTCCCTTCCTTCCTTGTCACCCACCCTTACTGGGAAGATAAGCAGTTCAGTATAGGTTGTACATGTGTAGCTAATGCAAAACAATAACATAGTAGATATATTGAAAAGACTGACTATGTTTCCCTCCATCCTATCCCACCTTCCACTTGTTCTATTCTCTACTTTGATCCTGTCCCTTTTCAAAAGTGGGTGCTTCAAACATCCCTCCCCCCCAGTCTGTCTACCCTTCCATCATCCCCCCTCTCATCCCCTTCTCCCCCTATTCTCCTGGAGGGTGAGATACCCTATTTAGTGTGTATTTCACTCCCTCCTCAAGCCAAATTCAATGGGAATAAGGTTGACCCATTTCCTTTTGCCTTCCTATTCTTCCCCTCCATTGGAACCATTTTCCCTTGCCTCTTCTGTATGAGATAGTTTAGCCCAATCTGTCTCTCCCCATCTCCTCTCATTATATTCCTCTCACCTCTTAATTTCACCTTTTAATTATCATACCTTCCTGTTAAATTGGTCCCGTGCCCTCTATCTATGTATACCTGTAAACATATATACACATTCACATATGTATTCATATGCACATATACCCTCATATATATATATATGTATATATATATATATTTCTAATCCCTTCAAACTGAGAAAGGTTTCATAAGTTTCAATTATTGTTTTTCCATATAGGAATGTTAATAGTTCAACTTTGATAAGTTCCTTATGATTTCTTTTCCCTGTTTACCTTCTCATGCTTCTCTTGCTTCTTGTATCTGAATGTCAAATTTTCTATTCAACTCTGGTTTTTTTCAGCAGAATGCTTGAAAGTCCTCTATTCCACTGAATGACCATATTTCCCCCTGAAACATGATACTCGGTTTTGCTGGGTAGGTGACTCTTGGTTTTAATCCCAGCTCCCTTGACCTCCGGAATATCATATTCCAGGCCCTTCGATCCCTCAGTGTAGAAGCTGCCAGATCCTGGGTTATCCTGATTGTGTTTCCACAATATTCAAATTGTTTCTTCCTGGCTGCTTGCAATATTCTCTCCTTAATCTGGGAATTCCGGAACCTGGCTATAATATTCCTAGGAGTTTTCTTTTTGGGATCTTTTTCAGGAGGTGATCGGTGGATTCTTTCAACCTCTATTTTGCCCTCTGGTACTAAAACATCAGGTCAGTTTTCTTTCAGAACTTCCTGGAGGATGATTTCTAGGTTCTTACTTCGGTCATGGCTTTCAGGTAGTCCAATAATTTTTAAATTATCTCTCCTGGATCTATTTTCCAGGTCAGTGGTTTTTCCCATGAGATATTTCACCTTGCCTTCTATTCTTTCATTTTTTGGATCTGTTTAACAGCATCTTGATTTCTCATAAAGTCATTAGCTTCCATTTGTTCCAATCTAATTCTGAAGCAATGATTCTCCTCATTGAGCTTTTGAGATTCTTTTGCCATCTGGCAAATTTGGCTTTTTAAGGCATTCTTCTCCTCATTGTCTTTTTGAGCCTCCTTTGCCATTTGAGTCAGTCTGTTTTTTAAGGTATTATTTTCCTCAGTCAGGCTGTTAACTCTCATTTCATAATTTTCTTGCATTGTTCTCATTTCTCTTCCCAATTTTTCCTCCACTTCCCTTATCTGCTTCTTAAGGTCCTCTATGGCCTATAACCAGCTTGTATTTTCCTTTGGAGCTTTTGGTGCAGGAATTCTGACTTCACTGTTTTCCTCCTGTTCCATGCTTTGCTCCTTTTTGTCCCCAAAATAGGAGTGTAATGTTGGAATCTTCTGTCTGCTTTGTTTCCTTTGCCTGATCATTTTGCCACTCACTTACTTGACTTTTGGGCTTTTTGCCACCATAGGATTCTGCCACCAGACAGGGGAGCTTTCGTCCCAAACGCTGATGTTTTCTCAGCTGCCGGAGGTATTAGATGGGTGCCCTCTCTGAGGTCTCCACATGCTCTGGCAAGCTGGATATACACCCCAGAACCTCCACCCTAGACTGCAATCCAGATCCAAGCAGGTTAAAGCAAGGGCGATTACCCCTCAGACTGGTGCTTGGTCCCCCTACACTCTGCAGGCCAGGCGGTGAAGCTGCCATGTGGCGCTGGCTGGCTGTGCCGGCATCTCAGCAGCTTCTCACCCTGGGGACAAAAGCCACACGCTCCCACTTACTGGGTCCCCAAGTCCAGATTGCACTGACCTCTCACTTTGTCCTTCGCATCTATGTATTGATAAATCTGGACACAGCCACAGCTGCTGCTGATCTGGAGTCCCTCTCACCGGCAGCTGGTCAGGCCCACCCTGGGGCTAAAGCCTCTGTGTGGGGCTGGGCTCGGCTCCCAGAGCACTGCACTGGCTGATTCCTGCCGGCCTGCCGGGCTGTCCTCAGCAGGAGGTTAGCTTCTCTGTGTCATTTTGTGGGTTTTGCAGCTCCGAAGTTTGTTTAGAGTCCCCTTTTTGCATGGATTGGGGAAGGTGGAAGCCGGAGCCGCGGGAAGGTCGTGCTTCTACTCCGCCATCTTGGCTCTGCCCCCTAAGAGCCATTTCTTTGGGAAGAGGAGTGTGCTGTCTCTCCCCCTCTCCATATTCATATCTCAGTTAGCACAATACCTGGCACTTGGCAGGTATTAAGTCAATGCCCATGAGTTGCTTGATCTGTGACCATGATGTACAATCAGTCAATAAATAATTGTTCTTTAAGTGCCTACTATGTATGAAATGCTGTGCTACATGATGGTCCTAGAAACAAAGCATCGGCCCCGTCTTCCAGGAGCTCTACTTGGGGAATTTCCTCCCAGATGCTAATTCTCATGGTCTCTATTGTACCTGCCTGTTTGAAAGTGAAAATGATTTCCTGTAATTCCTTTATGCCCCCTCAGGGCCCAGGCCATGGTGTCACGAAGCAGTCATGGTACATGCTTGCAAAGTCTCTGCCCTCTGCTTTCCTGCAGAGCTGTTGGGGGCACCCCCATTCTCTCTGTTATCGAGGCTCAGGCCTTCAATGCTCTCAGTTCCTTATTCCCATTCACACCCTGTCATCATCATCCTGATGACATTCTCTTCTCCCCATTCACAAGGCATCACCTGAGTTCAAGCCCTTCTCACCTTCCTTTTGGACTAGGACAATAGTAATCTATCTCTGCTTTACCCAGTCCAGGATGTTTTCCACTCAGCTGCCAAAGTTAGTCAGCCAGCTTTATTAGGTGTTTACTAGGGGCCAGACACTGGGCAGACAAATACAAGAAGAAAGAAATATAGTTCCTGCCCTCAAGGAGCTTATATTCTAATGGGGAGGGTGGAGGGGTATTCTCTGCCCACTAAATCGCCCCCACCCCCCAACCCCTGCCCCTCACCAGGCAGTTTTTTCTGAAGCACAAATGTAACCAAATCACTTCTGCCCTCCTTAAGAATCTCCATAACATCTTCTTAATTGCACTTAAAGCCCTTACAACCTGCCGACACCCAGCCTTTCTAGTCTTCTGACGCCTTACTCCCTACCCCCCTCCCATCCTATCCATTGGTCTACTCACATTTCCTCAAAGATGGCGCTGCATCTTCCTTCTCCATGCCTTTGCCTTGGAAGGTTCTCCATCTTCTCCTCCACCTCTGAGGGTCCTTGACTTCCTTCAAGATGCATCTCAAAGCCCACTTTGTGTAAAAGCCCCTGCCTCCCCCCACCTTGACTGCCATGCTGCCTCCCCTGAAATGCCCTCTTTCGTCTGTATTTTGTATGCACCTGGTTGTGTGCACGCTTTCTCCCACATTACAATGTGAGCTCCTTGGGAGAATGGGGGTTTGGTGGGATGGTTTTGGTTTTGGTTTATTTTCTTTGTATCCCCAACTCTTGGCACAAAATAATTTTTGACTGAGTGACTGACTTCTAGCAGCATCACAATGACCTTTGGTCTTTTATCCATCGTGATCTAGTCAGACTGGTGAATGACTATTTGTGACCCATAGCTGTCGTTCTATTTACCAGGTTTCCAGTTGATATTCAAAGTAAGATATGACTCACCACCTGACGTGGTGAGTCATTTCACAGAAAATGGCTTCACAGGACCAGGATCCAAATCCCACTCTTGGTGTTTCCTGTTCCTGTGACCTTGGGCAAGACACAAAACCTCCTAAGTCTCAGTTTCCTTTGGTGTAAAATGAGATTGTTGGACAGATGGCTGCTGAGGATCCTTTGAGTTCTAGATTCGTGAAGTATGAATTGGAAGAAATTTCAGAGGCTGTCCATGGCACTGCTCAGGTGTGTTGTTAAAGGCATATATTTCACGTTTAGTTTCAATTAAAGGGTCCCTGAGGTCCCTGTGAACTCTGAAAGTCAGGGATTTGGAAGACCCTGGGTCCCCACCAGGCCATACTGGAACCTGTGTTTAATGGAAGACATTGCTTTCATATATAGTGGAGATAATTCAATGGTAGGACGGTGTCCATGATGTAGATACCCGTTTTGTTTCCTTTTAGGATCAATGTAGCAATTTATAAAAATGTGTTGGGTGGGGTATGAAACCAAGTGAAAAAAATCATGTTTATCTTTTGAGAGTATTCTGATCTTCCCCTTATGTCTGTAGGTGCCTAGGCAATGGTGTCGTGTGCCATCTGTAGGGAACAGATGAAAATTGTCACCTTGGGTTCTGTGTTATTTGCGGTTAATTTTTTGGGTTCGAATTTAGAGTGTTTGGTTAATTATAGGACATGCCTGGTTGCTTCATAAAAGGAAAAAAATGTACTGTTAGCTACAAAAATCTGTATTTTTTTTAAAGAAAAGTTTATGCTGTAATTTTTCTGTGAGAGTCTTTGCATTGAGAAATTGTGTCATTCCAAAGATGAGTCAACAAGGGGAAGGGTGTCATGGTCAGCCCTGTGTAGGTGTTAGACCAAACAGCTGTCATTCACTTTGCCATTTTCCTGGGGGATGGTTCTTATACCAGCAGGGGGTTCTGCTACTCACATAGCAAGTTCTTGATAAATATTTGGAATGTGGCCACTAAGAAAGCTAATGTGATCCTGGGCTCTTTGAGATGAATTGCTTCCTAGAATAAGGAGATGGCTGTCCTGCTGGACTTTTCCT
The DNA here is from genome assembly GCF_028583685.1 of Petaurus breviceps papuanus. Classification (NCBI taxonomy): domain Eukaryota; kingdom Metazoa; phylum Chordata; class Mammalia; order Diprotodontia; family Petauridae; genus Petaurus; species Petaurus breviceps. The sequence goes on from NW_027185872.1 coordinate 3,797,762, forward strand.
CTGTCAGACCTGGACAGGACAGTTACTGTCTTGCTCCTTCCTGGGCCCTGAAGAAAGACTATTGTTGAATTGGAGACGGTCCAGAGGAAGCCCGCCAGGATAGGCACAGATCTATGCCTGATGAGGCTCAGATGAACAATGGGGAGGAGGGTGTTGATCCTGGAGGAGAGAAAGCTGGGGGTGAGAGCAGAGGCCATAATGACTCTAGTCTAGTCCTTGGTGGATTGAAGTTTTCAGAAGGAGAAAAAGTCCTAGACTTGTAGTCAATGACTCTGAGTACAAATTCATAGCATGGCCACTACATTCATTTGTGATCTTGGGCAGTGCACATTTACACTTGTTCTGGGCTCTTCTGGGTTCCCCAATCCATACAGGGAGGTCACAGGGCAGTGTGAGCTGCCCAGCTCTGGATTGACACACCACACCTTGTAGAGAGGGAAAGTTGGCGAGGACAACATGGCTACCGATAAAACGACCAAAAAGCAAACAGGCTTGTTCTGGGGGCGTTCATCTTTAGGCCAAAACTGGGGTCTACTTTTTTAGGCTGCTGTTGTGGCTGTTATTTTCCAGGTATAAGTGGGATTAGATACCTGCGGAGATCTCTTTCAGTTATAAAGCAATCTGTGATTCTGTGAGTGAGTGGGTGAATGAATGAATGAATGCATTTCCTTGATAATGAAAAAAAAAGTCCTCTTATTTCTTGGGATTTCTGACACTCTCTTGTGTCTCTTTGTGCTCAGGAACCCCACAAATGAATGGAATCCCTTTTTCTTTCTGACTATTAAGATGATTTAGAAAACATTTTCTAGAGGAGCAATTAGGTGCACAGTCCATAGGGCCCTGGACTGGGAATCAGGAAGCCCTGAGTTGGAATCTGGCCTCAGACACTTATTAGCTGGGTGACCCTCAATAAGTCACTTAACTTCATTTACCTTAGTTTCCTCATCTGTAAAATGGGGATAATAATATCTCCTACCTCCCAGGGCTTTTGTGAGGATTAAATGAAATAATATTTGTAAAGCACTTAGCACAGTGCCTTTCTTACATATAATAGGAAGGGTATAAATGTTATTTATGTAAAAATTGTTATTTATATGAATGTTTGTTATTATCATATTTCCTAAAATACAGAGAATAAAGGGTCATAGGGCACAGAACACTCAAGAGCCTTGACCCAGCACAGGGGAGGTGCAGGTGGGAGGCTGAAGCCTTTAAATAGTCAGTTGGCAGACATTTATCCATTCACCTGTTTTGTCCCAGGCCGTGAGCTAAGCTTTGGGGTTACAAAGGAAGCGGTCTGTGTTCTCCAGGAGCTCCCAGTCTAAGAAGGGAGACATGAGACCAGCAGCAAGGCATGAAGGAGAGGCCCCCAGAGGCTGCTGGGGAGTGGAGACTCTGGAGCCCAGGGTCCATGGATGCAGCATGAGCAGTGTAAGGGGGAAGAAGCAAGGCAAGGCAAAGGGGACCAGGTTATGAAGGGCTTTAAAAGCCAAGCAGGATTTTATATCTGAAGGTGTGGGAGAAGGAGCCCCAGGAGGTGACTGAATAGGAAAGTCAGACTTGGACTTCAGCTGAATGGATTATGGACTGGCATGGGCAGAGACTTGGGCAGGTTGACCCTCAGCAGCCATTGCTCCATTGTCCAGGGGTGCGGGGATTATGGCCTGCACCAAGGTGGGGGCCGATGGAAAATGGGCCTCCTGCTATTAGAACTCCCCCCATCTCCTCTAAGGTGACCAAAGTTCCTCTCAGACCTGGACCTAATCCCCAGTTGTTAGAGCTCACCGGTGAACAGACTGGCTTCTGAAACCAAGGAAAGACAGGACAATATAAAGAACGTGTCATTCTCAGAAACAAGCAACTGTGCTGATTTTGGAAGTTATGACATTAATAACTATAGCCTGAGTCAAATGACATTTCCTGTCTTAGGAGGGTTATTGACATTTTGATAGAAGGCAGAGACCTTTAATGAGAACTCAATCAAAGGCAATATTTGGGTAACAACACATGAATGCATAAATACTAGTCCAAGAAAGGGCCTCTCATCGATGCAGGCCTCGGCATTCTGGGGAGCTGCTCAGGCTCAAAGGTTAGCATGACGGAAAAATGATGACCTCTTTCTCTCTTGTCTGCACAATTACTTCAGACTAATTGTAGGAGACAATGTTGAAACCCGTTTGCAGGGTAGTTTTATGCCCCTACCAATCCCAGAGCCTTCATGGAGAAGCAGTGTGCTGCATCAGACGATCGTTAGTATTACCAACACAAAGCAAACCACCTGGGAGACCCTTGAAAATGAATTCCTTGAAATTGGTGAGAGATGATAGTGAAGCCTTCCCAACAAAGCAAAGAAGCCCAGAGTCAGAAAGCCTCTTTCTGTTCTTTGATAGAGTTTGCCCTCAGTCCCTCCTGACTCAGGAGACATTTGGGTTAATTGCTCTAAAAGATTAACAGCACACATGATGCCATGCTTTAGACCAGGTCTACTGGTCATTATGTACAGAACTCTTTCAATAACGTCCAGGGTTCTTCAACACAGGATGATAAATGCTCCAATCTGCTTCATTCAGTCAGATGTCAAATGGGTTATTTCGTACTTCTACAACTTATCAGAAATGGGACTTCCAGAGGAAGAGCCCTGGAATTCATGTCTTGAGCCTTGGGTTCAAACACTAGCTCTTCTGCCTTATGATACATGGACAAGTTACAAAATTGGTCTGTGACTTAGTTTCCTCTTCTCTTAAAAGAGATTAATTACATACCCACTGCTTTCCCCCCCAGTGGGTTGCTTTCTGAGTCACGTCAGATGGGTACTAATGAGGGACAGCACTAGGTTTCCTTCCTATAGAATGTCATTATCCCATTATCATTAGTATGATTTTATTCTTGTTGTTGTTGATGGTATTGCTGTTAAACAAAGCTTAAAATGGGAAGAAGTAGGCTTATCAAAGGCACATTAATGCCCATTGATGAGGTCCAGTGCCGTCCAAATCAAAGATGGATTCCTCATGGATGATTCAGTCATCCTGACTTATGTTCATGTTTGCGCATGACATTATCATGATTTCATTAAGCCAAATAATGTTGCCAAACTTCCTAAGTGAGCTTCATGATCAAGTTCAAACTGACAATTCACATAGTAAAAACCAAGGAGATGAAAAACACTTTTTGCATAGCCTTCCATATCCAGCTTTACGAATGGGGGCTCCCCAGCACTATCCAGTATAGACACTGCGCAGAATTCAACAAGAGGAGGGGGTGTCATAGATGAGCTCCATGCAACTGCAGTTGTTTGAAGGACCCCAAACTCCCAGAAAAAAGGGCCTTTTTTATCATTATGGTCTGCATGTTGTGGTATGACTATGAATCATGAAACACTATCCCCTCCAAAGCATGCAAGTGGAAAGTCACCCAAATAAACATAAAATGTGGGAATTTTGCTAATATATTATTGGGGAAAACTGAGGGAAATGACACCATTGGTGAGCTCAGCATGGGCTAACTGGTAATAATACTGCTGGGCCAAGAATCCTCCACTCTAGCACCTCTGTGTTCCCCATGCAGTGATCCCTGGAGCACAGGAGCTGCTAGGAACCCTTCCCACTCCTCCTGGGGCTATGTCCCCATTTTCTGGTCCCAGTTTTCTCAAAAGGATTAAGCAGGGAAGTGGCCAGATACTCCTTGAAGCATTCACTGGGCATCACACAGGCCTCACATGCCTCCTAGGGGCTTTAGTGTCTAGTTCAGGGGTGGGGAGCCTGTAGGCTCGAGGGTACATGTGGCCCTCGAGGTCCTCAAGTGTGGTCAGTAGTTAGGCTACATGTGATCCCCACCCCAAGTCTAGTTTTTGCGAAATGGAGATTCTTCTTTTCCCTCTTCCCTAATGAATTGTGTAGATTTTGCGGTTAACCTGAGGCTTCTTTACTAGCACAGTGTAATGATAGCATTTTTTCTCCCTGTTACCCCTCTATGCAGCATTTGTATTATAATGTAGCTACCCTGTAATTCCTGTACAGGACGACAACAATACAAATACATTTTCTAGCAGATTCCTTCGTAATTATACTTGAAGTTACTATGTAGTTCAGTGACTAATTACCATGTTACTTGCAATTTTTATATCTCATAGGGCCGCAGTTTAAAAGACAGAAATAATCAGATAATTATGCTTTGATTGTACCATACTCACCCTGTTCTTAAATGTCCTTAAATGGTCAATAATTATCATGTAATTTCAGAGCAATTATGGGAGTGCATTCACGCTGCCATGTGTAAGTCAGTGTCAGTGAATGCATCCCCTATGTTTAGGGCTTTCTGACTCAGTCATGGAAGGTCACTCCAGCCTGCACCAGGGCAAACCCACTCTGCCAATGGAAGCATTGTTTAAAGGTGGGAACAGAAAGAACCATGAGGGAAGAGAGTCAGGTTTTCTTTTTCTTTTTTTTTTTTTAAGGAATTTAGCATATTTTGTAAGGCTGACTTCCAAGACAATCCAAGCCAAGAAACATTTATTCAGCAGCTCCTGTTCCCAAGACACTGTGCAGGGTGCTGGGAAGACCAAGACAAAAGCTGGGTATGATGGTGGGACGGCCAAGCCACTGCTTAGATGGATCAGAGTGCTTGGAAAGGGGGAGTGGCTGCTCTTGCCAAACAAGCCATTGTCTCTCAGAGACACGTCTGCATCTCTTCTCTCGCCAACCAGAGATGGAGTGGATTCTCTTGGTTGCCAGTGGGCCCTTTAGAAAGCACACAGTGTAGCCAGTCTTCACACCATTAAAAAAAAAAATCCGTCTCGCTTCCACATCCCAAGAGGCGTTCAGTGCCAGCACCTGGCGCCTCAGCTAAAGATCTGGGTTAGCACATTTTCTTCTCGCTGTTGTTACATGGCAAGAATGATGATTTCCCACTCATAGAGCTAAATAAAGGTTGCCGCTTCAAAAAATGGTATTTATATCATTGTAGTTCCCTAGTGAACTATGCCCCTAGCAGATTATTTTGTCGTTCATTTGTGTCCAACTCTGGGGTTTTAGAAATTTTCTTTAGTTCTTCATTAGTTATTGAAGTTAGATGTGAAAGGCAGTGATTAATGGCTGAGCTTCAGTAAGGAAAAAGTGGCTAAAAATGCATGCTGCCCCAAACTAGGATACACTAGCTAAAGGGTGGTGGGTGCCCTGTCCATGGAGATCCTCCAGCTGGATCACCACTTAGCGAGGCTGCTATGGGACAGATGCTGTGCCGAATGGCCCTAGGTCCCTTCCAGGTTTCTGGGACACAAGCTCCCCTGGAAGACAGTCTCTGAGTTTGCTGCCCATCCTAGATGCTATGACCTCTGACCTAAATTAATTTCATCTGACTCATAACCTCCTTGAAGGCTGAAGTTCTGCCCTTGGCTTTTGGTCGTTCCTCTGATAATGCTTGGCAGGAATGATTGTATCACTCACTTAGCATATACTTGTTCAATTAAACAGAAATTCCTAATTAAGTTTACATAAAAATTAGTCTTAGATATGTCCTGGTGACCCCTAGCCCAATTCACCTCTTTCAAAGGCTTTTAAGGAAACATCAGGTTTCCCTGCCCTCTTCATTCCCCTGCCAGCCTTTGGTAGAGATGCTGAGAAGTAAATTATCTATGGAATTCACTCAGTACTAGTTCCCATCTCAGACTCTCACCACCTCTTGCCTAGCTTATGGCAACAGCAAGCTCCTAAGGCTTCCAGCCTCCCTCCTCTCTGTCCCACAGTCCATCCTGTGTACTGCCACCAAAGGCATTTTCCTCCAGCACAGATCTGTCTGCATGCCTCCCTCACTCACACAATCCCAGTGGCACCCTGACATTGCCTCTAGGATCAGATACAGCATCCTCTGTTTGGCTCTTCAAGCCCTGAACCACCTGAACTTAATTTACCTTCAGGTTAGAGTTCTCTCCAGGTGCAATGATCAAAGGAATTTTGCCTGTAAAACTATTGGTTGGTGGCTCTTTAACTTCACCAAGTGTCACCGGGCTGGCCAAAGTATGCTTGCACTTTTAAAAAAGAACATTTGAGGACCTAATGAAGAGATGCCTGACCCATGAAGAGAGTGACACCACGTGACTCCTCTAGCATTCTGATTGGGTAGGAGGAAATCCTCACATTTGTTCTTGGATTGGTATTTGTGTCTGGGCATGTTTTAGCTTTCATGAAAATTAAATTGGGGGCGAAAGGCATGGTAGAGGGTTCCCATCCACACATAGGTATTCCATGTTGTCAAATGGGAGGCAGTGGGATATGGTGACATTCCTGAACAGATGTTCATACCTGCACTGTTGGGCTGAAGAGGAGCATCATGAAAATCAAGCTTTGAGTGCTGTGACCAACTCCGGTCCCAGTGCCCTCTGCTCATCCCCTTGGTCATGTCTTAGCTCTTTTCTCCTTCTTGATTTGTCCTCTGGGAGACTATTTTGAATATTGAACCATGCCTTGTAAACTTAGTGGGAGCAGGCATTGCCCTGAAAATGTTTCTGTGGAATCTTTGGGAGAAGTCAGACCACATTGGGGTATCTTCTTCAAGCAGAAGGAATGAGTGAATAGATGATAGTATCAGGAAAATAAACCTTTGTGAAAAGCATATTTATATTCCATATATTTGTGTGGAACTTGATTCACTTGAATTCAATTCAGAAAGTGTTTATTAATTATTCCGTAGAAGGTTCAGTTTTAGGCACTCAGTTTAAGGGAAAAAAAATGAAACCATTCCTGACCTCAAAAATAATCAAAGCCCCAAGTTATATCATACTTTGATAACAGTTTTCAAACTCTATCACTCTCATATTGTTTGGTCCTCACAACAACCCTGTGAGAGAAGTCTTATTATTAGCTACATTTTGTAGAAAAATAAAATGAAAGGCAAAGAAGGAAGGTGACTTGCCCAGTATTACAAAGCTCCTAAGGGTCAGAGACTGGGCTTGCACCCAGGAGTTCCTGTATTCAAGTTAGGGGCTCCATCTATTAGACTGAGCCTGCATTTCATTACAGTATGTGACAGACACACAGATAAATACAGACATGTATAAAGTAAATCCAAGCAGTAGTGAACCATGTGAATTTGGGGTAGGGGTGGGGGAGAAAGTATTGCCTGGTGGGAAAGGTGAGACCTGAGCTGTGCTTTGGAGGAAGTTAGAGATTCTCAAATGTAAAGGTGAGGAAGGCCATTCCAGATATGGGGGTGGGGGGGGACCAAACACAGAGGCAGAGGGTAGAATGCCCTATATGGGCTTCCGTAAGTCTATTTGCTTAGATTGTAGAGTCTGTAAGGAGGAGGAGGAGGAAGAATTTGGGCTGGAAAGGGAGGTCTGAAAGTACACAGTTGATATATTTTGGATTTGGGATTTGGACAGGCCATTTTTTAAGTAGGAAACCCAAGCTATCAATAACCATGTGGGAAAAAAAAATTCTTAATCACTAATAATTAAATAAATTCAAATTAAAACAGCAATGAGGTTCTACCACAACCTTGGTACTTTGAGGAAGGAAGGAGAAAATGAAGGAAGAAAAAGAAAGAATGAAAAGAAAGAGAAATAAAATTATTGAAGGAGAGGGCAGGGTCAAGATTACAGAGTAGAAACAGGGCTTCTGCGGGGCTCCTTCTTCCACCTCCTCCAATTAATGTAAAAGATGACTCTGAACAAACTTCGGAGCTATAGAACCCACAAAATGACACAGAGAAGCTAACCTCATGCTGAGGACAGCCAGGCAGGCTTGCAGGAAGTGGCCAGCCCAGTGCTCTGTGAGTTGGCCCCAGCCCCCCATGAGCCCAAGAATTTAGCCTCAGGGCGGTCACAGCCAGCCACTAGCTGGAGGGATTTCAGAACACCAGCAGCTATGGTGGTTTCTAGAATTATCAACACATAGATGCTAACGACCAAGTGAGAGGTCAGTGCAGTGTGGACTTTGGGATCCAGTAGTTCCAGAGTGGTCAGGCTTTGCCCCTGGGGAAAGAAGCAGCTGATTCAGCTCCCGCCCTGCAGATTGTAAGGGGACCAAGCAACCAGTTTCAGGGGTAATCATTCTTGCTTTAACCTGATTGGATCTGGATTGCAGTCTAAGGTGGAGGTCCTGGGGTGTTCAACCAGCTTGCCAGAGCTTGTGGAGGCTTCAGAAAGGGCATCAAACTAATATCTTCGAGAGCTGAGAAAATCTCAGCAATTGTGACAAAGCTCCCCTGTCTGATAGCAGAGTCCTACTGTGGCAAAAAGCCCAAAAGTCAAGTAATTGAGTGGCAACATGAGCAAACGAGGGAAGCAGAGCAAGCAGAGAAAACCAAATTTACACTCCTATTTGGGGGACAAAAAGGATCAAAGCATGGAACAGGAGGAAGACAGCTAGGTCAGAACTCCTGCACCAAAAGCTTCCAAGAAAAATATGAGCTGGTTACAGGCTATAGAGGACCTTAAGAAGGATTTTGAAAAGCAAATAAGAGAAGTGGAGGAAACATTGGGAAGAGAAATGAGAATGATGCAAGAAAATTATGAAATGAGAGTCAACAGCCTGACTGAGGAAAATAATACCTTAAAAAATTGACTAACTCAAATGGCAAAAGAGGCTCAAAAAGCCAATGAGGAGAAGAATGCCTTAAAAAGCCAAATTTGCCAGATGGAGAAAGAATCTCAAAAGCTCACTGAAGGGAATCATTCTTTCAGAATTAGATTGGAGTAGGAGCAGCTAGGTGACACAGTGAATAGAGCAATGGGCCTGGAGTCAGGAGGACCTAAGTTCAAATCCAGCCTCAAACACTTAACACACACAAACATACACACACACAACTAGCCATGTGACCCTGAGGCAAGTCACTTAACCCCAATTGCCCTCCAAAAACCAAAAAAGAAAAAGAAAAGAATTAGATTGGAGCAAATGGAAGCTAGTGACTTTATGAGAAATAAAGATACTATTAAACAGATCCAAACAAATGCAAAAATAGAAGGCAATGTGAAATATCTCATTGGGAAAACCACTGACCTGGAAAATAGATCCAGGAGAGATCATTTAACAATTATTGGACTACCTGAAAGTCATGATCAAAAAAAGAACCTAGAAATTATCCTTCAAGAAATTCTCAAGGAAAATCACCCTGATGTTTTAGAACCAGAGGGCAAAATAGAGGTTGAAAGAATCCACTGAACACCTCCTGAAAAATATCCCAAAATGAAAACTCCTAAGAATATTATAGCCAGGTTCTGGAATTCCCAGATCAAGGAGAAAATACTACAAGCAGCCAGGAAGAAACAATTTGAATATTGTGGAAACACAGTCAGGATAACACAGGATCTGGCAGCTTCTACACTGAGGGATTGAAGGGCTTGGAATATGATATTCTAGAGGTCAAAGGAGCTGAATTTGAAAGCAAGAATCACCTACCCAGCAAAACTGAGTATCATGTTTCAGGGGAAAATATGGTCATTCAGTGGAAGAGGACTTTCAAGCATTTTTGATGAAAAAACCAGAGTTGAATAGAAAATTTGACATTCAGATATAAGAAGCAAGAGAAGCATGAGAAGGTAAACAGGGAAAAGAAATCATAAGGAACTTATCAAATTTAAGCTATTTACATCCATACATGGAAAAACCATAATTGTAACTGATGAAACATTTATCAGTATAAGAATAGTTGAAGGGAATAGAAATACATACAAATATATATAATATATATATATATATATATATATATATATATATATGTCTATATAGGAGAGTATATGGGCGTATGAATACATATGTGAATGTGTGTATATATGTGTACAGGTATACTTAGATAGAGGGCACAGGACCAGTTTAATAGGAAGGGATGATACTTAAAAGATGAAATTAAGAGGTGAGTGGGGAATATAATGACAGGAGATGGGGAGAGCCAGAATGGGGTAAACTGTCTCATATTAGACAAGGCAAGGGAAAATAGTTACAATGGAGGGGAAGAACAGGAAGGCAAAAGGGAATGGGTCAACTTTATTCTCATTGAATTCTGCTTAGGGAGGGAATGACATACATACTAAATAGGGTATCTCACCCTACAGGAGAGTAGGGCTGAAGGGGATGGATGGAAGAGGGGGGATGATGGAAGGGTGGGCAGGCTGCGGGGGAGGGACGTTGGAAGAACTCACTTTTGAAAAGGGACAGGATCAAAGTAGAGAATAGAACAAGTGGGAGGTGGGATAGGAGGGAAGGAAATATAGTCAGTCTTTCACAATATATCTACTATGAAAATGTTTTGCATAGCTACACATGTACAACCTATACTGAATTGCTTATCTTCCCAGTAAGGGTGAATGACAAGGGAGGAAGGGAATGAATCTGGAATTCAAAGTTTTAAAATCAAATGTTTAAATATATATATACATATATATATATATGTATATATATATATGTATATATATATATTATTTTACATGTAACTGGGAAATAAGATACATGGGCACTGGGGCATAGAGATCTACTGTGCCCTACTGGAAAATTGGAGGGGGGATGGGGAGGATATGGGAGAGAGCAGATTGAAGGAGGGAATATCCAGTAGGATCACTATTTTGTGGTGGTAGGTAGGGGAAAAATGGGGAGAAATTTTGTAACTCAAAATGTTGTGGAAATGAATGATGTAAATTAGAAGTTAATAAAGCATTTGAGTAAAAAAACTATTGAAGGAAGGGGCAGGAGGGTGGGATGTAAAGAAAGAGAGAAGAAACAAAGAGAAAATATCAAATATTAGAGGGAAAGCAGGTACAATAATGCCTTGTTCTTGGAGCTGTATATTGCTACAATCAATCTGGAGAGAAACCTGATGTCATCCCCCCCAAAGCTTCTAAATTGTTAAATTGTGTGTCTGTGAGTGTGTGTGAGTGTTTGTGTGTGGGCATGAGTGTATGCATATGTGTGTATGTGCATGCACACACAAATCCCCTTTGGGCCAGCAATACTATTACTTTGTCTCTATATATCTTAAAGATCAAAGAAAGAGGGAAAGGACCCATATGTATAAAAAAAAGGTTGCTGGAAAGTTGAGGGAAGGGATCATGCTGTGGGGGCTGTGAAGTCTAGACGGTGTCTTGAACCAGGAATGAAATGGCCTTGGATACTCTTGAAATGGTGTTCAGGCCCAGGGGGTCACCAGTCAGGAAAGTGGGTGGAGTTACCTCCAGAGTGTGAAGGCTGACAGAAAGGAGGTAGAGAAGCTCAGACAGTGTGCTATATTCGAGGTTGTTTTCAACTGTGAAGATGGTGGGGGGTATGAAGGACAAAATTCGAGCCTTGAAGGATGAGAAATATTCCAGTGGGTAAAGATAAGGAAGCTCATTCCAGTCTTGAGGAAGAATCTATGAGAATGTCCCAGAGAAGGCAGAATAAAACAGGACCATCATCTGTAGACATGTATAAACATTTTAAAGGATGTTTTCAGCCAGGAGAATATGACCAGTCTTGCAGTTCAGTATCTTTCTCAAACCTATCTTTTCTCTCTGGAAGGAAAACTGCAGTGATTCCTTCTAGAGCAGGGTGAACTCAGTTCATCTGCTGCCAATACATGGGAGCCAATGGGATTGGCCCAGTCATTTCATTATCATAAGGACCTCCCAGGTGAGGGAACTTCCTCCACCAATACAGATTGGTATATTCTATGTAACTGGAGCCTTGGAGAGTTGCTTACAGCACTGAGAGGGGAAGGAATTTCCAAGAAGCACAAGACCATTATGTGCAATGCCTGACTGCCATCTAAGTCTTCTTGCCCCTTGAGGCTAAAATACCAATCTGCTTCTCATTTATATATTTGTGGATATTGGCTTAGAATATATCTATAGATCTATATGTAGCAGTTATATGACATATAAAATTATATAACATTATTATAATGCTTATGATTATTAAATAATGATAATAGGTCAAAATAAGAAAAACTTTACAAATTCAAAATGAATGTAGAAGAAATCCATGAGGAAAAAAAATATCAGAAAGGAAAAACAAAACAGCCACACTGGAGAATGGAATTGCTATTTAATAAGAACTGCTGGTAGATCAAAGGATACTGTGGTTGTGTTTTGTTTTTTAACTGTCTTTTTCTTTTTTTTCTGTATTTTCTTTTACAACATGACTAATATGGAAATATGTTTTGCATGACTGAACATGTATAACCTTTATCAAATCACTCGCCTTCTCAATGAGAGGGGAGGGGAGGGAGAGTGGGAGAGATTTGGAACTCAAACTTCTAAAAAAAAAAGAGAGTATAAAATTGTTTTTACATGTAATTGAAAAATCAAAATATTAAAATAAAAAAATAAGAGCTGCTGGTAAAATTGTATACTTGAAGGACAAAGATTATACTTAGATCCTTCCCTACCACTATGTACTTCAATGAGCTTTAAGGATTTCAATAGTTTAAAAAGTGTTTCTTTTTTTTTAACCCCACAAAAGGAAAGAGAAAAAAAGAGTCCTCTGTCTCAGTTATGAAGTAGCTCTCACTCAAACCAAGGACATTGTCGAAGACAAAGTATAGATGCACATATCTATGCGCCCGTGCTTGTGAATCTGGCAGAGCAAGCTCTCATTCTCCTAGACACACAAACTCTCTCTCTCTCTCTCTCTCTCTCTCTCTCTCTCT
>NW_027185872.1:3810473-3827645 GCF_028583685.1 Petaurus breviceps papuanus
CTCTCTCTCTCTCTCTCTCTCTCTCTCTCTCTCTCTCTCCCTCCCTCCCTCCCTCCCAGAATATATCATATTCTTGACCATTTTCTTTTCCATATGAGTTTGTGAAAACTTTATCTAATTCAATGAAGGGTGCTATTGGTATTTTGATTGAGATAGCATTTAGTCTACAAATTAATTTGGAGTTTTAATGGAAGAGCTTTAGTTGCTTGGCCAATACGTGAGTAAAGAAGATAGAGTTGTCAGATGCATTGAGAATGGGAAGGAACCTAAAAGCTCGACAATTCTCCCTTTCATTTTACTGAGGGTAGAGAGAGCTCCAAGGGTGTGGAGAGACTGGTGTACCCCCATGGAGGTTTTAAGTGGCACAACGGGGGTTGAAGCCCACAACCTTCCCCACTTGCCCCTCATCGTTCAGTTCTTCATTGATAGCTATAGTTATGATTCTATGGACAGTCACTTGCATGTCTTGATGAGGTTCATGTTTATTATGTCGAGCTGAGCCACACCACAGACATCCCAGAATAGGGGAGGTCTGTGGGAAGACTAGCAGTCATCTTGCTCAAAGATGCCATTAGTTCTGAAGGGTCTCTGGGACAGCAAGGAAGACATGTCCTGGAAACATCTATACTTACCAAAGACTTTTGAGATCAGAGGAGACAGGGAAGGATATTAAGTTTTGAGAGCCATCAGCACAGAGCTGGCAGTGAATTAGTGAAGCAAAGGAAGTGACCAAAGGGCAGTGCAGGAAAGCAGACGGAGCTGAGCTAAAGAACAGCTTAGGGGACCCCCATGGAGAAGGGTGAGCAGCCGCCCAAGGCCCTGATCCAGAAGCAGAAGACCCCTGGGGACCTAGTGGCACCAAATGTCAGGGTGCAGAGGGGAGGCTGTAGGACAGTATGAAGCAGAGGAGAGGGAGAGAGGGGAGAGATAGGGTTAGTATCTTGGGGTGAAAGGTCAATGAGGAGCCTTTATTGGGGGGTTAGATTGAGGAAACCTGAGAATAGGTGTTAAAAAAGATAAAACTAGGGAGAGAGATGGAGAGAGACAAAGGAGAGCTCAACTTAATCAGTGTCTCAATCGGATACTTGACTGTGCTCTTGTAGATTGCTAGACTGATTTTTTTGACCTTGAATTTACCCACTGAGACCCCACCATAGAGAACAATAACATTTGGACAGTTTCACCTTCAAGAACTCGTGGACATTCTGGTATTAACTAACAACCTCACCCTGAAAGTTAACGGAATTCAGCTTCACCAAATTTACCAGATATACAGGTAACCCATGAAAATCATTTGCACTTCTTTTTCCTGGTAAGAGCTAGAGAATATATGGAGGGAATGCCATTTACAATGACAACACAATCACATATCTGATAGTTTGCTTTCCTAAGGAGAGCAATACAATTTAACATCTACCTCACTGCCAGAGGAGGAACTAACAACTAAGTGTGAGCAGGTTTGTGAGCCTGTATGTATGTGTGTTAGCAGAGGGATATCTGGAGTTCCTGGCTAGTTCGGATGAATAGAGTGAACATGATAATATGCCCCAAATTATTTGTTATAATTCATCACCAATCAAAATCCAAAGAAGATTCTTTATAGAATTAAACAAAATTTTGAAAATGTTTATCTGGAATAAGAACCAGAAAGAAAATGGAAGGACCATTCCAAAGCAAATCTCCCGCCAGAAGCACCCCACACCCTTCCCATTCTACTTCCTACCCCTGCCCTTCAGAGAGAGCACAGAGCAGTTAGTATCAAAGCCTTCTGTCCCAAGCAGAAAGATGGAGAAAAAACATCAATGGGAAAGAGCGGATGCATCAGACATTCAAACAAATGTATACAAAAGATTTGTGTTTGATGAAATGTTTGAAGATAAAAATGGGGGAAGAATTCATTATTTAACAAATGGACTTCAGAAAATTCATTGTCAAAATGATTTTGGCAGGAAAAGAATTTGGACCCACATCTTAAGACATATAGCCTTCTGAATTCCAGCTGGAGGCATGTCTTAAACATTTTTTAAAATGAATTCTATAAAAGATGGAAGAAAATGCAAATATTTATCTCACTTGTGGAGAGACATTTCTTTCAATTCAACAAATCAAAAGAATTATTGGGCACAAGATAGATTTGCTGAAGTATCGTAAAATAAAAGAGACAAACTTCTGTGATACTCAAGGAAATATAATAGATAAAAAGGAAAAATAACAGATTGGGAGTATGTTTATGGCAAACACGACAGATTAAAAATTTGGCATCTACAATGTATAAGAAAATGTTAACAAGTCATAGTGGTAACTTCTAGTACACTATGGGTCTAATGGATAAGAACAGAGGATTTGGAAAACATGAGAAATATGCTAAAGGGAAAAAACCTACTTCACATAATCAGACTTATTAAGTTGCAAAGCAAGGGAACTTCGAGGTATCCCTGCCACCCCTCACATTGATTTGGGGGAGAGGCAGTATGTAACCCTTCCTCTACCAGCTAGTGTAGGTAATCAACAGAAAACAAGGGCATATAAAAGAGATAATCACTAATATGCTACCCAGGTGTAACCAATCTAGCCATTCTTTATGAAGGTTGGAGTTCTTTGAAGTAGAAAAGCAACTTGCTATTGAGTGAATTAAGATGTGCCCCACCCCTGAGGCTTTTACAAAGCTGTGTATTTCAGCCATGAGCAGTTAGAAAAGTTGCTATTTTGAACTGTTCAAAGCAGGGAGGCGCTTTGTGGAGTGTCACCCTAGCAATTTGACCAGAATATAGCAAATGGTGAGGACAAAGGTGTTTTTTTGTTTCCCCTTTTCACCCCTATTGACCGGAATTTCTTGGAAACAAATATTTAGGTAGGAAATACTCCCATGTCTGGGACAGACGCAGACACAAAATTGGCATTTGTAGCCAATTGGAAAGCACCTTCAGGGACCAAGACCTCCGAGAGCAGGAAAGAGTTGACTGTGCATTCAAGAGACAACCAAACCTGAAGATTTAAACTTGAACCTTAAAGAGACAGATGCTGAGCTAAGAGACCTGCCCAGCAGGAACATGGCACCCAAGGGGAGATGGCCATGGGGGCTGTGATATTACATGAGAATTCCATGAGAAGGTACCCAAAGGTCCTGGGGCCAGATTTTTGCTGTGTCTGTTCCTCACCAAGCTCATGCCCTGTCCTTCCATTGACCCTTTGCATTGCTTATGGGAGAGATGTCTAAGGTTTATGGGGGTAGAAGTTGTTTCATACATACTATATTTACTATGTTGTCTTAGAAAATGCTTTTGGTTTGAGCTACTGTAATTGTGTGTACAGGCTCTTAAAAGGAAGTTTATCATTGGGAGCTTATGAGCTCTAATGGAGAAATGAGGATTTACTGAGTGATCCATCATCCCACGAGGCATTAAACCCTTGAGTGTGGCTCTGAGTTTGGCATTAGCCTAATGGGGTACAGTGCCAAAAAAATAAATAAATAAATAAATAAAGCAATGAAAACCAGTGCTGTTTGGATTGTGGGTGTGCTCGTTCATTGTTTGTGGAAGGAGAATCTTTCTGTAGAACAATCTAATTCTGTACAGGAAAGGTTGGGGAAATAAGTATACCTTTGACCCAATCATTTCCTTATTAAGAAAACACACTGGCAGCCATGTTATAAAAATCAAAGAAAAAGGAAAAAAAAAAGAACTGCCTGTTAAATTATTTTCTTAGTAGTATATTTGAAAAACAAAACAAAATGGAACAACAAAAACTGGAAGCACCCTAAATGTCTGTGAAATCTTGCATTTTAATTTGAGTTTGACCCTGACATTCTCACGCACACTCTCTCCTTCCTCCTCTCCCTCTCTCCCGTCTCTCTCTCAATCAACCACAAATGAGGGCAACTCAAAGTCAGTTTTTTGACTGAAAATACAATCTGCTATAAGGAATGATCTATTATGCTTTTCACTTGTCTCATTGTTCCCTCAGAACTGCTCTCTTTGCACATGTAGGCCAATTTTTGATTGTCCATGAAGTATATTGGGTTTTTTAAATTGTTTCCTAATTCTGAAAGACCAGCTCCACGTGTAGTTGTTGCTCACGTGTTTGGGAAGATGCTGATATGTAATGTGACCTCTTTTATCCTTTTGGAAGTTGGTATTCTTTTATATATTTTGGCAATCAATTGCTGAGTCCTTTCGAAATTGTTTTCCATCAGAATAGGTTTCTTCAGTTTCACCAAATAAACAACTGATAAGCAAAACTTTGGGTAACAATACTGACTGTAATCCTTAGAGGTTACAAGATTCCACAGATCCTTTCTTATCTCTATTTTTTTTGTCTATCAAAAAAGGAATAATAATCCCTGTGCTCCTCCTTCCTCAAGGTTGTTATGAAAATCAGATGAGAAATATTTTGACATCTTCAAAACACCATAGAAGAATCAGTTATTGTCATCTTGCCAGGTCCTGTCACTCTTGTGATTTCATTTTCTTTTGTACTAATTCTAACTCCTCATGTTGAAAATCAGTTATTGAGGTATTCATGTTCAGATAAAGTGGTACCTCTGTCTTATATGATGGCATTAGTGCTTCACGGAAACAATGGCAGCTCGGTTTCTGCTTCACATCTGTTTGTTGACTTTCCATACTCCTTTACAGATATTTCTGGTCTAATCTGGCTAAATTGAGTCTCCATTGCCCCTAACGTATTGCTTCTCATTGTTAGTGAAGGCAATATTATTAATTATATGTTTGTCTTACTTTGTAACATTTGGCAGAAGAGCTTGTTGCTAAGTTAGTATTGCCATTGGTTGCCATATCTCTGTATATTTCAGAAAGATCAAGCTTTTCTTGGAGGGGTTGTTTGGGTCCTTTCATTGGGACAATGGCGTTACCTCAGTTAAAACACTACTAGAAAAGAAGACAGGCAGATGTCCTCCCTTTATGTTTAGCCGTCCTCAGTTTACAGTCAACAGAATGAGATTAGCTCTATTGTCATCTTAGATAATGTCATCTTTGCATACATTTCCTTTCTTCTGATTTAATGCTCATTTTGACTTTGGCTATAACCATCTGATGATCTGACTTTACTTTTAGTGTAACTTTCATTTTATTTTTTAATTAATAATCATTCATTTCCTCTCCTTCACTTTATTTCTAAAGGAAAAATAATCCTCTTAAAATCAGTATAATCAAGTAAAACAAATGCCTGCAATTTCATTGCCTACATCATGTATCTCATTCTGTCTCTTGAGTTCACTAACCTTCTCTCAATTGGTAGGTGATATGATTTGCTGTTAGCGTTTGGGAATCGTGTTGTCATGGCATTGTTTGTACTCTTAAAAAGTCTTTCAACATTGTTTGATTTTCAGTGTTTTTCTCTTGATTCTGCTGAATTTGGATCACTTCATACAAGGTTTTCAAGGTGTTCTTTTTTTTTCAATTTTTTTTTCCTCAAATGTATCCCCTTCTTCTTCTCTTTTATGACTTAGTTGTATCCCATTACATCCATATGCAATAATCAGTTTAGCTATGACCTAGTTGACAGGAATCTCCTCAGTTTGTAGTTCCTTACTACGAAAGGAGCTTCTATAAATAAGTCTCTCTCTCTCCCTCTCTCTGTCTCTCTCCTTTTCACCTCTTCTCTCCCTCTCCCCCTCTTTCGCTCATCTCCTTCTCCATATATATGAGTATGTATGTATATATGTGTGTATAGCTCTCTGTATATATATATATATATATATATATATATATATACACATATATATGTATGTGTGTGTATAAACTCCAAATGTGTCTTTCTCCCCTTTCTTTGATCTCATGGAGTATACACCTAGTAGTGATAAAGGATATGTATACATACAGTTGGTGACTTTTAGAGCACAGTTTTAAATTATTTTCCCAACTAGCCAGACCAATTCATGATTCTACCAGTGGGGCATTTGTTATTTTTTAATTTTAGTTTAGACTCAAAGAGCAGAATGCAAATACAGAATAGCTAAAAGAAACAAAAAGATATCATAAAATTATGTATTGGAACTTAATTCCAAAAACAGGGGGGAAAAGCATGTCACAGGCATAGCAGAACATAAAAGAGGATTCAAAACATGTAACAATAAATTCGCACTTCAAGAAAATTTACATGATAAATAATACACATTGTGTTGAGAATTGTCCATCTTTGCTTCCTTTTAAGTTTTCTTTTGCTCTCTGCTGTGTACTTTTTTTTTCCTTTTTTTTCTTTTTTTCTCTCCCCCTACCCCCTCCACAAAAGTTACAATGAAGTTTAGATGTTTCTCTATATCTACAGATATATACATACATATATAGACACATACTTTCTCAAATCTGCTCTACTCTTGATCTTTGTTTTTATGTATGTGCACAAATACCTCTTGTTTGCTATCCCTTCACATCTACCAATGGGTACTTTGCCCTTCTGTTACTTGCCTACGCCCCTCCAGGGATCTCTCCCCTATCCTCCCATTCCCATAAATCTAAACACCCTTCTATTTCCTTATTTACCTATTCCCTCACCCTTCCCTCTAAAGGTCCCTCCCTTGTCCTCTCACCCTCCCTATGCTCCTACCATTTAATTCTTCTGAATTTAGAAGATTTTTATGCTCTTCTCAATATGTATGTACTGTTCCCCCTTAAGTCCATCCTAACGAAAGTGGGTTACCAGAACGTCCTGGCCCGCCTGGCGCCTCTGTATCTGTTCCTCCTCTTGCACTTCATTAACATCAAGAAATACTCTCTTTAGCTGGTCCTAAATGGTTTTGCTTTTTAAATTCACATCATACTCAGGTTTGCTCCAAACTTTCTTATGAGCCACCCAATTATAAGAACCTCAGACATATATTTTGCATATATAAAGAGTAAACAGCCTCTCCTTATGGATCCTTTGTAATCAGTCTTTGTAATGTGCTTTATATGTCTCTTGGTTCTTGTAGGACAAATCTTCTATTATGTTCAGGATTTTTTTAAACAGTCTTGAAAGTCTGAGATTCCATCAAATCTCCACTTTTCATTCAGGATAATACATAATTTTGCAGGGTATGATATTTTTGTCCAGAGCCACAGTTGTTTTGCCCTTCGAAATGTTAGGTTCCAAGAACTGTGGTCCTTTAATATCACTGCTGCTAGGTCTTTCTGGCACCAGCATATTTAAATTGTTTTAATCTTGATGCTTTTAATATATTTTTTTCCTTGAGCTGGGTGTTCTGAAATTTCACTATGATATTCCTATTAATTTTCTTCATAGGATCTCTTTTAAGTGGTGATTGATGGATTTTGTTTCTATTTTTACTCCCCCACTTTGTTCTAATGCTTCCGGACAATTTTCTGTATTTTTTTCTTGTTACTGTATCAGGATTCTTTTTTTTTTTATCATAACTTTAACTTAGTTCAATTATTTGTATATTTTCTCTTCTTCATCTATTCTCCAAAACTGTTGTTTTTCTTATATTTCACTTTCACTTCTATTTTTTTCATTATTCATATTGTGTTTAATAGATTCTTGATCTCATAATTTTACTGACACTTCACTTGGCCCGGTTCCGATTTTAAGGTGTCATTTTTTTCCTTAAGATTCTGGGTCTCCTTTTCTAATTGGCTGACTTTCCTTTCATACCCTGCTTGTTTTTTTTTTTTTCTTAGATTGTTCTTTTTTAAAAAAAATTTCCTCCATCTCTGTCTTTTGATTTTTAAAGTATTTTTTTTAATCTTCTATTCTTTTTTGGGCAGGTGTCCATTTGATATTACTCTTTGGAGGTTTCTTTACTTCAATATTTTCCTCTGAAGATAAACTCCAGTCATCTCTATTCCCATAGTAGCTTTCTATGGTTGGATTCTTTCTCCTTTGACTGTGTATTTTTCTTTTTTTGTGCTAATAGTTTATTTTTTGTAATCACCTCTAACCATGGAGGGTGGAAATGATTCCTTTTGCCCTAGATCTTCAGTTGTCTCCTCTAACCTGGACCCAAAGCCAAACCTCCAACCTCCTGTAAGTACCTGTAGCACTGCTTCTATACTTACTAGGCATGTGCTAGTCCCTGGTCTTCACAACACAGCTGGGTCTGGCATTCCTTGTCAAGGTTCCCTTTATCTACTAGGACTCAGACACCCATCTCCTCTCACTCTTCCCCAAGGCAGAAGTTCCTGTTGCTGGGATTGAAGAAATCTCTCAAACCAACCAACCCCAAGCTTGCAGCTTGTCCTTGAAGTGGACCCTAGCCTGGAGGTGTTTACTCTTCACTGGGACCAAACTTCAACCTGAAATTTTTCTTCAGATTTTCTCAAATGGTCCCAGGAAGATTCCAGTTGTGCCCCTATCTCCACTCATACTTTGTTCACTGTAAGGTGCTATTTTAACTCTTCTATGGGGGGAAATCTTGAGAGCTTGGAATTTCCTGACATATTCTGCCATCTTCCCAGAATCCTCTCTTACCAATGGTATATTAACATGCCTATTTATCTGCAACCCCTCCATTTGTAACTTTTTTTATTATTTTTTTTTGGCATCTTTGCCAGCCTGATGGGTGTGAGATACAGCCTTGAAGGCACTTTAATTTATATTTCCCAAATTTTGAATTATTTGGAACAATTTATTTAAATATTTGATAGCTTGTATTTCTTCCTTTGATAAACAGGTGATCTGACTTTAGTAACTAAGTTAAAATTTTACTTTATCAAACTAATCAGTCCCATTTTTTGTGATAATATTTGGTACTTGAAGTTTCTGGTTTCTTCTCACATTCTTCTAGAACAAAAATGTGTACAACTTTGGAAATCATGGACATTGTCACTAGTTTGAAACATACAGATTCTTCGGAATATTATTTTTAAATGCATAAAATAAAATGCAAAGGATTATAAAAGAAACCAATTATATTGAAATAATTATCGTTCCTTTAAGTTCATGAATTCCAAGTTAAGAACTCTTGTTTTAGAAGGAACTAGTAATGGTTTGGAGACATGAAGCATTTTAAAGGTCACCTAGTCTTGAGAATCCTTCAAGTCTTCATCCCAGACCCTGTGTGAGTGTGTGTGTGTTTATTCCAGAATTCCCATAACCTTTCTCATAAAAAAATCATCAAATCTCACTGTCTATGAAGGCTTGTTATGAAGATTCTTTTCTGCCTCTTAAAATTAATTTTTACTCTGCATCCTGTACAATAGAAGTTGGCATCTAATTATCAGCTTTCTTCCCGGTCTTCCTATTTCTAAAGCTTATTGTAAGCATGGCATGGAAGGTTGACCTGTTTGCCCATGAAACATTATTTTTGTGTTATTTGGTTTCCAGACCACACCCCAGACCACTATAGTGATCTTAAACACCATACCTTTCTTCATATATCCAACATGCTCTGGGTATCCAAATGCAAATGAGTAGGTAAAGTCAAGCATTTGATATACAGAGATCAATATCTCCATATGTGTGTGTGTGTGTGTGTATATCTGTCTGTCTATCTATGTAGCTTCTTTGATGTTACCACCTTTGCCTTCAAATCCTTTGTATTTCATCAGTGTTGAGAAAATCAGGGCAATCACTATCCCATTGGCTGCAATTTATTTAAGTCTTCTGCTTTTAGCAGTATTGAGAAAAAGCAGATATGGCCCTATTTAAACTCAATAAGCCCTAGACAAATAACTCACCCTGAAACTACTAAAAACCAAATTAAATGAATGTTTCTAGATGGTTGAAACACAACATGACGCTCTCTACTCCCTGTTTCCCTTCTGGGCACTCTGCCATAGTGCATTTCAGATGTAGAAGGGAAGAGCTGCGGATGGCCAAGGTCCTCGTGACCTTAGGATAAGTCTGTGAGGACAGGCCCCCCCTCAGTCCTCAGGTAACAGGCACAATCACAAAGAGAATCCTTAAAGCTTTTCAGCTGGGCAAAATCCCTCTGTGACTATGGTCCACTGGCATAGGCTACAAGAAGCTAGTATAAACTCCATTCTATGATGAGATATCAAAATATGACTTTTATGTGGGGAACCAGAGTAGTTGTTAAATGAAATGAACAGTGCAATGAACATATTACATTCATAGGAAATGTTTGTTGGTGATTCCGTAGGCATCTGGTCTAGTGAGAGCAGAAAATATTTGCATTTCGTCACTTGATTTTGACTTAAATCAAAATGTGGTAATTTAATCAGCTTCAAATCTACCAAGAAGAAAAAAAACATACAACATATTTTGTGGTTTCAGTGATATTATATGAAGTGCAAATAATCTTGTTAGACATAACGTATACATCAACCCAATAGCCCTGCTGGGATGAGGCCATTTTAAGCCCTTGACTTGGCGTGCTGGGTTTTCTAGGCAGAGTACCAAGTATCCAATTATGTATTTTATTTTTAAAATCACTTTGGGGAAAAAAAGGGTTATTCTGCAATGTGAACACTTCCACTTGTGAAAAACTGACCTAAAACTGTGAATCTTTTTTACCATTAGGCTCATGGACAATCCTAATATCCTGGATATCTATCAAAATTTCCCACACAAGCACTATAGAAAGAAATCTGGTTATCTAAAACATTGGTAGCTCGGGATTTTATTTTTTTTCCTTTTTTAAAAGGATCAATACCTTTTTTTTCTACCACCTTCCTTCCTCTCCCCACTCAAAGAGCTGTCTCTTAAAACATAGACTAGCATTTTTTTTTTGGAGGGGAGTTGGGGTTAAGTAACTTGCCCAAGGTTACATGGCTAGTATTTTTGTTTGTTTGTTTTTTGTGTGGGTGTTAAGTGTCTGAGGCCAGAATTGAACTCAGGTCCTTCTGACTCCAGGGCTGATGCTTTACTCAGTGTGCCACCTAGCCACCCCTAGACTAGTATTTCTTAAAGTATGGTCCAGGGAACCCTGGGAATCCATGAGACCCTTTTAAGACGTCCACGAAGTTAAGATAGTTCTCATAATGATACTAAAATGTTTTAATTTCTATAGTAAATGGCAACATATATGACCTCCATAAGAGCTGTTGGGGATGGGGTCTTCAATAATATTTATGAGTACAAATGGATCCTGATACCAGAGAATTTGAGAATTTCTGACATAGTTTAAAAAAAAAAAGAAGGCAAAATCAACCCAGAATTCAACCAAGACTGCAAGTCTGTGTAATGCTTCACACCCGTTGTGTCCCATCCTTGCCCAAATTCACACACATTGAAGACACAGTTTCTCCAATAGAATCTGGAACAGAGTCCCTTCTTGTGAATTTTCATATTCAGTATGCATATAGTATCCTTTATGAAATGTATAAATTGAGAAAGAGATAATCATATGTAGGCTCTAGGGTTTGACCTGATGCCCATAAGAAATTAAGCTTTTAGTTTGTCCAGATGCAGAGGACAGGATAATAATATTTGTTTATCTCGAAAAAGTCTTAAGATTATTTATTTATTTATTTTAGAAGACATAAATCCATTGGTATAGGGGTCAATCCTTGAGGAATTTCCTCTGTGAAAGAATACAAATTCACCCTCTGCAATATAGTCTTGGAGCATTACCTGGGAGGATGGAGAGTTTAAAGAACCTGTCCAAGACCACACAGTCAGTGTGAAGCAGGGCCAGGCTCTATGTCTATAAAGGTAGCTCTCTAACCACCATAATCTCCTACCTCTTTTTGTTGTTACATATGTAGAAAATAGATCAGGTAGCCTTGCAATTCCATCCTAGAAAAAAGCCTCCAATTCAAGGTGGTGGCATAATGAAAGCGTCAAAGGAAGGACCTCCTGATCATGCCAGATAAATATTTAATGGGGAACCTCATTATTCTAGGGATCATTCGTACCTGTCAGGAATGGCCTTGGTACGCTGCTGCCTTCAGATAAGGAGGGAAATGACAGCTTCCCCCCTTGAAGTTAGAGTAAGTTAGCAAATATTTAGTAAGCATTGACTGGCCACCAGGCACTATGTTAGGCATAGGAGATGCAAAACCCCAAAGTCTCTGACCTTTGCAGATTTACATTCTACTGGTGTTTTTTTTTTTAACTTCTGTTTATTCTTTTTGTCTGATCACAAGTAAGAAATCTACAATGCAACTCCATGAAAGAAGAACAGACCTAGTGTGTAACATGCATGATCCATTAAAGGAAGAGAGAGGTCATTAGAAGAGACAGTATAAACTTAAGAAACAGTTACTAAATCTCATATGAATAATACAAAAACCTTTCTTGCTTGATTCTTAATTATATATAATGCCAAAAAAAGTGTCTGAGCCATTTTAATATAGGTGGAAGATAGAATAATAAAGTATAGATTCTGTCTTAATCACTCTGCTTTATTAAATATTAAGATGCTGTTATTAATAGCACCTGTTATAATGTATGTCATTTTGTGCCTAGAATGAGAATCTCATCTCCTTTCAAGTATTCTTCACAAAAGCTGAGGTAGAGGTTGCATAATCGTTTTAATTCTGATCATTGTACCTTAAAGGCTTTGTTTTTGGCCACATTCCACTTCATTCCAGTGGAATCCCTTCAGTGAGTCTCACTGATCCACGAGATGTTTGGTGGAGGTTTGGGGAAGCCATTTCAAACCTTAGTGGCAGCCAATCCTTGGAGCATCGAGGCACATTATCATCACTCAATAATTAAACAAGTATCTGCCATCAATCCTTTGCCACAGTATGCCAAGTGCCTGGCAAGTGCAGCCAGGGTCAGCCTCAACTTAAGGGACCTGGATTCCAAATCAGTCTCTGTCCTACCTGTAGTATCTTGGCTACATTATTTATCCTCCTGGGACTCAGTTTTCTCTTATGTAGAGAATCATGGAGTTTGACAAGATGACCTATGATATCTTGTAGCTTAAAAGCTATTATCCCATGATTCTGTGCAAAGGTACTCCTACTGTATTGTCCTCAGAGGACCAAATATTTATACTTACTGGTCACTCAGAGAACCGACCGAGGGAGGAAAAATAAACAAACACCTCACGTGAGTTTTTGAGAGAGAGACAGAGAGGTGTGTGTGTGGGGAGGGGGGGGGGGCGGCAAGAGAAAGATCTGTTAAATCCTAGAGTCTTTCCCAGAAAATAAGTATGATGTTTGGAATATAAACCTACAGACATCTCATGTGTTTTTAAAACTAACTTCTTCCTTCTGAAAGGCTCAACATATCAGTCTCAAGTCTCTCTCTAATTGCTTAGAAAACCCTTTTAATTCAGCATCCTTCTTTGTTATGTTTAGGCAGGTCACAAGCCAGCAAGACCCCACAAGGCTACATTAGCCCTAGACACCATACATTCCTTCAAATACTTAACAGCCTTTGAGTATCTAGAAATGAATATCTAGAGATAGATATTTGTACATCTGTCTGTCATCTATGTATGTATGTATATATCTATCTATCATCTACCTATCATCTATCTTATGGAGCTACTGGGAGGCTGCCACCTTTCACTTTAATCCTTTGTCTAATTCCCGTCTTTCACATCCATATGTGACTGGCTTAGTGGCGTGTGCCTAGAAATACATTCTAGAACATTGCCAGGAATCAAAGTCAAGTTTGCTGTCCCATAGTTGCAGGCTTCATTCCTTTCCCTTTTACAACATTCTTCCTCTTTTTAAATGTTTTCTTCAAGAAGATTTAAATACATCAAGAAGATCCAAAAATAGGATTGTATGTGAACCTGGAACTTCCTTCTGTAATACCATTTGTTTAAATATATAGGAAAGTTTTATTTTTTTAATTACAAAAAATGAATGGTGGTTTTCTATAAGCCTTGAGAGATCACTCCATGGGATGCTCTAAATGAAGGTTAACAGAAACCACCTTGTCCTGGGACTCGGAGGATCTGGGCTGCAGTAAAATGTCAATAGGTAAATAAAGGCAGCCTTCTTTAACTAGTCATTTTCTAATCTGTAAATTAAGAGAGTTAGACAAGATTGTCTAATGGCTAACAGGAGTCAGGACTACATAGGTAATCAAATTTCACACTGATCCTCTGACTAAACATAAGTCCTCATTCTAAAATTTCTGAATATTATTTTCTTCATCTATGAAATAGGGATAGTATCAGCTGTATGTCTGAGTCATAGGAACATTGATGACTTAAATGAGGGAGAAAAAGAGGTGATTTTAGATAGTGTTATAGCTAAGGACTCTGTAAAGGTCACTTAGCCCAACCTTTCCATTTTATAGATGAGGAAACAAAAGGCTGAAGAAGGGGGAAGGTCCCATAGGTAGTGAGTGGCTAGAGGTAGGATTTAAGCCTGCCTTCTCCTCATTCCCACTGGGGAAGCCATTGATGGTTCAAGAAAACAGACAAAGTAGACCTTCATCTTATACATTATTGCCCAGACATGTGACGGCCACCATTTAAAATTTATTCTCATAATCCCTTTTTGTGGAATTTTTGTGGAGAAAATTTGGAAACAAGAGTGAGGTTTTTGGGCTGCTCCTTGGAGCACTATCATACCTTCTTTGGGCAAAAATCAAAATAAGCAGTTTCTTTATGTCTGTGCTTTGGCAATCAGATCACCAACGCAATGTGTAAGACTTTGATCCCAAATACCACTTGCTCTCATTCACTCCATCCCGGGCAACTGTCCTCAACAGCCGGGGGCTCTTTTTAAGAAATTACTTTTTAAAAAATCCTAGTAATCCAGCTTGGAGCTAGCTGTTGATGACAAATCCCTCTAACTGTAAGCATGTTCCTTCAGCTCAGGCTGGACAACTGTTTGGACCTCCATGTCTGGGAAGTGTGCCATTGAGCCCCGCAGTGGCTGCACATGGTTTCTTGGCTCTCTCCTCTCCTGCCATCTGTCCCCTTGGCAGGGTGCCCACCCCCAAGTTGGTCAGAACAGTGCCAGCAGGATGGCATATAGATGAGTAGGACGATGAGTGCTGGGGGCTAGATGTTGTGATTGAGAAACCTGCTTTAGATGGGGATTTAAGGGGCTAGAAGAGGTGCCATATTGGTCCAGCAATGAAGCATGGCCTTCCAAGAACCCCGAAGAGCGGCAGCACAGAAAGACACACAGTTCTCAGGTATTCCCGGAGGGCGCAGGAACAGGCGCTAGATAACGACCTTGGAGAATCTGCTGACCTAAAGGCCAGGCTGTCACTTGGTCCCTAGGCAGAGCCAAACATGAGATTAGATGAGGCATTTCTCTGGCTTATTTCGTTGTGGACGGGCTGCCGAGCTGCATTGAGGTCAAGCATGGTCTCCTCAGCTGTAGTGGCTAGCAGTTAGCTGCTGACACCAGGCTTTGTGGAGCTCAGTGGGGCTTTCCATGCTGGCTCACTCGTTTTCTGAGAGTTACAGCCCCAAGTTCAAGGATACCAGCAACTGCATCATCTCTCCTCCTTTGGGGCTGAGTGAGGGTTTGTCCTCATTAGGACTCTGTACTCAGCATCTCTAAGACAAGGGGGTGAAGATAATCTCTGAGGTGATGTCCACTGCCCGATCCACTGCCAAACCTCCACTTCAGAAATTCACAATTAGACTGCACTTAGACTTACCAGTGAGTGAATTCAGTCAAATCAATAAACATACCAACTATGTGCTGGACTCAATGCTAGCATTCACCTGGGACAGAATAATCTAGAGGAAGAACACAAATGTTGAAGTTCACGTTTTGACCCATCTGCAGGGACATCCATCATGGACAAATAAGGAACAACTTGTGCACAGAATTCAATTAAAAGAGAAAAGCAGGTTATTCTTCCTCCTTTAAATTAAAACGGCAAAATTCTCCCTGAAATGAAAGCTCTTCATTCAGTCAACAAGCATTTATTAGGTGCTTACTGGCTATGTGTCAAACAGCTGAAGTCCCATCTTCTGCAAGAAGTCTCTGCCCACCTCTCCTACATCTTAAACTGAGTATATCCAAAGTAGAACTCATTATCTTTCCTCCTGCCCCTGCCCCTCCCCGCCCCAGCCCTCCTACTTTCCCTCAATGGCATCCTCTCAGGCTTACAACATCAGGGTCACCCGAGACTCCTTACGCTTTCTCTCACCCCTCCTGCAGATCCAACATGGTGACAAGGACTGTCTGTTCCACCTCCGTACCATCTCTCCTCTGTTTTATTCCCACAGCATCTCTCAGACACGCCCCTTTCTCTCCTCCAACACCGCATCTTCTCAAGCCTGGACTTTTTCAGTAGCTGCTGGGGGTTTGCCTGCCTCAGATCTCTTCTCACTCCAGGCCATCTTCCATTCAGCCAGTAATGTCATTTTCCTGAAGGACCAGTCTGACTATATCACTTCTCTACTCAATACTCTGCTGCCTCCCACTAGCCTCCGGAATCAAATACAAAATGCTTTATTTGATATTCAAAGCCCTTGGTAACCTAACCCCCTGCTGCCTTTCCAATCTTCACCCACCTTCTTCCCCAACACATTATCTTTGATTTGGTGACTGTCACCTCCTGTCTGTCCCACAAACAAGACCCTCCATCTGTTGACTATGGACGTTTTCTCCAGCTGTTCCCCATGCCTGGAAACCTTTTGCTCTCCAGCTCTCACTAATGACCTTGCTGGCTTCCTTTAAGGCCCAGCTAAATCCCATCTCCTTGGGGAGGTCTTCCTTCTCCAACCTCTGTTAACTCCAGGGTCTTCCTTCTCTGAATCCTTCCCTCTTTATCCTTTATATGGCTCATTCTGTATATGTTTGTTTTCATGCAGTTTCCCCCAGTAGGTTTTAAGCTCCTTGAGGGCAGGGACTGTCTTTTGCTTCTTTCTGTATCTCTGGAATTTAACATAGTCCCTGGCACATACTAGGTGTTCATCGATTCATTAATTCCACACTCTCTTCTCTTAATGCTTTCCTATCCATTCCATACAAAGCTTGTTTGTTTGCTTGCAGTCTCCCCCGTCAGACTGCAAGTGCTTTGAGGGCAGGGACTATCTTTTGTCTTTTTGTATCCCCAGTGCCTGGCACATAGTTTAATAAACAGAGATTATTAACTGCACAACTAGAGGTCAATGATCGCTTATTAAGTGAATTCTGAGAATCAAGATACAAACTGAAAAGGAACCTACCCCGTGTTCGGAAAAGGCAGCTGATAGCCAGGAGTGGGGGATGAGGGCAGGGGGAGGATTGAAGGTCCCTGTGTAGGGGCATGGTAGAGAACATCGAGAGAGAGACAGAGAGAGAGAGACAGAGAGAGAGAGAGAGAGAGAGAGAGAGAGAGAGAGAGAGAGAGAGAGAGAGAGAGAGAGAGAGAGAGAGAGAGAGAGAGAGA
>NW_027185872.1:3827745-3844373 GCF_028583685.1 Petaurus breviceps papuanus
GAGAGACAGAGAGACAGAGAGACAGAGAGAGAGACAGAGAGAGAGACCGAGAGAGAGACAGAGAGACAGAGAGAGAGAGACAGAGAGAGACAGACAGAGAGAGAGAGAGACAGAGAGAGAGACAGAGAGAGACAGAGAGAGAGAGACAGAGAGAGAGAGAGACAGAGACAGAGACAGAGAGAGACAGAGACAGAGAGAGAATGAGCAGATTTATCTAGTTTAAAACTCTGCACCTAGAATAAGCTTTGTCCCAGGTCAGAAGAAAGAAAAGTGAGTAAGGAGTCCCCTGGAGTGACAGGATAGACTTGGAAAGATAAAGAAGCCTTACATCCATAATGAGGAGCTAATAAATAGGAGAAGAGGGCGAGGACTGTGTGTCCAAAACTGACAACTGTGCAAAGTCAGAGGATGATGCAGTGAGGAAACACAGCTTATCCACAACGACCATCACGTGCAGTTATTGGACTTGCAGGTAACATCAAGATAGGGGAAATTGTTCACATGCTAGATCACTGAGCTAGGGTTCCAAGCCCCTGGATAAGCAGGCAGCCCAGCTGAGGCTGAATCTAATCACATGAGGGTTAAATAGAGAAGACATGAGAAAGCTTACTGTGTGACTCCAAAATAAGATTCATTCAGCTAAGATTGGGTGAGTCCATGGCTAGACTTAATTGTATGGGGTGGGGGGAGACCTGGGAAATTTAGTGACCCACATGCTCAAGGGAAATCAAGTGTCTGTGGCAGGATCCAGAGAAGCAAAGGTGGTCTTGGATTTCATTAAGAGCAGCCCAGGGTTCAGGAAGGACAGGATTTGATCACACCACATTAGAAATATTGGACACCACATTTTATGAATCCTGCTAAACTGGAGATTGTCCAGAGGAGGGAGAATAATGTAGAGAAGGAAATTCCATCCATGACTTGGAGAAGATCAGTTGATGGACCCACATGTGTTTTGTTAGGAGAAGAGAAGGATTCCTGGGGCACACAATAGCTGTTATCAGGTGTTTATGGGGATGTCATGTGGAAGACAGTTTTTATTTATTTTACCACAAAGGAAATGATGGACAGATATTACAAGGAGGTAAATGTGGACCAGATTTAAATACAGACCAAACTAAATGGGTGCCCTTGGGAGGGAGCTGGGTCCCCCACACTAGAGGCCTTGAAGCAAAGGTAGAGAAGCCACTTTATGAAATGGTGAATGGGAGATTCTTGGTTCAGACTGGACTAGCCACCTTCTGACAGGCTTCCAACTTCCATTGATTGATTCAGTGAAATGCTTGGAGATCTGTATTTTACTTATCATTGGGTTGGGACTAATTCTAGCACCTTCAAATGACGACTGTTGAATTGACTGATGCCTACAAAATACTTTCTTGTCCCTCTGACCTGAGGACAGAAGCTTATTTATTACATATGTTTGACATGCTTCCGGCCCACAATCTCTATTCCTAGCATGACTGATCCATGCCTTAAGGAGAGATTAGTGCTCTCTAGCTAGACCCACACCTCAAACCTCGGTCAACTGCATTTCATTTTCAGGAAACATTGAAGCTATAAATGCTGTTCTTTCCTCTGATACATGCTCCTTTAGAACAGATCAGGTTTTCAAAACTATAGATGAGGGGAGGGATCCTTTATAATGAAGAATAAGATATGAGTTAATATCATTCCTAATGAAGTGAATGACATTCAGTCAGGAAGGACAGAACAGAGGATTGCCAATGACCTGGGCTCCAACCCCCAATTCAACCACTTGCTAGCTGTGTGATTTTAGACCGGTCACTCTCTGGTTCCCAAGTTTCTCGTTAATAAAATGAAGAGGCAGGGCAATGAATTCCAGGGTCCCTTTCTGCTCTATTTTTTGTGATCTCATGATTCAAAATTCTAGAGGAAAATAAATCTGCTTCGTTTAATGAGTCCTGTTAAGAAGCCAGTCAATGGATATCCATTTAACTTGTGAGGATGTGAACTCCAGCTGACTGTCCTAGCAGCTGTGTGACTTCATTATCATCAGAAAGGCAGAGAGCCAAGCCAGCTGGCACCCAATCAGCTCCTTCATGCACGTGGTGAATCCGTTTGTGGGCCTACACGGCAGAATTGCACGAGACCCCCGTGAAAAGTTGAGAGTACAAAGTCAAATCTGCATAAAGATTTAATTGAAAGGGCTGATCGTTGCTGGGCCCAATACAAGCAAGTTTGTTTTGTTTCTGGGATGATGGCGGATTCAGAGGCGGTATTCATCTCTTCAGGAAGTACAGCCAACACACAAAATTTGCATTCAGATACCAAACATCACCACACACGATAATTTCTCAGTTTAGAAAACATATTTTTGTGCTGTTTGTTGTCATGCCGGCAACAATACATTTTCATTTTCTCCAACTGATTTCAGAAAGGGCTCTCGAGCCTTGCCAACTGCCAGCTTTCATGTTCTCTGATTTCCAATAATGCTGCTAAATACTCAATAGAATGATGATCACGTGTCAGGCAGCCAAGAAGCATTTATTAAGCACCTACTATGTGCTAGGCTCTGTTAAGCGTTGTCAATAAAGAGAAAAGGAAGAACTGCCCCTGACCTTGGGGAGCTTATATTCAAACAGGGCATGTAAATAACTTCAACATAAAAGATATATTATGGGATGAATGGGAGATCCTCTCAGTGGAGAAGATTCTAGCACATGGAGATGGGGTGGTGGTGGGGCAGTGTGATGAGGACTTTGAAAGGCTTCTCAGGGAAGGAAGAATTTGAACTGAGTCTTGAAGGGAGAGTATTCAGGTATGGGAGGTAGCCAGCATAAACGTATGAATAGTAGCTACCAGAGGAGTGTCAATAGATTGTAGCGTATGTGAAGGGAAAATAGAGAAAAGGCCACGCTGTGAAGAGTTTTATGTGTTCAGGGGAGGGCTTTGGTTCTCTAGGGAGTAAGCAGTACGTGGTGTTTGGTGAAGTGAAGAAGGAAGAATGTGACATCTCCAGATTTATGTTCTAGATAACTCACATTGGCAGCTTTGTAGTAGATGGATTAGAGCAGAAAGAGTATCGACACGGGGTGACTGGTTAAAAGACATTTTTCAGTAGGACAGGAGAGATAGGGTAAGAGCTTTTAGTAGGGTGACACTTCTATGAGTAGATGGACATGGTGAGGTAGGAATGCCAAGATCTTGTGATGGATTGAACATATTGGGTGAAAAGGAGACACAGGGAATGGCTCTGATTTGGAAAACCTGAAGAACTGGGATGCTGGTGGTACCCTCAGTATTAATAAGGAAGTTAAGAAAAGGATAAGGTTCTGTTTTTTTGGTGGGGGATAATGAGTTCATTTGGGGAAATGCTAAGTTGAAGATGTCTATGGGGAATCCTGATAATAGTGGACTGAATCTCAGGAGAAATGTCAGGGTTGTATAAAAGCTATGGCAATCATGGCCACAGAGAGGATAAGTGCTTGGGAACACCTGGGAACTGATGAGGTCACCAAATGTGTGTGTGTGTGTGGGGGGAACTAAGAGGCAGAGAACAGAAGAAGGCTGGGAATAGAGCCGTAGGCGATACCCACAATGGATGGGCAGGACATGCATGAAGAACTATGAAATAGCATTGAGGAGGAGTGGATGGAGAGGCAGGAGAGAGCAAAGGCATGACGACGGAAGGAGGGAAGAGCAGTCCTGAGAAGGAGCAGTCAGGCCATTGTCAAATCTCACAGAGAGGCAAAGGATGAGGATGGAAAAAAGACTCTGAGACCTGCACACGAGGTATCATTGGCAACTTTGGAGAAAGCGTTTTGGGCAAATGCTGAGAGAGACATAAAGGTGAGGATAGGAAGACACCAAGTGGAGATGCCTTTGTCAAGGAGTTTAGCCACAAAAGGAAAGAGAGACTCATCATGATAGTAGCTAGTGGGCATATGTGGGCAGCTAGGTGACCTCATAGTGGATAGAGGATGGAGCCTGAAGTCAGCAAGACTCATCTTTGTAAGTTCAAATCCAGCCTCAGACACTTAGCTCAGTGACCCGGGCAAGTCACTTAGCCCTGTTTGCCTCAGATTCCACAACCGTAAAATGATTTGGAAAAGGAAATGGCAAACCACTCTAGTACCATTGTCATGAAAACACTAGATGGGGTCACAGAGTTGGACATGACTAAAATGACTGAATAACGTTAACGTGGGGATATACCACTTTCGGAGGGTATGAATGAGCTGTACCTCATGTGTGCAGCCCCTGCCTCTCAACCTCACCCTTTAGGTCATCTGCAGTTCTGAATATTCTGAGATGATATGCCCCAAGGTTCTGCTCAGCCTTCCTATGAACGTCTTGGCATAGATGGCATCATTGAGACTGCTACTCAATTTCCCAAATGTCATCCAGTCTCTCAGATCTGGACCCCCCTCATTGCATATCACAAATGAATCAAAAGAATCCTTGGCAACTTCAATCCCAGAGATGGTTTCGTGAAAAGAAATTCATATAAATTGAGAAAGAAAAATACATACTCCTCGACACCAGACATTGCTTCATTTTTGTTATTATATCCTGAACCTCAAACACATTGCCCACCACTCAGTCCTTAGTGGCATTTATTTAGTTAGATTGAATTGAAGTCCCTTGAGAATAGCAGTCGTTTTTTCTTTTATTTTCTTTTTTTTTTGTATCCTAGCAATCAGCACAGTAGTGCTAGTAGTCATTTAATAAATGCTTGTTGATTGAATCCTTAATCACGAAAGCTGTCAGTCACAGTGATGAAGCCTACTCTATGCAAACTCCAAAAGAAAGTAAGCTTCTTGAGAGAATATGGAATTTCTCCAGAATAAAAAGGAAAGATGTTTTTAAAAGGAGATTTGACATAACTAATCCACTCATTACCCTGGTCTGATAATATATATGCTATATTTAATATCTTTATTATTTATATTTATATATGCTATATTTAATATTTAATATTCCTCTGCTTTGGCAAAAAAAAAGAGGGGAAGATCTATTTCCTAATCCTTCCTTTAGGACTGAGCTTGTTTATTATGATTTTAATATTCAGCTTTGGATTGTTTTTTTGAATATATATGTGTGTGTGTATTTATAAATATTTTGAATACATATATATTATATAGCCTATATATGCTGTATATGTATATATATGCACACACATTATACACTTACCTACATACATACATACATGCACACATACACATATGTCTGTTTTTCTGATATGGCTTACTTCACTTTACATCAGTTGCTAGAAGTCTTCCCAGGGTTCTGGGCAACTATTGCCCTCCTCATTTCTTCCAGCAGCAGAATAGCCCATTATACTCAGAGGTTTGGCCATTGTCCAATTGATGGATATCTGCTTTGTTTCAGTTTTTGGCTAAGATAAAAAAGTGCTTCTCTGGATGCTTTGAGTTCGTATTCTGCTGGGCAGGGGGGTTTTCTGTCCTTGACTTTCCTGCAGCAGATTGTGGCATTTATTTTCAGTGAACACACACCTGCATTCACAAGTACTTTTTATCCAAATGTTATGTTCAAAGTATGCTTCAGAATTGTAGGGTGTGCAGGTGAAGGACACATCCCAAGCCCCAGCTGGAGAATTGATTAAAAAAAAAAATTCTCTTCATTTCCGTATCTCCCTTTTTCTTGTTAATAGTCTGTAAAAAAATTCTACACCATCCCCCCCCCCATCCCAACCCCAAGAATCACAAAAGAAACTGCTAGGGGAGTAGGGTGTTTGGAGGAGGTAAACCTGAAATTTGACCTCTTGACCCTCAGATCATCTCTATTTCAAAATGTGCAAACACTGTCCTGTGTTCCCTTGGAAAATTTATGGATCTTTTATCAATCAGAGGTAATGTAAAAACATCGCCAGTTCAGTAGGTTAAAAGAGATGCCAGGCAGGAGGTTAAATATTCATTTGAATGTCTCCAATAATGGGCAAATCAGCTATTTAAAGAAGGCATTATTCCAGTCTGTTGTCAACACAGCTATTGATTGGAATTAACCCACTCCCCAAAGTCCCTGATCATTTTTAACAGAAGTTTGTCCTCTTTAATAGGGCCCTACACTTGTCTTTTTGTGCGTGTGGTCAATTTAGCATCAGATTTGCAATTGATCATTTGTTGATTGCAATGAATGGTCTGTCAATAATACACGCTCCCATGCTCCTGGAGTTCCACTGAGGACTCTCTTCCCCCTCTGCCTGGGGAACACTTTGTGGAACCAGGTTTCCTAGAATGGCTCATGAAGTGATGTTTCACAGGAATTCAAGCTGGTTTTAAAGAGACACCATGGGCTTCTCAAGGAGACATAAATCATGTTTGGGCCCCAACTTTCCTGTCGGTATTCCGATATTTGGACATCTGTTCCAACTCCCTCGATGTGAAATAGGCCTCATATGATATAGAAGAAGGAACGAAGGCTTTCATTATCTTAAATGTCATAACATTTGTTTGAATTATCACACGTGGATTTTAAATGCTGAAATTGTCATCATCACTTTTTATTCATTTTACTGTCCTTTCAGAGGACGATAAACCAGAAAATCTTTTTAAAAATTGCATTCATAATTTAGGGGAAACAATTTCCAATTGAGGCAACAAGAGGGAAATGGTTGCAGATGAGCTATACAATTTGGTAATTCCTTAAAAGCATAAATATTTTACTGAAAGAAACATACCCTTTTAAGGCACAAAAGATTTCTTATTCCAGTGGACAAGGCACTTAGTGACAAATAATGCATGAACAAGAGACCTTCTTTGCCCATTAGGAGATGTCTGCAGAGCGGCCTGAAAGTCTCTCATTTGTGAAGTTATGAATTCATTGTATTTGGAACTTTCCCATTGTGTGTTTCAGTAAGAAATCGCTCTTCCTGCTCTGATCTCTTGACTTCTGCTGCCTTAATGGTGACTTAATGAATAATAAACCAGCAAAATGAGAAAATAAGATATTTTCATTTTGAGTTTAATGGATAAAAAGACCAAAATTAAAAAAAAATCAAATATGGTCAGTATTACCAGATAGACACCACGACCCAAATGCTTGGTGGCTCCACTGATGTTCTTTCTTTCTTTTTTTTTTTTTTTTTGGAGGGCATTTGAGATTAAGTGACTTGCTCAAGGTCACACGGCTAGTTTGTGTGTTAAGTTGTCTGAGGCTGGATTTGAACTCAGGTCCTTCTGACTCCAGTGCCGGTGTTCTATTTACTGTGCCACCTAGCCGCCCCTCTGATGTTCTTTCAATGTCAGGAAAAACCAACCAAACAAGTCAGGGCCTCAGTATGTTGGGTGGTCCCTCTGTGGTAACCTTACAGGGGGCAATGTTAGAGTCATTCTGAATGGGGAAGTTTGGTTTATAATCTTTACCAGGGAGGGAATGTGGGGATTATAGGATCAAAGACTCCATTGGAGTATTGGGTGTCATTGTCCAAAGTCTTGTTGAAAAGATTTGAGTTAGGCACAAAGTGTTCTTGCCCTTGGGAGTCTGGTCTGGACCAGAGTGGATCATGTAATCTGAGGAACTACATTGGCCTGGAGCTGCAAATCCCCAGTTTATGGTAGAGCAGGAGGCTAGAATATCATTTGACCTGAGATAAATTATTAAACCATATCATGGAAGCAAAGGAGTAGTTTACAAAGTTGGTATTTTATATTTGCATATTTTAAAAATGTAATGGAAGCGTTCACTCTTCTGGCTGCTTTGCATCTTTGATGTCAGATGTTTTGACTAAGGCAGCATTTAGAGCTGGAGTATTTTCTTACAGGCTCTAAGGAAAGGTGGCTGCCAGTCCCATCCAAACGTGGAAGAGCTGCTATTGTGAAAAGGGGTCTACAGGCAGGAAGCCCCCAGCTAATTAATGCCCATTCCAGTCCTCACTGAAATTCATTCTGAATCATTAGGAACATCAGACTCGGCTGGCTGTTCAATCAGCCTAGTTTATAACTCACCACCAGTTTCAGATATTTGAAAACTGTCTCCTTCGTCTACTCTTTTTAATAGACTGTGTCCCATCATGGCAAAGCCCTCCCTCCTCACCCTACTTCCCCTCAGGGATTACTGGCTTCCTGGGAAGCACAGGTAGGGGGTATGAAAAGCTACAAAATGCTTTTTCTCGGCCCTTAGTTAACTCTCCCTCTTAAAATTACTTTGTATCACTTTGTAGGATGATTTACATGCAAACGGAATCCCTCAACTCCTTTGACTGTAAACCCCTGAGAAGGGCAACTATGTTCCTGTCTATCTATATCCCCAGTATCTAGCAGGGAAAAGTGGAATGGGACTGAGTTACAACTTTGCCGAGGGCCTGCAATGTAGTAAACAAGCCTTTCACCAAGTCTCACTGCCTCATCGGGATTACTAAAGGTTCTCGTTATGTAACACTGCTGGACTTTTTTCTTGGCTAAGCTTCTTTCTTATGATGACTCCAGGTGCTTTTAAAGCCTTGCTTGCTGTTGTTCAGTCCTGACCAAGCCTTTGTGGCCCCATTTGGAGTTTTCTTAGCAAAGACACTGGAGTGATTTGTCAAGTTCTTCTCCAGTTCATTTTACAGATGAGAAAGCGGAAGCAAAAGGGTTAAGTGACTTGCCCAGCTAGGAAGTGGCTGAGGCTGGATTTGAACTCAGGAAGAAGAGTCTTCCTGACTCCAGGCCTGGTGCTCTCTGCACCCTGGTGCCACCAAGGTTTAAAACCTTGTTTGGAATAAGTCACAAAGACCAACATAAAACAGTAAGGAGGGTAAAGCTGTTGGATTGAACCAAAGAGGTTTATACCCTTGTTCCAGGCCCCACCTCCCACCCCCAAGCAGAGTGCCTTAGGGCCTAAAACGAAAGCGCTAGTTTTGTTTCTACTCAGATAAGACAAATAGAAACAGTTAGAGCCTGGTCTCTAAAGGGAAGCTTCTCTAGGACTTGACCTAGTTTGGCCCAAAGCTGCCCTGATTCCCTTTCTTCTGGCAGCAGCTGTTGTCTAGCTGCAGTCCTCTGTAAAGATGGTGAGATCTCCAGTCTGGGGAGGTTTTTAAGAAGACGATTGTAGTGGGACAACCTGACTCCCAGAGGAGCTAGACTTCTGTCTGACTTGGGTTGGGGGGTGGGAAGGCAAGGAGATAATGATTAACCCTTTAATCGCCCTGGGTGAGGTAGGGAGGTCTTGGCAGAGGGAGGTGTCTGGCTAATTGCCGGAGATCACAGCCCTGGATTGAGCTTTGACCTCTTCATTCATATTTAGGATTGAAATGAACAGTGTGTCGTTAGGAGGAAGGTTTTTTTTTTTCTTTTCCCCCAAAGCAGGAATGCCTGCGGACACCAGAAGCTTGTCTCATGCTCTCCTTTGGTACCTAATGGGACCATCTCTCTCCCATAGAGAAGATTTTTCTGTCCTGTGACAACTAACATGTGCCTGCACACAGAACTGATTTTTCTAGAATTTTTTTTAATGTCAAAACTTTACAACAAAAATAGAAACTTACCCATCTCTCTCCGTTTTTTTAAAGAAGTGTTTGCATGTCTAAATTATTCAAATCAGAGATACTGAAAGGTGGTTCTGTTCCAACAAGTGCATATGAATAGTTTGATGGAAACATTTGCCTACTGCAATTGCTATTCAGCACAGTGCCCAGGGAGAACATTTACAATGTTTTTATTCAACTGTACCTACATTTAACTCTTCCCCTCCCATAGTCCTAAAGTTTTGTTTTTCCTATGAATAATTTTTTATAGTTTGAAAAGGTAATGCATGATCTTAGAGTAAGCAGCCTGGATTTGAACCCCAGCTCCGCCAATTTACCACCTATGTTATCTCGGACAAATTTACTTCACATTTCTGGACCTCAGTTTATGCATCTGTAAAATGAGAGGGTTAGACTAGATGATGTCCATGGTCCTTTTCTGTTATGAATTGTTCTTCTGGGATGGATTGTTTCAGGTACTGATGACATTGCAATCTGTTTTTTTTATTCTTCAAGCATTTTTTTTCATCTTTCTGACTACTGTAAATCCATCAGAGAATTCATAATGAATTATGAAATTTCTATGTTCTGGGCACTGTTATGAGCACTTTACAAATATCCTCTCATTTGATCAAAACCTCACTCCTGGGAGGTAGGTGTTGTTATTATCTCCATTTTTTTTAAATGGGAAAACTGAGATGGATATGTTAAGTGACTTCCCCAGGGTCACCCACCTAGTAAGTGTCTCAGGCAGAATTTAACCCTGGGTCTTCTTGAATTCACATCAGAGTTCTCTGTCTGCCATGGCTTGATGGCATTGAGACTCCATTGGAGTCTTGATGGAATTAGACTGGGTTTCACTCAGAAGCCCTTGATTAGAATAATTTTACCCTTCCTTTTTAATGAAGTCCTTATAAGCCTTTATGTCCCTGGGAGCCCCAGTTCAGTGACGGACGAGATCTACTCTAACTTCCTGGACTCTGAACATAGAGATATTGCACATGAAATACATGTGTCCTGAGATGCTTTGGAGTCAAGGTTTTCTTTCTTTCTTTAGCTCTAGGACAAATTAGTCAATTCTGCGTTCTAAATCTGACTCCTTATTTATGGCAACTTTCTTTTGAAGGTCTGTTATCACAACAAATGTCATTGAAAATAAGTATGTTTATGTAGCCTTGGGAATGAAAAAAAAAAACACAGGCACAAATTATCTTTATGCTGTACTATGTTTCTGCCACGATTCCCCTATTCTCGCCCTCCTTCTCTTCTTCTCCCAAACCTGAGTACAGCAAGGTCTCCTTCCTGTCTTACCTCATGGAGTCCCATCTTTACCAAAGTCACTCACCGTTGGCAAAAGAGCCTTGTACACAGGAGGCGATTCATTTAAGTTTGCTGATGTCTTGCTTTCAATAGAAAGGCCCCAGTTCACAAACTGCTTCTTTCACAATGGCTTCCCCCTTTCATCTGAGTCTCTCCTCACATGTGGTGATCTTTGCCTTACATCACATTTGGTTGTCTTCTTCTCTTATTAAGACTGTAAGCCCCTTAAAGGCAGGCTGTCAGCTCAACTTTGTGTCCCTATTTATGAACATTTCTTCTAGCTCTAAATAAATGCCCTTGTGTTCTTTTAAGGTTCCACCATTCTTATTTTAGGGTATGAAGAGTCCCCAAGGAGGACAGCAACCTTTTGTTAAAAGACATAAGCCAATAGGTTGGGAAGACAGTCATTGACACAGCCACTGACCCTCCCATAGGACTTAAAGGTTTCCAAAATCTTGATGGGCACGACTCCTATGCATGTGCTCTGCAGCCCAGCTC
The DNA here is from genome assembly GCF_028583685.1 of Petaurus breviceps papuanus. Taxonomy (NCBI): domain Eukaryota; kingdom Metazoa; phylum Chordata; class Mammalia; order Diprotodontia; family Petauridae; genus Petaurus; species Petaurus breviceps. The sequence continues at coordinate 3,838,994 of NW_027185872.1, forward strand.
CATTTGTTTTGCTTCTGTTCCTCACATATGATATGCAATCTCCCATCTCACCTTTCCTCTTAGAATCCCTACATCCCTTAAGACCTCAGGTCAAAAGCCAACATGTACATAAGACCCTTTCTTGGTGTTTCCACTGCCACCCCCCCCCCCGAAAAAAAGTCCTTTCATCTTTACATTGCACAAATTTTGTAAATACTTAAATATGTCCGAGGCGGCGTCTGAATCTGGATCACTCCTTACTCCAAGCCCAGAACTTAATCTGCTCTATCCCAATGCAATTCCAACAAAATCCACTTCCTTCCTGGGTGATGATACCATGAATCCAAGACCATTTTCACCAAACTAGAGAAGTGTAGGACCGTAGCATTGTGATGGGTGTCCCCTTGATGAAGACCCCTGAGAAAGCAGTCATGACCTTGGTGTCAGTGTAGGTGAATGGGATACTGGTGCTTACATTTACTGAGGCACCGACTGCAGAATTGATGAAATTCTGGGGAAATGACCACTGGGTTTTTCTTCTAGTGAGACTCTCAGAGGACAGAGACAAGGAAGATGAAAGCCTATTAGAATCCCAAGAAATCGTTTATGCCCATAGGCTTATTACAGGGAGACCTGGACCTAGTGTAGACCTCTTCTCTGAGTGGTCAAGGCTAGGAATGAACTGGGTTAATTTGTTTGCTCTCTCTTTCTAACCCCTGTGATCCCTGTGAAACTGGCTGAAGCTGAATCACTAGAGCCGGAGGTGCATGACCAACGGGCACCATTGTCCCATGCCCAGGACCGTTGGCAAAAGATGTTTACCTTTGTCCTTCAGCTTTAAAAAGCTGCTTCCTGTGAGATGCCCCCAGCCTCCTTGTGGATGGTGTTTCACAATGCATGACCTTCAGAGAAAGAAGGGTTTTTTTTTTTACTTGTAAACATGTACTTCCTGCCCAAGGTGGGAACGCTTGGCTTCAGCGCCCTCCAGCAGCTTCCTATCAAAAGTGGAAATTTTTGTAGGTGTGATCATTCCTCATTCTCTTCTTAATTAAAGGTAATTTGGGGTAAGACCGGGAGGTTTTGACTTGGACTTTCAGGGTTTGCCAGGTGCTGGCAAGGTAGCACCTCATAAGGTCACAGGAAAACAGATTTGGGACTGGGAATTTTACCTGAGGCTACCTAAAACCAACCCAGCCACTTTACAGATGAGAAAACTGAGGTCCAGGGATTGTCTCAGATGCAGGATTAAAATGCAGGGTCACAGAAGTACCAACCTAGAGCAGTGCTTCTAACATAAGTATGTGTATACATCCTACTGAAATAAAGCTGTTCTTGTTTTTGTTGGTGACCCAGGAACCAAGACTGCTTTAAATTGCCCTTGTGTGTCTGTTTTTATGTATATGTATAAACTATTCCTTGTAATAAACCAGAGAGATGCCATCAGACATTGAGCTGGGGCTGGGGGGGGGGACCTTAGAGTCTCCACAGTCCAACCCTTTCGTTGTCCAGAGATTGAAATGGAAACCCAGAGGAGCTGGGTGCCATCATGCCCACGGTCTTCTCTTTTCTTTTCATCAGTAAACATTTGAGTGCCTACTTAAATTTTCTTGCATAAATTCTGTTTAGTTTCTCATATATAAAATGAGGATAATATTTTGCTACTTGATGTTTCCTTTTTCGTACCTCTTGGAGATAAGGGAAATATATTGCCAAATCCACCAAAGGCAGACCCTATTTACAAGCACCCCTGTGCCCTGCTCCCCCCACCATTGTCCTCAGTATTTCTGAGCAGTGTTCTGGGTAACACGTGTCATACTCACAATCTTACAAAGCATTGAGATTTCGTTTGTGATGTTCTTCTAAATGACATGCCCTGCTGAGTTACTGGGCCCAGGTCCTAGTCTGAAATCATATTCCAGAGAGGAAGCATCTGGGAGGACAGGGGGGTGATAATTAGCCAGTTTTTGTTCAGTAAATACATACACAGCCTATCTAGGTTTGTTCAATGGAACACAATTATTCTGATTATTTAATGGAGCTGCTGAACACAGAAAGCTTTGAGATGGTTGCATAGGACTGCATTAATTCTTATCAACATTTATTCCCAATGCTGTATTAGTAGCACTGAGCAGAGGCTGTAGCAGATTTCTTTCTGATAATGCCAATATCCATTGGAAAAGAATATATGTATATTTGCGTGTGTGTGAGAGAGAGAGAGAAATGGAGAATCAGAGGACATGGAGAGGAAGCTGGAGAGGAAGAGGGGCAGCTGAATCCTAGCTATTAAGGGGATTTATCCTTAAGCTTCTTTTCTTCTTAGGAGGTCCCTCTGGGATCCACCCTAGGTCATCCCAGTACTTGTCCCTCTCCCACCAGCAAATGGTTTCAAATCCACCCTGAAGCAGCTTTGTGACATGTTTGCCTCTGTTCTTTGTATAGCAAGTCCCAGCCACAGTGCACCCCAAAATGCTTATTGATTGGTTGGTGGAGAAAACACTGGAGTGAGAGACAAGAGGACTGATTGTTATTCTGCATCTCTCAATAACTTGCTGTGGTGTGACTACTGTTAGCAGTCATTATCACCTGAAGTTTGTGTCTGACTTCAAGCCATTTTGAAACAAGTCTTAGACTAGTAGAGATTTTGTGTTTCTGAGGATTTGACAATTGTGATGGTGGGATAGTGATGTTAAACAATTATCATTATGACCTGGTCATCTTAAGGTCATGAATTTTAGGGTTTGATGTAGTAGACAATAGTCTTGGCCTAATTATCAGCAACATCCTCTACTGACCTGTGCTGACTGTGTCTCCCTTGGAGAGTCACTTAAGCTCTGTGTGTCTCAGATAACTTTCTAGGGTTTGCTTCCTTCTTCCTAAAAGTGCTTTGGGTTGTTTTGCTGAAGGGATTTGGATTAGTGGAAGTTTCCTTCAGAAATCACAATTTTTTTACATTTTCACAATAATGGTGACTTGTTATTGATGTCTGTCCTGCCATCATGAGATAATATTTTGTAAAGAACTTAGCACGATGTCTGGACACAGTAAGTGCCAGACAAATGCTTATTCTCTTCCCTTCCACATAAAAAGGTCATTCTTCCAGTATCCCTTTTACCTCATACATGAAGATTTTTTCAGATTTCCCAGCTACTACTATCTCCTATTACTTCCCCTCCCCACCAAAATTTACTCGATATTTAATTATATATTTATATGCTTCTACCCACCTGATCTGTCGAAAGTGAGTTTCTTTAAAGCAAGAACCATTATATTTTTACTTTAACATATATGGTGTAGAGTAAGCACTTAATGAATATTGTTTATTTGTTGTTTTAAAGTCAGTTTATATAACAACCAAATGTGTAAATGTCTCCTACCTTCAGCCAGTTCAGTGCCTGGCATATCCCACTTTCCCAGAAATATCTGTCCTTAAACAAACACCAGCTGAGCCCCCACTGATGGCAGACTTTGGACATCAGGGGTCTATTGCTAGAAGTCTGTCTATTTTTGTGGAGGAATTTCCCAGGTTTCCTCACATTGCCCTATGAAGGTAGTCACTGAATACATAGAACTGTTTTGTTTTATTGAGCGACTGCCATCCTTTCTACTCCCACATTAATCAAACTGATGAAATGAAAATTGGTTGATAAATGTGACAAGGGTCCACTCTGATGCTGTTGAATATGTTTTAACCCTTTGGTCACCCTATTATCAAGAAGAACCAAGTACTGGGCACTTTGACAGGATGCAAGTTAATTTGCTCTCAAGATTCCTTCCTTTTGACTACAGCACAATGCAATTTCGACAGCACTGATCATCAGCTTAGATAGAATAACTTAATTAAAATGGCAGAGGAAGTTTATTAGAAGAGAAAAGAAATTCTGAATTGCACCCGGATATTGAGGCTAACTCATTTTGTGTGTGTTGTGTATCCCTATACATAGCTTTTAGAAGCAGGGGTTGTGTTTTCCTTTCGTTTAAAGAACAAGCCAGAAATAGAGCTAATTTATGCCCTTTCTGCCTTTTCAGACGGAACAAAAGCTGGCTCTTTCTGGTATTTTAAATGTCCATCCTAAGTGTGCTCTGAAGCCCTATTTCCATCTGCAAAACATAATGGAGACATCTCTTCTTGAGTTACATTTTTCATCTGATTTGTTAATGGTGCAATGTCAGCGAGAGTATTTTCAAACATTATTCATGACTAAAACAAGCAACTTTCTGATTTGCCTTGAATATTTTCAAGCCAATAAAATTTGTTTATCTTAATTTCATACCCTTGTAGAAACCATACACAATTTCCGTGCAATTTCCGTGGTTACATCATGATTGTCAAACCAAGTGGGGGGTGGGCAAAGTGGGACTTTGTCCAAATAGCAGAGCCCAGTTTGGGGCCATCTTCCTACTTCATGTTGAGGCTCCCATCGCCCCTTCTTATTTTGGGCTCTGTCTCAGCTCTTGAGAGTTCATCACTTTTTACCTTAATATCCTTCAAGTACTTGAATTACTTATTATTTAATTTTAATTATTTAATTTTATTATATCATTTATTATTTTTTAATTTAATAAGTAGAGGAAGAAAAGAAATATCCATTTGGGAGGAAATTTTTGACCACTTCAAACTGAATGGAGAATTAAGCATCCTTTTGCTGTCTGTGGGCAGCAAATCTCATAGAATGCATGTTGGGCCCATTCATTCTGTGTTATATATGGACAACCATTAGTCTCTTCATTTTATGCACTAGACATGTCATATCATCTTTGAATTGTATTTTCTGGATTTATGCAAATGTGACTTCTTTAAGCTTTTGTTTTACTCTTTCCCTGAGCTTTGGCCATCCTCTTTTATCTGGAATTAAATGAATAACTAAGTCTTCCACCAATGTTCCTTACCACCCCCCCCCCACCACCATTATAGGTATATTTGTGATCGTAGTGTTTAATAAAGTCTGGAGGAAAGTCCCCAAGAAAGTTCCAGTAGCTATTTGAGGTTAGCTGGAAGGGAGTTTACTGGACAAGTTCAATTGTGTCCACGTCCTTTACTGTCCATCCATTTGAGAGTGTTTATGCCATTGGAAGCTGTAAGCTATGTCTCTTAATGTTAAAGTCTCTCCTTGCAAAGAGCTCAAGTACCCTGGGAGCATCTCAAGATTCTGACTGTATCTCTCTCCTGTAAGAATCAGAATAGTGTGTCTTCTGTTCGGTAATAGGGAGGAGAAAACAGTTTGAGAGCATGGCTATTCTATTGGCGGCTATCCAGTTGTTCCTCAAATAATTTTTAAAGAACTTAATTCTTTGTATTTAATAATCACTTGTTAGATAAAAATTTCTATAATCCCCAGACCTCCCATTTCCCCATCTCTATCTATCTATCTATCTATCTATCTATCTATCTATCTATCTATCT
>NW_027185872.1:3844383-3851949 GCF_028583685.1 Petaurus breviceps papuanus
TCTATCTATCTATCTATCTATCTATCTATCTATCTATCTATCTATCTATCTATCTATCTATCTATTTATCTATCTATCTATCTATCTATCTATCATCTATCTATCTGTCTATCTATTTGTCTATCTATCTATTCTTCTGTCCTTCTATCCATCCATCCATCCATCCATCTATCCATCCATCTATCTTTCTATCTAACAAACCAGTGACCCAGAGGTTTCCATATGTGGTTCCCCCTTCCTTAGACAACTCAGTGAATTTTCACTTAACAACCTCCTCAGATACATTTTAGAAATATGCTTGTCCGTGTGCTTTGCTATAATTTGGAAAACAAGTTAAAAATTTGAAAGGGATGGAAATTACAGCCATTTTGAAACAGAAGCAATCTCAGGCTTGAAAATCTGGCTTTAAAAAAAATGTTGAAAAAGGTGTGTAAAAGGAAAGCATCTAAGCCTGAATTTGATCCTTTCCTGCCTAGTGTCCAAAGATAGAAGGGTGCCCTGTGGCATCCAGGAGCTGACACACTGGCTTTTGATTCTGCCATTTCTCCCTAACAGTATTTAACATTAGATTTTTTTTTCTCCCTCTTAGGATGCCTCCATCGCCCACAGATTCCACATCATGAGAGAGAAACATCCAGAGAAATTCAACAGCCGGTAGGTACCCAGATGGTGGCTAAACCTTTGTGAAGTGGCAAAGACACCAAGTGTCACAAGTGCCTCTACATGTTTGTGAATGAGGGAGGGGAGCTGGGTCTTTGTCTGTAAACGGATGGAAGAAGACAGTAATGCCTTTGACTTTCCCCATATGTGAATGTCTTCATAACTGAGCAGCATGTTAAACTCTTCTGCTGTGGTTTGTGAGGCAGCAGGGTATTGGGGGGAGCTGGTGCACTGGGGAGGAGGGAGCATTCCCCTTTGTTGACAGATGCCACAGTTTAAGGAAACACACCATTATTGCTGGGAATGAGTCACATGGGCTTCTTTCCTGGAGTCCAGGGCTTTTCAGAGTAAATCAGAGCTTTCTCTGGAGGATGCATGGAAGAAATGGGTTCACTCTCCTCCAGCTCTCTTTCACCAAGTAAGTAGCACCTTCCTATCATGTTGGCCAGAAGGGAGGGAGTTTTTCTCTCGCCTTGACTATCTTCGTTTATATCACTACCAGTATCTGCTTTATCATTTTCTGTAAAATGTGAAAGGCTGCACTTATGCCTATACTTATATCTATATTTCTAGCTACAAAATCTTTTAAGTTGAACTCAGACTTTTGGGTCATCTGGCATGTATACTGCTATGGATGGCTACAGATAGGGACTCTCTTTTTCACACAAACACTAAAGTGACTTTTAATTTAAAGGGCAAACCATAGTCCAGGGTCTGGTCTTCCCTTAGAGGTCATTTTCATGTGAGTCATTCCAGAGCCCTTTTCTGCCACCTGTAGCTGAGATGCTTGTGGTTACTGATACTTGGGGTACATTTGGGGCCGTGTCTGTACAATAATAGAACATGTCTGAGAATCCTTAACCAATCAATCTACCTGCACATTTTGACAGGGTGGCATCAGGGTTCTTTGGTGCTGTTTACCCTCACATCTAAATAAATGAGACCCAGAGGCTTTGCCTTCCATAGAAATACTACTTCAGGGCTTGGGCTGACAGTTATCAAGTTTCTGTGTGAATTTCCCATTGAATTTACCCATGGGGGAAAATTTTATAGAAAAGAAATGGAAGCTGTTGTGTCTTCCAACCTGAAGAAACCAAACACAAAGGAATGCTTTGAGCTTGTTTTCCGATGTGTCATCATTTCACGGAATGACACAGTGGTTTCCTGTTCATCACAGTAAAAGAATCCAGGATGTTTCAGAAGTTTTCACTTAGTCACTTGAATCAGGCACATTTGAAAACATTTGCTGAGAATTTCTTTTAAAACGTCTGATTGCCCATCTACACATGAAGTTTTGGCTTGCTAATACACCTCAGCTGGAGTGTAGGCAGGCCCCCACGTGCATCTGAGTAGAAGACAATTTGCTGTGGAGGCTCTCTGAGGCTGCCGAGGTGCTGGAGTGAGGGTGACCCGGCTCGATATGGTGGGTTGGCCCGAATGGCAACCCCTGGTAGCAAAGCTGGAGGCTGGAAGGAGACCAGCCTTAGCAAGTCACAGTGGGAGCATGTGCAGCAGCATTCCATACAGAATGGATCTGTGTAGCCACCATGTGGAGTCATCTGATTCTCAGACTTAGAGATCTGAAAGTTGGCAAGGACCTCATTGGCCATCTACCGAAAGGCATTATCCACTAAGATGTACGTAGCGAGTGGTCATTCAGCCTTGTGCCGGAGGGCTCCCAGGTGGGGGAGCCCATCACCTCCCAAGAAACCAATTCCACTGTGAGGCACCTGTGATTATCAGGAAGTATTCCCCAACATTCAGCCTCAGTTCATTCATTGCTTCTGATTTTACCCTTTGGGGCCCTGGAACATGTCTCTGCTATTATATTTTCTCCAATCCCTGAGTCTTCTCTTCTCCCCCCAAAACAATCTGTTCCAGTTCAGTCCAAACCAATCCAATACACATTTATTAAGCACCTACTGTGAGACAAAATTGTGCTAAGTATTGAGGATGCAATGCATAAAAAGTCACTGCCTTCAAGGAACTTACAATCTAAAACATACCCTTTCCTTTCACAGATCCTCATCTGTCATGAATTTGAGGGCTTCTTGAACTGCCTCCTCCTGACTGCCCTCTTCTGGACACTTTCCAGTTTATAAGTTCCCTTTTTCCATCTTGGTGTCCAGGACTGAACACAGACTAATTCCTTATGGCTCTGATGAGGGCAGAGTACAGTGGGGCCATCAAGCCTCTATTACTCAAAACTCAATCTCTCACTCTGCTGACCTGTGCTGAGTCTGCAGTTCACTAAGACCCTTCAGATCTTTTTCAGTATAGCTGCTTTCTGCCTAGGCCTCCTCCACTTTGAAGGTGTGAGCTTGATCTTCTGCATTAACCAGACAGACTTGACATTCTCCCCTATTCATTTTCATATTGCTGGAGTCAGCCTAGTGATCGTGCCTGGAAAGGACTATTGGAATCTTGACTTTGCGATTCATTGCATGAGCTATGCCACCAGCACATAGTAGGTTCTTAATGAATGTGTGCTAACTGGCTGGTATTTCCTCAATTCAGTGTGTTATTGTGCAGTTGATATGGTGGATTGTCTCTGTATCTAAAGATGATGCTGATATGCCATCAAAAACTAAGAGCAAGTAGGTTTCCATCCCTTTAAAGGAGGCCAGCTCATTGAAATGTGATGGCTGGCATTGTTCTTTGTGCCTCTGGCATCTAGGACCCTGTGGGTGCTTACTAGATATTTGTTGGATGGATGGTGAATAAGAGTTTATGTTGAAGACACCTTGGAGACGAGATCTGGTAGGGACCACATCTGACTCCTTGACAGCAAGGAGCTGGGGATAAAGTGTTGTCTAGTGCAGTAACCCCATCACCAGCACCCAACCAGTACCCAGCTCATGTCTATCTGGAAGAATTCCCTCCAAGCCAATCTTATTGAAGCATGTTTGATAGACTTAGGTCATAAGGGGGATGTGAATTTGCAATGTCTTATAATGATAAATGACATTTATAAAATATTTTAAAGTTTTCACAGAATATTATACATAGTATCTATTATGAACCTCACTCACACCAACTTTGTGAGACAGGAAAAAATGGGTATTTTGATGTCTGTCTTATGGACTGGTCAACTGAGGCTCAGGATGGCCATGTGTCTTCCCCATGATGTATATTCCCTGCCTTCAAGGAGCTTAAACCCTAACAGAATCAGCACATAAATAACTATATATGTAGGAGAGAGTCTGTGTAAATGGAAGATAACATAATGGGAAGGGACTGAGGAAGTTAGGAGCATGATGGAGAGGGTCCTTAGGAAGGTGATATATGAACAAAGTCTTGGAGAAAGTCGGAAAATCTGAGAGGTGAGGTGAGGAGGTGGTGCACCTAGTTATGGGGGACAATCAGTACAGATGAAAAGGAGTGTCCATGTGAGGAACCCCAAAGAAGCTATTCTCAATGGCCCACAGAGCGCTGAGCAGGGAATAAAGTGTTAGTAGACTAGAAAGGTAGTGGCCATTATAAAAGGCTCTCAGTGCCCTGGCAGTACTGGGGAGGAACTGGAGTCTGATGAGTAGGGAGAACAGGGACATGATCAGACCTAGGCTTTAGGAAAATCACTTTGACTGCTGAGTGGAGAGTGGAGACACTTGAGATGAGTCCAACTAGAAGGGAGTCAGAGCAGTCTAAGAGAGGAGATGTTGGTGTCTATGCAAGTGGAGAAAAGAAGACATACAGAAGTTTTAGGTTCTTTTTACTTCCAGGATCAAATAGAAAGTCCTCTACTTGGCTAGAAAAGCTGGATCCTTCCTTCATGATGACTTTCCAGGCTTGTTACTCCTTCCTCTCCTCCATGTACCCTGTAATACAATGACACTGGCCTCCTTACTGTTCTTTGGACCGGGTTCTCCATCACCCGCACCTGCTTTGTCCCTGGCTGTCCCCCATGCCTGCCGTGCTTTCTCTTCTTACCCCCATCAGCAAGCTTCTGAGTGAGATTCAGTTCCAGTCTCCCCTCCTGCAGGAGGTCTTTCCCAATGTATCTCATTGCTAGGACCTGCCCTCTGATGTTATCTCCCACTTAACGCTATGGGTACCTGGCATGTACATTTCTTCATGCTTTTCTCCCCATTAGGATATGAGCTCCTTGAAAGCAAGGGCTGTTTTTGCCTTGTATCTCCACTATTCAGCACCGCGCCTTGCATGTAGCAAGCGCTTACTTGTTTTTATTGCTGCAGACGTAAGAATAAGATCTTACCACGTTGTGTCCGTGGGGGAAGAATGTGGAGTCACAGATGACACTGGGGGTGAGCCCAGTGACTAGGAGGATCGTGGTGCTCTTGGTGATAATAATGTAGCTTCACAGAAGAGAGGGTTTGTAGGAGAGAGGATGAGTTCTCTTTTGGACATGATGAGTTTCAAGATATGGGGGAGGAATTGATGATGGTAAGCTAGAGCTCAGGAAGAAGATTAGGGCTGGATAATAGAGATCTGAGAACCACTTGCATAGAGATAATTGAACTAATGGGACCTAATGAGATCACTAAGTGAGAAAGTATGCTGGGAAGAGACAAGGGTCCGGGACTGCCCTTGGGGGTCATTCACCCTCAGTAGGTTTGAGCTGAATGAAGTTCAACCAAAGGAAATTCAAAAGGAGTAGTTGAATAAGTGGGGGGAGAAAAAGGAGAGAATACCATCATGAAAACGTAGAACGACAGTTTCTCGGAGGAGAGAGTAATTGACATTGTCAAAAGGTGCAGAAAGATCAGCGAGATGATGATTGAGAAAAGGCCATTCAGGGTGTCTGTTAGAGCATCATTGTTAATTTGGAGGAAGCAATTTCAATTAAATGCCAATGCTGGAAGTAGATTGCCCAGGGTTTATTTGAGAATGAGAAGAGAGAAAGTTGAGGCAGTGAAAGTAGATGGCTTTTTCAAGGACTTTAGGCATGAAAGAGAGAAGAGATGTGGGATGAGAGCTAATACCTAATAATAATCGGATCAAATGAAGAACTGTTTATTTGTTCCTTCATTTGTTTATTTTTAGGATGATGGATTCACAGGCAGGTTTGTAAGGAGCAAGGAAGGAGCCAATAGAAATGGCAAAAATTAGTATTAAATAGAGATTAGGCTTGATCGAAGGACATTGTTCTGGAAAAGACCAGAGAATGGATCATACATAATGTGTTTAGAAGGTTTTGCCTTGGCAAGAAGAAGGACTACTTGTTGATGCAAAACATGGGCATAGAAGTAATGATGTGTTAGCAGTGTGAGAAGAGGGGAAGGGGAGAAAAGGATCTCTTGGCAAATAGCCTCAGTTGTTTTCTTTTGTCTTTTTTTTTCCCCAATGAAATATTAGAAAAGATCCTCAGCAGAGAAGGGGGGATGGTGCGTGAAGAACAATGATAGGTTTGAGAAGGATGAAAAGATTTGGAAAAGCCATTGTGATAACGGGACAGGGTATTGATTAGGAGAGTATAAAGTTCTCCTTGCTGCAATGAGGGTCTAGGTGAGATCACTTGGTGAGAACACAAATTTGTTGTGCACCCAGTGACCAGAGTTCATTGATTTTTCCCATACAGAAACTCACTTGGGAAGTGTGTTCTTCACTCCCTATCCAATGTTCTCACTGCTCTCCTAGCATGTTTTACTTGCCTCCTAAGTTAAATGGGAAGGTTCTGGTACCAGGGGTCATGTTTTAGCATTCTCTCTCATTTTCTGTTGCTTCCCAAGTGTCCACCACAGCACTAATACACAGGAAATTCTGGATGATTGAATAATGACTAAAGCTGGTCTTTGGAAAAGAAGGACAAGACAAATCAAACGTGGACACGTTCAGTTTTTTTTTTTTTGGGGGGGGGGGCTGTCTAGCTAGGCTCAGGTGCTATGAACTCCTCCAAATGAAACATGATCCCATGGATGTACAAGGAAATTTAAGGAAGGACTCTCTCTTCTTCCAAGGACACAATTCTGACTGTTTGCACAAGTTCTGTAATACCTAGTGAATGCCATTCTTTTCAGTTCCAGAGGTGAATCCATTTTCTCTATGGCTCTTTTCCAGGTTTGCTGTAGCAGAGGCCAATTAGAGTTTATAAAAAGCCCTGCTAATAATGGGTGCTTCAGATTGGACCTCTTGTCACAATAAATCATAGGCCATTAATAACAGCGAGGAACGGGCTCACCTTGAAATTCATCTATATTTTAAAGAACCTGATGTTTCCAGCATTATCTTAAGGAAATTAATTACCAAAATATAGAATTCTGCTCTCTGTGCTTCTTATGACAGAGATTGGAAGAAATGGAAAATGGAATGACTTTTCCGGTGCTTAAGAGAACTCCAGTAGAGACAGATTACATGATATTCTAAAAAGAAATATCAATGTAAATCTAGGAGTTAACTGTGTGTGAGAAGCACATGTCTGACTTTTCTTAACTAAGATGTTCTCATGCCCATTTGGATTTCTGATAATGATATTTGTGGTACTATCATTTTGGACTCAGAATGCCAAATATGTTTCCACTCCAAGATGATGTTATTCCTGTGATGATGGAAGATTGTTTACTTTTTAAAATAATGGAATATTGTTCATTATTATCACAAAATCATGAACTATATCAAAATATTATAAAATACAATTTTATAGGAATGAGTAGAAAGTCTTAACCTGTTCTTAATTTCAAAAATCAGTATCAGAAGTGCAAGATGAGGTAAGCAGCACCTTTAACAAAAAAAGAATGAGGGCAGCCGGTAGGTGGCACAGTGACTCAAACACTGGCCCTGGAGTCAGGAGGACCTGAGTTCAAATCCCACTTCACACACGTAATACTTACTAGCCGTGTGACATTGGGCAAGTAACTTAACCCCAATTGCCCTGCCCTCCTCTCTCCAAAAAAGCAAAAATAAATAAATAAATAAATAAATAAATAAATAAATAAATAAATAAATAAA
>NW_027185872.1:3851959-3888048 GCF_028583685.1 Petaurus breviceps papuanus
AAATAAATAAATAAATAAATAAATAAATAAATAAATAAATAAATAAAAGGAAGAAAGAGATCCGAGCAGCCAAATGTGCCACAACATACAGCACTACATAGGGCAATATGAGCCCCCTGTTTGACATCATAATCAAGACGCACATTCCAGGTCGGGGCTGATCAGGACCATTGGAACTTTCAGGAGCAAGCGATCGTGAGACTCCTGTTCTCTGTCTTGATTACCCAGAACATGGAGGATTGGTGTCCATTCTGGATGTTTTAGTAGAGATAGTGACAAGCTGGAAAGTCATTGGAATAACTGGTACAGAATGAAATGAGTGGAAGCAGGAGTTCACTTTTTATCCCCAAACAGCAACAAAGTAAGGACCAAGTGCTGTGTGTGACTCAGGAACAATGAATGTCCCAAGGACCTGTGCCAGAGGGCCAGTGATGAAGCCTGTCACTGGCCTCCTGAGCAAAGGTGGGCTCAAGGTACAGAATGAGACACGCATTTCTGAACATGGATAAAGTGTCTGTGACTGTGCATGTTACAGGGGTTTAGGTTTCCTTCTTCCCTCCAACTCAACCCTCCCCACCTCCAAGTCAAGGGGAGGAGGAAGAGAGGAAGCAGAAGTAGATTTTTGTTCATTGAAAAGCCCACAAAATTAAACAAAATGAGAAATAGAAGAATAGAAAGGGGGCAGCCAGCATGGTGACTGGTGAATGACCAGTTCTGGTTTCCCTGTGGATTGGGCCTCTGAGGTTCAATCCAACTTGGAGATTCTGGGAAGGAGCATAAGACATAGAACAACACCCACACTGATCTTTTAACTCTTATTAATAATAATAGCAGGCGTTTAGATGATGCTATAATGTTGGTAAAGAGACATGTCTACGCAGTCTCCTTGGATCCTAAGAACAACCTGGGAAGTGGGTGCTATTATTATCCCCATTTTATAGACTAGGAAGGTTAAGTCATTCACAGAGTGTCACTAGCCACTAAGTGTCTGAGTCCAGATTGGAATTCAACCCCCTGACTCTAGGCTCAGCAGGCATCTACTGTACCACCAAACTGCCTCACCTTTACATCAAAGTCCAAGAAATCCCTGCCTTCAAGGAGGGAAGCACCACAGGAGGCATAAGATGTGCATAATCAGTTACTTATCATTTCCAGGGAGAGGAAATGCCCCCCACCCCAGCCATTTCTTCTACACATTTAATATCCTCGATCACTGCAGATGGATTTAAGGTCAAACATGAGGCTTATTGCCCTTCTCTGAATGTCCTCCATGTAACAGATGACCTTCAAAAGTGTTGCCAGAACCAGAATGGATCACAGTGCTCCAGAGTTCATCTAGGGAGGGTGAGCAAGCCAGGGGTCTCTAGTTGCAACACCACATCCCATGAACTTTCCTGGAGGGCTGTTTCACACTGAGGTCACTAACTGAACTCATGGGCCATGAAAATGCCAAGATCTTTATCCAACATACTCCCTACAAGCCATGATTTCAGTCATGTACTTGTGACATTCCTTTCCTGAACCCAGATACAGGAGTGTTTGCTTTACCCTTATTATATTTCATTTAATTCAATTAAACTCCATCTTGTGAAGATCTCTTTGGATCTTTATTCTGTCACTCAGTGATTTAGTTAAGCCTCTTAACTTGGTATTAGGAGAACAATGAAAAATGTGCCTGTCCTTTTGCCCAAGTCGTTGATAAAAATGCTCGTTTTCATGTGACATGGAAGGTTTGGTGTTCAAAGGTGAAAGAATGTACAAATTAACACAAAATACCAAAACCTTCTACAATGTATGCCCTTCTGACACCAGCAACATATATGTTATGAAATGTTGGCTCAATTTAAAAGAATAGAAATGAAACATTAATGTAACTCTTTTCTACATGTACATTATTCTTCATTAAAAATAAATCTACAATAGTAGGTAGCCAAGCCCCATGAGAACCAAGGTTCCAAGGGAACATGGAAAGCATGAATAACTGTGCACATCAAGTCTCTCTTCCTGTTCTGGATCTACTGGGTGGTCCAAGATCTAGTCGCCCCTTCACCGTCTTTTCTCCCATATCTTGGGGTACTTGATCAAACACCTGGCTCAAATCAAGATGAATTACATCTGTAGCTTGGGTTGGGCTAACAGCCTGATAATTACTTTTAAAAAGTTTCTTTTTAGCACAGCTTATTCTTCCAGAAATCCCACTTTTTCCTATTCTAGTTGCTCACTGTCCATTTTTCTGGGTCCTAGAAACATTTTAAACCTGCTACAAAGTCTAGGTGGTCGATCTGTCATTTGTAGAACGCATTTTCTCTCTGCCTCGATCACTGTCTCTGTGTTTCTGTCTTTGTCTCTGTTTCTCTCTCTTTATGTCTACCTCTCTGAGTCTCTCAGTCTCTCTGCTTAGGACAACTTCTCCCATTTAGACCCAAGGCATTTTTTTCTCAGAATATTTTCTATGCCACAGTGATTCAGCCATCACACCTACCTGTTGTTTCATTACCTTAGGAGATGATTCACAGCCCAGTGACCCAAATTCATCACGGGCAGCTAATCTCCCCACAGTAACTTTGCTTTCATCAGCTCCTTGGTTCAAAAGTCATCCTGTCTCAGAAAGAATATAAACCAAAAAACCAGGGAGCACTGAATGCCATCTTCAGGGATCATCATCTCACCCATGCTGAAGAGCAGCATCCTCCCTTCCAAGAGCATCCTTTGGTCCCAGGGGGATACTGAAGTAGCCTTAGCTTGCTTCTCACACTCAACTCTCCATTTCTCATCTCCAAGACTTCATGCCGACCTTCACTCCTCACTGCTGTTTCTTTCAAACACTTGACCTCCTTCAACACTCAGCTCAGGTACCAGCTTCTGTAAGAGATCTTCCCTGACTCCATCTGGTTTTAGTGCCTTTACCACCAGGGTTACTCTGTGTATATTTTGAATGTACCCATAAATATATGTGTTGGTACCTCCTTTAGAACACAAGCTTCTTGAGGGCAGGGGCAATTTTGCTTTCTCTTTGTGTCTTTAGTCCTTCACAAGTTGCTTTACATATAGTAGGGGCTTAATAAATATTCATTGATGGATTTCCCATCTAATTCAACTCCTGCTGAGCTTAAGTATTCCCAATTCCATCTGTACAATCACACTTTGTTGTTATTTTCTTCTTCTGTTGCCTTCCCTTATTTCTACTTTCGTAATATAAGCTTTTAAAATTGAGTTTCTTGTCTATACACATTATTACTCTCTTGACTTCCTTCTTATTTTTCTTCCTGTTAAGAATGATACTTAATTTCTGTAAGGGTGAGGGGGTGGGTTTATATATAGCCCTGCCTGACTAATGTCAAGCTAGAAGGTCTACACTTCTGGCAGAAGCAGTCAATCCACGTAAGTTGTAAATTAAGTCAAGACATGAATCAAGGTGGGAGAAGGGATTTTATACTTGTGTCATTGGAGGATACAGAGAACTATTTTGTGATTGGCTGAAAGACTCAGACTCCCACTGGGTCTTGGAGCAGTACAATAAGCCGCTTCAGAGGTCCCACTGGAATCCTGAGGTGAAATGCATACCTCGAATGGGAATCTGGGGAAGCGACTTAAAAGCAGCAGTAGCATGTCTTGAATTTTATCCTTCAAATCTTCCTATATCTACTCAGTTCAAATAACGCTATGATATTTTGATTCGCGGGATCTTCCCATTCTTCCTATGAACTCTTTGAAATCTGGTCTTCTAAAATTTAGGATACATGGGAGACTGTGCCCAGTTTTTCTCTTAGAGAGAGACAGAGAGAGAGATGAAGAAAGAGAGAGAGAGAGAGAGAGAGAGAGAGAGAGAGAGAGAGAGAGAGAATACACACTCTAACAGATAATTAGATTATTGAAGTTCCCATCACTTCTCTGGCAGATTTTTGGTTTATTTCCTCAGGTCAACTTGTCTTTCTATGCAGACATTTGTTTTATAGTAGAACCTGGTGGTGAAATCACTTCTGTTCATTTTTCATCTATTTTAACCTAAGATTCCCAGTCATCTTTCTTTCCTCTGATTCTTGGATTTCCTCATGTGTGGGTATATGTATGTATATAAATATATGCCTTCTTAATATGTAATACACCCCAGACCTTTTGTATATTATGTTTCTTTTGCATATTGAAAATATAGAGAACCACATTCCAGTCATAGATTTCACCTCACCAAGTCTCAGTGACAGAACATCCAGTGATAGGTCTGGAGTCAGGAAGACATGAGCCCAAATCCTTCCTCAGACATTCACTATCTGTGTGACCCTAGAAAAGAAACATAACCCTGATCTTCCTCAGTTTTCTCATTTGTAAAATGGGAATATTATTGGAATAAGTGCCTGCTTCCGAGGTTGATGTGAGGATCAAGTGAAGCAGTATTTGTAAGACTCTTTGTGAGCCCTAAAGCAGTACATCAGTGTGGCTGGTAGAACATTTACTGTCTTGACATTGCCTAATCCTTGGGCACTTTTGTGTAGATATTTATGGGCCTGGGTCTCACTGCGGGCTTCTTTCTTGCATTTTCTGTCTATTTTGGGGGTATTAAAAGATCGATTTTTCTTACTCTTTGCTTCCTCTATATCTGACAACATATCTCTGTATCTATGTCTATGCTCTTACACCTCAGTCTGTATCCTCTCTGTCTCTAACTATGTATGTGTGTGTGTGTCTGTATATATAAGGGACCTGAAAAGTGTAGGGAGGGGAAATGAGAGAGGAGTCAGGAGTTAA
Source organism: Petaurus breviceps papuanus (assembly GCF_028583685.1). Classification (NCBI taxonomy): domain Eukaryota; kingdom Metazoa; phylum Chordata; class Mammalia; order Diprotodontia; family Petauridae; genus Petaurus; species Petaurus breviceps. Next base: position 3,856,703 of record NW_027185872.1, read on the forward strand.
ATCCAGGAGGAGTGGAGTCCGAATGACTGGCCTGAGCACTTTCTTACATTGGGGGCTCAGAGAGGGACTCCCCAGTTTGAAGAAGGGGGCACAGAGGAGGCGACATCTTTCGACTTGCCCAGGCTGCTTCAGAGCATGGTGGAGAAGTCCAAAGAGTGAGGAGTTCGACCAGGATGTATGAAGGGGTGAGCTTGGAAAGGCTGGGCCCTGTGGGGGGAGCTCTGTTCCTCTTAAGTAGCTGGCTCTTCTTGTTTTTAGATTATATATTGTGCTTATAAGATCCATCCCGTGCCTGCTTTCCTCTGTGCATCTCTGTGTTTTCCATGTGCTCTTGTGTGTCCCCACCTGCCTTAAACCTCCTTAACTAATCCCCAGCATCAAGTCTTGAGAGACTTTTCTGTTAAGTGCTAAGCATTTCCCCCATTTTTTCAACTTGTGCAACATTTAGTTTACTTTACAAAAATTGAAATATAAGTCCATCTGTTATTCTTCTCCATATGGGATTAGCCTCACAACTTAGGACATTTGTAGTACTGACAAAATAGGGAAAAACAAACAACTTTATGTCTATAACTGGATTAACTGCCACAATCCTACCCTCTATGGGAGCCGTTCTGGGAGCCTTTTAATTCTCCGTATTTCGGCTCTAGCTGTGTGATTGTAGCTTCTAAATGCACGGACAATTCAGAAAACATTATGCACATATCAGTTCTCTAAGTATGGCTGCAGAATGAAATGATTTCCCTTCCAGGCAAGGGGATGAGCTTAGTGATGGATTGGACTCCAACCAGTAATTGTGGAGTTTGCCTGTTAGCTCAGGAGAGTGTGCAATAGGCTGGATGCCCTGCCTAGTCACTTGGGTGGATTTAGTGTGGGTGATGATGTTGGAATGGAGAGCATGGCTTCCTCATTCACCCCTATTCACCCCATTCACTCTGATTACTCACTGGCCTCTCCATATGCTTCTAAACTGGGGGACAAGGTCAATACAATCTAATTTTCTTGAAATGATGTCTATCTAATATAGCCCCCCTTCCCCTAGGATATTTTATTTCTCATATTAGGTCATGAACCTTTTTATGGGTTTTGAAGTGCAAACTGCATGTATTGTGCAAACTTTAATTAATTAAAACTCTATTGCTTTATTTTGGGATTATCTTGGAGAAAAAAAGGTCATGTAAGAAGTGAAAGATAAGGAAGGCAAATCAAAGTATTTATTTATAATAGCAGGGGAAGGGAGGAACAGAGTCTTAGGGCATAGAGAACAAAACATTTCATTTTGTTTTTAATGTTAGAGCTGGAGGCTCAGAAGACCATCTCATCCAAGGTGATTCCTAATAAGATTCTTTATTATAATGTCCTGACAAGTGGTCGCCAAACCTTTAATTAAACACCTGCCAGAGGGAGTCCAATGACTCCCTGCTTCCATCCACTTGACTTTGAAATTGCTAGTTTTGGTTTACCTTAATGTTTATTTGAAAATGGCTTCTGCACCTTCTGCCCATCTGTCCTCGGGCTGTCCTCTCGACCAAGCAGATCAATTTGAGTTCCTTCTCAGGAAAGCCCTTCAAAGGCTTGAAGACCAGCCTTTGTGAGATGACTACGTCCCTTTGTGGTAGAAAGTGAAGTCAAGAAAGAGGTCTTCCAATACTGACTGAAAAGTCCCCCATACTCAACAAGATTAGATGACTGCACATTTTCATTTACCATTAAGCAAATCCCTTGAATTTAGTCAAAGTGAAAATGGGATTGCATCATGGATTTTAGCGCTTAGAAGTGTGAACACCTAGTTCAGATCCTGTCACAGACACTTGCTGCCTTCTTGGCTTGGTGAACACCCTTGGTTCTCTGGATCACAGTTTCCACATTTATAAAACAGAGGAGGTGGATGGCCTAGAGGCCCTCTCACAGGCCTTGCAAATCTAAAATTAGGGCATGGGGAATTTATCTTTTACAGTTCTAGAAAAGTCATCAGTTTCAAAGTCTGCCTCTGTACACTCTGGACTATATGTACTATTGTGGGGATCTGAAGCTGGGACACAGGAACTGTCTTGCTTTCTACTTCATTGGGTTTTATTTCATATAGCTATAGATATATAAATATATATATATTGATATAGATATCTGTTGTATATCTATATGGATATCTATCTATAGGTAGATACACACATACATACATTTACATCTATGTGCATACATATATTCAATGCCTATATTATGCATAGTTATATATATGCACACATGTATGTGTAAATGTATGTGTATAGATACACACATGTACACATATGTAATATAAATATGTATATGCATAGACATATTTGATATACAGTACTTCAAATATATTTATATCAGATAAATATAAACTTTTTAGTCATGGTTACCAATTCAACTTTGTCTTTCTGCAAATTTTGTGGGAAGTGCACATGGAATCAGCTTTCCTCAGGATATTATTTTATACAAAAGAGTACTTTGAAGAGATCTCTAGCTTTCACCAAGAGTCATAAATGCTCAGCATTAATGTTTCTTCTGAATAGTAATATTTTTTAGTGATACCTGAAATAGTGAGACTTGTATGTGCACGTGTTAACCCCCTCCCTAGGTGACACAAAGCCAAAATAGATTCTGTTCCTGCCACCTTCTGTTATGGCACCTGACCTTACTTTTGCATCAATAAACACAATTAACTTTATATTTGTTAGGGAAACAGTTTCCCCCTTTATTGAGCAATGTAAATTATTTTTATTCATTTCATACTTCCCCATTATGTAAAAAAAAAAACTTTTATAAACCACACCACTCATGTGAAAGTTAAACACCGACAATATTTATTTTATTTTGAATAACCTCCTGGGAGAGCAGACCACCTAATTCAGCTCTGCCACTCCCCACCCCAGTGTTTGGCTCCTACGGGATGGCAGGTCCTTCTATCTCCAGGGACAGTATGGCTCCTCACAAACCCAGGTGGGAGGCTTGTGGGAGCCAGAGGGGAAGAGCGGGGTCACAGAGCACTTTGCTGAACAACAGAGTATTTGCTCGCCTGATTACTGCCCCACATGGTCAGTTCTGTCTGCCTGGCTTCCAAACGCAATCTCCAAAGAATCAAGTCACATCCTGAAAAGGTGGTCTAAAATTCTACCTTGTAAACTGGTCGCTTGGAGCACATTTTTGTTTATGAATGATAAAGTGCATGGTAGGTTGAGCATGATAGAGGGGACATTCTTGAGTCATGGGTCACCCAGCTAACACGCTGGCACTCACGAAGCCTGGCTGTGCCCGTGCTGCCTTCCCTGCTCTGATGAGGAGGGGGAGGATGATGACTGTAGTGGCCATGATGGCGACGGTGACAATGGCAGCGTTTATTGTGCTTCAGAATTTGCCCAGTACCACCTCACAGTGCCGCTGAGGAAGCCGGCCCCGGAGACTGAGCGACCTGAAGGCTGCCGCACTTCTGCTGTGAGGTTCCTCAGCAGATCTTTTCTTTTGGACTCCACATCCATATTAGAGCTGCTACACAGCCCAGCTATCTACTGAGGGCTATCGTGAGGCTGGAAGGAGACAACACATGTAACACCTTTGGGCACCTTAAGGGACCATATGAATGCTAAGTCATAAACCCCTTTTATATGTACTGGGTGATGGAGATACAAGAAAGGCCAACAACAGTGCCCAGGGTCTGCCTTTGAGGAGCTGGAAAGACATATAGAAAGGAAAGGTAGCTGTGAGATGTCTTTAGAGAAAAGTTCTGTTTTTGGAGTCTTTTAAAACGTTTATGGATATATTTTATATTTTTTATCATAGGTTTTTGAAATTAAAACTCAAACTTTCTGATCCTAGAATTGAGGCATTCCATACAACAAAGAAAGGCAGGTCAATATGTTACCAATATGCTGACCATCTGTGGTAAAGTATTCACCATTCAGCTCCCATGGTCCCCACCTCGAGGACAAGGAGGGAGGAGGAGTGCTCTGCCCCTTGGCTCCCTCCATGTCTGTGATGGGATCTGCTATTTGGCATTTGATTTTCAAGGTCCTTGCTTAGAGTTTGTCAATATCACCTCCATGCAAATCACCCCAATGTTCCTTCCACTTGAGGACAACCATCAATGCCAGAGTTTGCCTATTATTTTCCATGACTTTGCATGTGATGTGTGCCAGAGGGACGTTTCCATATGGAGCAAATAAAGCTTGGGGGCGAAGCATCCAGCAGCAGCAGACTGTGGGGCCCCTGCAGGATCTCACTGAGGTCTTGGGGTGGGAGGGTCCTTAGAGATCAATGCCTCCAAATCCACCTAGAATATATGAGATGAGGAAGCTGGGACATGGGAAGGGGAGGTGACTTTGTCAGGATCGCACCGATGCCCAGGAGCAGGATGCAGATTTTCTTCTAGGAAATGAATGCTGCCTCCTTTCTGAACCCCAGGCTTTGGCCAGTGGGGTCCAATGGGAAGAGAAGGCAAGGTCACCCAGCCCTCCTTCAGGATCTCTGCAGGCTTCTGGGGATGCAAGGGTGGTGGCGCAGACTCCACATTGGGAACCACTGCTTCAGACTGTCCATGTCTTCATGCCTAATTAAGGGTGCTGCCCAGCCATGGACACTCTAGGGAAGCAGCCATGAATGTTAAAGAAGAAAGCAAATTCAAGTCTCTCACCTCACTTATAGGTCAGAAATGTGTCATCATTATGTTTCAATTAACCCACAAAATAATGATTCCTAGTGGAAGAGTCCTGGTGTGTAGGAGCCACAAACACCACGTGGGCCATATTCCTCAGTCAAGAATGTTGGTGAAATTAAAGAAACATTTATAAAAGCACCTACTGTGTACCAAGCCCTGAAACTATGAAGATAGAAACATAAAATAGTCCTTGCCCTCAAGGACCTTGTGTTCTCTTGGGAAAGCCAGGATGTACACAGATCAATAAAAAACCATATGTGAAGCCATAGACTAATGAGCACTGTGATGGTCAAGGAAACCATTGTGAAGAATGAAATCACTGAACTGAGCCTTGGAGGAAACTGTGGATTCCCAAATCTGCAGGGAAGAGGAGGTGAAGGAGACAGAAGTAAGGGGGTACCTGCATCAATGCATCAAGAGGGGACGTGGAGGGACAGGTCAGAGAACTCCTGCAAGTTGAGCTTGTCTGTGACATCAAGCATGTAGGGAATGAAAGAAACTGGAAACATGAATGGGAACCCAATTATAGAGAGGCTCAGATGCCAGACTAAGGGATTTGTATTGGATCTTAGAGGCAATAGGGAGCCACAGAAAGTGTGTAAGCAAGAAAGGGATGGGCTCCAGTGATTCTCATAGGATTTCCCCTAAATCTGTCATAGCTTCAGTTCCATTTTCAGTCAAGGTCCATTTCATGCTTTCAAACTACTTCTTCTACCACCGTTTCTCAGAAATGGCTCTCCCCGTGTTTTACAGAATGGAAAGGACTCATCACCTAATCTGTGAGGAGGAAGGTTAGTGTCCTGGGTATATTTTGTCAAGAAACCTTTTAGGATGAATGTAGATAATTCCCCTAAGGATACTTGGGAGTCAAGCACTGTTTACTTTCCTGTGAAAGAACACAAATGCATACTTGAATGGTTGCTTGGTTGGAGATTACTGTGTGTCTCCAGTTGCTAGAGGTTATAGGATATAGCCAACCTGTTTCAGCAGAAACATCAGGGTTCAGACCAATTGACTACCCCGAAGGAGAGTCAGCCTTGTGGTATGGAGGCCAGAAAGCAAATATATAAACAAGGAGAATTTAGGCTGTGCCAAGAGGTCTGGCTTCCAGGAATCAGAAGGCCAAAGTCCAACTGTGGTCAGCTGGAGGTCACCTACTTTCTGGTGCTATGGATTAGGGAAGTTATGGGTAAGTGGGAGATGGTGCTGGGCTTCAAGCCCTGGGAGAAAGGGAGTTAGTAAGAGAAGACACCAAGCACATTTTAAATACCTACTGTGTACCAGGTCCTATACTGACCTCTAGAGATACAATAAAATGGAAAAACAATAACAAACATCATTCCTGTCCTCAAGCAACTGACCACTAGATGGGAGAGTAAATACAGAGTTCTGAGCTTAGAGTTTGGAAGATCTGAGTTCAAATCCACCCTCACAGACTTATTAGTGTGACGCTCAGAAATCATTCCATTTCAGCTTCCTCATTGTAAAAGAAGTGAGTCAGACTCGGTGGTCCCTTACTGTACCAGCTCTACATCTGTGATCTTATGACTTTCCGACGCAGGAGACAGCATGTAAATAATGACACACGAGGTGCTTGCAGGACAATTGGAAAGTAATTTCAGAAGGAAGACCACTAGCAGTGGTGCGGTTGAGAAGGAGATTGGAAAGCCTTCTGCAGAAGGTGGGTGAGGAGGGGGAACAGAGGACCACTCTGGAGGAATGGCAAGAAGGTTGGTGGAGAGCTGGATGGCAGCTCCTTGGAGACTGAGACACGTCTGTAAGTGCCAAGCAGATGACTTCATATTCTGTCTTGGTGCTTATCAGAGGACACTGGAGTTTCATTGCACAAAAATCTCCCTCTAAATGGGGACATTTGGTATTAACACAAGGGAAACCCTAACAATTAAGGCTCTGCCGAGATGGAATGGCTGCCTGGAAGGGCAGTGAGCTCCCGCTCTCTGGAGGCTTTCAAAGACTGTATGGCGCCCTATTGGCTGTCATGCAGAAGCGAGGCTTCTTTATCATGTATGGGCTGGACTAAATGACCCCAGGTTCTCTGCCATGAGTTCAATTCTGTGCTTCTGTGATACTCTGGACAGCACAGAGCAGAGTTACGAGTGAGCTGGGCCAGGCTTGTCCTCCCTCCCCAGAGGCTAATTACTGTAAGTTAGTCTCCTCTCTCAGGTGATCCCATGGCATAGATAATTGGATCTAATTACTAATTGGATCAATGTTGTTATTCTTTCTACCTCTGGGGCACCAGGTCACAGCTCTGCTTTGCAAGTGAATCTCTGACAATCCTAACACGCTCAAGGTTATTTTTTTCCCATTGACCATAATTAATTCTAAAACCTGGAATTTCAGCAGCTGATTCACATACTCGTGGTGGGAGTAATGAAAATACACATGAAACAGTGCCTTGGTGGCCATCTGGGCTAATGTTCTCTGCTCCATGAATCTGTATGAATAATTCTGTGTTGACTTGGGGGCACTCTCTCCTTGGAATACTATTTGTCTTAGCTGTTTAGAGGAGCCAATCAGCACTCAGGAGGATACTTCCCTAGAAACCTAGCTGTTGTAGAAGCTTCTTTATCAGAAGGAAAGAAAGGAGCCTGTGCCACGTAGCCTCTGGCCCTGGTGGATACAGCCACAGCAGATCCTGAATCAGCAGGCCAGTTGAGCCCCAACCACATTTCACATTCCCAATTGCTCATGCACTGAACTATCCTTAAGCGATTTGGATGTGTCTGTGTGTGTGGGGTGGCAGAGGACTAGAGCTCTCACCCTGTGTGCCCAGCAACACTGTGCCCCTGGTGGGGAGAAGCTGTATGCCCCCCAGGAAAATACTATTAGTGCCCATAGGGTCTGGCAGGATTTTTTCTCCCTTAACCAGAAACCTTAAGGGGAGGCTAACTTACCATAAGAGAGAAATTACTCTTATCTCTGTGATAAGCTAAAAGGAGATAATATTTATGGAGCATTTTATAAACCTCAAAGTGCTAACTAATTTCTATTACTATTATTTTATTGATAATAACATAATTATCCTCATCGTAGTGCTACAGGATTCAAGAAAAGCAAATTCCTAGTTTAAAAAAATAAAAGAAGCCTAAGTAGAAAAGTTATACTTAGAGCATAGATGCTCATTCTCCAATGGCCCTGGGACTTCCTTAATTCTGCATCCTCTTCAGTGATGGAGATTGCAGCCCATCTCTGTCTGCATCTGCAAGTCCCATGTGACTGTCTCCCCTGCCTTCCCACACACACACATGCTACAAGCCCTCCTCACTTTCTCCCTGCATCATGTGGGTACGGATAAAGCTCTCCAGATTTCCGGCTGTCTCTTCTCATTGCCCCAGGATCAGCCCATTTTCTTTTCCTCTCACAATCCCTTGATGACATCCTTCACTCCTCTTCTTTGGAGGCCCTTGTCGGTTCTGTGTTGCAGTTGTTCACATCACTCCATGCACCCTTCCATCTTCGGGGTTTTTGTGTCCATGATGCATCATATCTCGCTGCTCCACAGTGACACTGGTATCCGTCCATCTCTTCAGTTTAATTGGGGTTTAGAAAGAAGAACCCTAGCTATCATACCTGTACCAGTGAAGCAGGGCTACTGCTGCCCCCACCCACTCTTGCTCCTTCCAATCACAGACTTGGATCTTGCCACTGAGACAATTGGGCCCAGTTCCTGCCTGCAGTCTGAATCTGCTCGACAGCGCCCCTTCAGTGGGGCTAGCCAATCTCGATTCAATATCTCTAAGAATGGGAAAGTCCCTTTCTCGCAATTCAGTTTGCTACATCTTGGACAGGTTCAGTCATTTGGATTCTTTCTCTGTAAATCGAACCCCCAGTTCCTTCCCATTACTTCTATACATCTGTCCCAGTAATGACCTTGGGGCCAAGGAGAAAAAAAAAAGACTTTTCTACAAAAGAGCTGAATAAATCATTGAAGATACAGGTTGTATTCACTCTACCCTCCCTATGGGTTCTTCCTTGGAGCTAAACATCCTTTGTCCTGATTTTTGTGGGACAGTTTCTTTACACTCATCTCCATATGAACATACTTCATGTGCTCTCACAAAGTATTTTTTAACTAACTCTATACTATTTATTCCAAGTTGTGGATCAAGAAAGTTAACATAATTAAGAAACTATATAAAATGGGATTTTTATATGAGATATATAAAGGACTCATTATTGTCATGGCTTTTAATACATAAGATGTTACTTGGAGTGGTAGTAACACCTGGTAAGAAAAGAAAATAATTTGTACCTACTGTGTGCTGGACATCAGCAATAAAAGGCAAAAGTGAAATGATCCCTGCCCTCAGTGGTCTTGTATTCTCTTGAGGGGCAAACACCATATGAAAGCCAGGCAGCTGGAGAACAGAGAACACATTCCTCAGACTGGCAAGGTGGCATTCCAATGCGGGTACCCTTGTGACTTCAGGTGCCATGTTTCTCCAGACCTCCATATGGTGTGCCAGGGTTTCTTTCCTATAAGCTTTCATGTCATAGAATAATATCTGGAATATTGATTTGAGGTGAGATAGTCATCAGCAAGGCTGGATTGGCGTTTCAAGTGTAAGCTAATATATTCTAGAATTGTGACAGAGACACTCACGTCACCCAGAATTACTCACCAGTTTAGAAACTCTTTGCTTCCTTTGACTTGCAAAGAGACAGACTCGTCCATCTTATTTCTGTGGCATTTAAAGATTTGGGTGAGGAAGCTCCAGCAAGTAGGGTTGTCCCCATTTTACAGAAGAGTAAACTGAGACCTGGAGAGAAAAAGTGACTTGCCCAGTTCTAATATTCATGACACATGGAATGCCTGGGTGGGCCTCTCCAAAGCCCGAGCCAGTTGGGATTTTCACTACAAAGGCAGAAGAGGTTTGTTGTGCTAACCAATATGAGTGGTCACCATGCAAGCCCATCCTTTTAAAAAATAAGGCAGCTTCACCCAATAGCAATACAGCAGCCCTTTGGCAAAAAGGAGATTCCTCTTAATTGGCAGAAAGTAAAATGAATACAAAAGAACTCAGCAGTGGTGACTTCCTCTGATTGTTCCACCCTATCTCCCATTCCAGACACCCTTCATTTCTCTGTGAATATTGCACCTATTTCACTTACACCTCACTATCTCTCCCTCCCTCTTTCCCTCCCTCTTTCTCTCTCTCCCTCACTCCTTCCCTCTCTATCTGCCTCCCTCCCTCCTTCCCTTTCTCTTTCCCTCCTTCTCTCTCTCTCTCTCTCTCTCTCTCTCTCTGTGTCTCTCTCCCTCTCTCTCTCTCTCCCTCTCTCTCTCTCTCTCTCTCTCTCTCTCTCTCTCTCTCTCTCTCTCACACACACACACACACACACACACACTCACATTCACACAGAGTCTGTCAAGAGGAAAGTTACCTGCAAAATCTTAGTAACTAAAAACATTACTAGTTACCAAGCAGTTGCCCTAGTGGTTCAGATCATGGGAAATCCCATTCCCCCTGAAGTCTGGGCTGGCCATATTAGAGCTAGAATATTATTTTCAATTCTGGGTGCCTGATTTTAAGGTGACCATCAAATGGCAGAGCATGGAGAGGGCCTTGAGACTGGTGAAGTAGACCATCATGGCACAGTGCTTCTGAGAGTCATTAAAGATGTTCTGTGTACTGCAATGGTGTTTCCCTGATAGACTGCAAGTTCCTTGAAGACAGGGACCAGATCCCTTTTTTCTATGCCCAGCACTTAATGTGGCATCTAACACAGTAAGTAGTTAATGCCTAATCAGTGGTTGATTAAAGGTTCAAGTTATTGTTCTGTGGAATCCATGCCTCTTAACCTAATATTTCCACCTTCTGTGTGGAGCTTCTGGAGTTTAAGTGAACTAAGATCAGGATAAGATAGTCAGAGTGAGGCTGTAACGCAGAAGAGAGAACTGAGAGGAAGTCACCAAGCCCAAGTACTCGCACAGTTGTCCTGGGTCTGGGGGTTTAGGAAAACAACAAGCAGCCACCAGCCGAAGTGACCTGAGATGTGAACGATGGTCCCAGCTCCCATGCTGCCTTGGCCACAAAGCCCACCAGGGCTCATCGTCTTATCTGAGTCATGGCCCCAATGGCGGGGGAATCAACCCTTCCGCTTTGCTCAGAATAATGCTTTCAGATGCTTAAAGGTATGAAATTACAACGAAACTAACTAGGGTTCCGAAAACATATATTAACAAAACAAACAAAAGGAAAACCAAACTATTCATCACAAGAGCCCCTGACTTAGACCTTGTACAGCCCTTTGCTTTGCATTGGCTAAATGCACTTACCATGTAATATGGATCATTAGATTCATTTCCATTGGGTGTTATCTGCCTGCTGCTAAGCTTCATTAATGCAGAGGCCATTGCTTTTCCAAATATTCTTTCTTTCTCAGCACCTAGTTACCATGCGTCATACAATAAATGTTCACTGAAAAACACCCAGTGGAATTGGACTTAACATAACTGTCTAAATAGAGTTTCTGATAAGAGGGTAAGAGACTTGTCACGATGGGGCACGAGGCAGAGGCTGGAGGACTATCTTTCAGGGAAACTGACACTCAGAGAAGTTGGGAAAAGATGACCAAGAAAGTCCATGTCAGTGGCGGATGCCATCGTTGTGAGAGCCTGTGCTTTTTTATGAACCAAAGGAAAAATCGCCCATCCCCAACATTGATTTGGCCATATGTGGCTGGCATTTAGCAATCCCCATGATCAACTAGATTTACATCTTCTGTTTCCCTGGAGGTTAATCCCCTTTTTCTCTGTGAAGTCTTATTTAACAGACCACAGAAAATAGTTCCTCAAGGAAAAAATAAAAGCTGGACTACTTCCTGGCATCCACAGAAACCCCGAGTTTGTCCAACGCATGAGTGAATGGGAATTTCAGCTTGTTTATTTTGGCACTGACAGATATCTTAATATGTGCCTAGTATCTTATTCTGGAATGGAAATGACAAGCTCAGGAGGCCATGTGGCATCTAGCACAACACCCTGAGATACTGATTGATCAATAAAGATTATATGGGCTGATTTGTATTTTATTAGACCACTCTCATTAGCATAAAATAGGTTTCAAAATCATAGGATCTTGGTCTCAGAGGAGACCTCCCAAAATCAGTGGTGGGAGGAAATGAAAGAAAGAGACAGAAAAACAAAGACAGAGACTGAAAGATAGAAAGAGATAAACGGAAAGAGGCACAGAAAAGGATGGAGAGGACAGGAGGTGGGAGGGAGGAAAAGAGGGCAAGGGAAAGGATGAGGGGGATTCTCTAGCATCTCTTCTGTCTTGAAGATTCTATGAATTTGAAGTCTCTACTCCTCCCTTCCCCTTCCTTCTTCCCTGCTCTGAACCCAGTCTGAAAGTCAAGACATGTCAGCATCTCCTCGTAGGTGAGGGTAATGAATCCTCTTGCTTACTTGAAGCCTAAGCATCTTTGCTTGCCAAGATGATTCTTCAAATATCATGCTTGTAAGGTAATTAAGAACCATAACGCTCTATTTTCTTGGTTTCCAACACTTCAATGATGTCTAATTTTGTGGGTCCCATCCATACCAGCCAGTGTTTCTTAAGCACCTATTACATGCTAGATTCTGTGCTGGGTTCTGAGAGTCTCTAAATGGCATCTGTCCAAAGGCCTCACCTAGGACTGCTGGAGTGTGGTCTAGGATACCTAGAGAAGGAGTTAGGCCTTGTAGCAAGGGGAGTCTGAAAAGGCTTCATGTTGTCCACAGGTACTCAAAAGGGGCAGCCGGAGCCAGGCAGCCCATGGCAGCTCAGGACAATGACGGGCAAGATTCAAGCTGCCTATCATACCACGTTAGGTTCAGAAGAGACTTCCGACACCACCTAGTTTAAGTCAATTCAGTGATCCAGTAAACCTTTAGTAAGTGCCTACTGTTTGCAGGGCACTGTGCTAAAAGCTGGGGATTCCCAAAAGGCAAAGAAAGGAGTCTGAATGATCATTGTGACTGCCTCCAACTGTTCTTTGGTTGAGTTAGGCCAGTAACTTGGAATTAGAGCTTATGACTATCAGACCCGGGTTTTAACCCCACATCTTCTAACTCTAAAAATGGTATTCTTTATATTAAGCCATAAAAGAAAACAGTGCAGAAGCCTCATAAAGTAGAACCCACTAATCCCAGGCCCTGCCCTCTCCTCTCCTTTCAGCTCTCCATTCCATGTTGTGGTGCCCCATTAGAATGTAATCTCCCTGAAGGCAGGGCCCATGTTTCTTTTTGTTTGGATTTGCACCCCCACTGCTTAGCATAGCACATGGCACATAGCAAGTATGACTTTAATTGGTATGTGATTTTGGTTGGTTCATTTCCTTAGACCTACTTCCATCCAGATCTTTATTTCCTGATCCCCAGACTTGTTTTGTTTTCCCTTCGCACACATCTGAACCCAGGGTGCTGGGGCGGGCCTGGGGTTGTTGGGCCAGTGTAGGGCAGCTTTCAGCAGAACCCAGGTTGGGTGGCCATGGGGACGTGAATGACTTTGTAAGGCGGAGGGCAACCTGAGCATAAGTGAAGTGAAGAGTAAGGAAGTAAGCTGCTATGGTGCAAGTCCAAGAGAGATGAGGAAGATTGAGGGTTCACCCTTGTGAAGGCGGCAGGAAGGGATGGGATCAAGGACAGACATAGAAGTGCTGGCCTTGAGAAGGAAAAGGGGCCCCTCTTTGGAGGAGACCCTGGGAAAGGAGAAGAGAGGAACACTCTCATATCCTCAAGACAGACAAGCCTGATCAATGCAGAAAATTCCAGAAAGATACTTCTGAAATAATGCAAACCAAACAAGGCAGAATTATCAGAAGAGATTTCACAAGAACAGATCATAGAACGGTAACCTATTTATGTCTAATGGTAGTCATTTTTAGGGGAGTGAGAGGGGAATGAAAAAAATTTAAATGATAACTTTATTATTTATTTAAAAGAAATAGCAAGTTGTAAATAATAGATTTGCAGTTTCATGTGCAGTCATCTTTTTTATTATACTATGTTATGGAAATGCTTTTTTTATTCTATAAATTAAATGTAAAATAAATAAAACAATTCAAATAAAGGGAAAAACCTGAAAACTGATGGGAACTTCCAAAGAGTGACAGAAAAGTTGTAATTCTTTAAACTGAGAAATTAATTTACACATAGATATTCAAAAAGGAACTTTGCTTGTACTGATGTCTAATGTTAAGTATTTAATAAAACATTTAATTTTTTAAATGAACAAAAGGTCAGGGCAGTGCCATCTCTAAAAGGCTTATGGGGACTTCTTTGAAAATATCTACTGTGCTCTGAGTTCTAGGAGAATTTAGAGTAATTGTTGAAAGTTTAATGAGCCTCTGATATGACTGTTCAAATCATATTTTACCATAGAACAGCAGAAAAAAAGACTGCCCTCATTTGCATTTGGTTGCCATTTCTCTATGTGCTTCCTCATAAAGCTTTCTATTTCCCCCCAATTTTAAACATGCCTGAAGAAAGTCATCACAATTTATTAATTCTCTTTACTGTGGCTTTCGTGGGCAGTAATCTAAGAAGAAGCTGAACTCTTAGAGGCCCAGGCCCTGAAGACCTTGGACAGTGCTCCCCACTCAGGGCTGCCTAGCTGGACCTGGGCCTTGGGAGCTCTGGCCAGTAAACTGTGCACTCATGGTAGCGTTTCCATCCAACCGGGGGCCGGAGCCGGGGCCAGCAGAGGGCTCTGGTGGGCATGTGTGCACCAAGGTGATCAAGGCATGCTCCAGGAGCGTGGGAGGACTTTCCTATAGGAGGCAGAATCCTTGTTAAGTCTGGATATCATCATGGACGGATTAACATCCGTCATCACTTACTTTGCCAAGTGGAGCTTTACTTGCCTTTGAATGCCACCCAGATTGAACAATGTGTGTGTGTGTGTGTGCGCCTGTGTGTGTGTGTGTATATACATGCATGTGTGCTGGGGAGGTCAGAGGCCATCTGTGCACTCAGAGCACACCCACTAATTAAAGAACCTAGGGTCCCATCTGCTGAACTTCCTCACTTGGGGTCTGGCATCTAAAAGGCATTTTGCTTCAGGCAGACTCCAAATCAAGGGGTCTCCCTTCCATCTAATCCCCTCACTACCAGTAACACCAATGCTGACTATATGCTCTAGATGTCCAGCCAGGGATGTGTCCTCACCTTGTGAACCTCATTCCAGACTGAGAGTCCAAGACAGAGGGAGACAAAAATGTGAATCTCCAGAGAGGAGGGTGGGCCCCCGACCTCCCTTCAGGACCTCAAGGCTCTTCCCTCCCTCCCTCAGTCCAGTGTTCCTTGAAGGAGACTGAATGTCTTTGTAGAATAGTGTTAGAAAAACACGTGGTGAGTAAATTGTTTATGATTTGGGTTCAGCATGATTCCTTTGCCCCTCACCTTCTTACCCAGGTTGGGAGCATTTAGAATTGACTGTTCTCTAGGAGTAAAAGTTTGACCTTTCAACACTGGGCTTGTTTCACATCCTCCACTGAATAGCATGGGCAAGTAATTGCTCACAAAGCATTGTTTGCCCTCACTTTGGGTGCGGTGGAGGTCCCTTTTACAGTCACCTGACTAGTCCATTTTCCAACTTCCTTGGACTTATGTGCTGGGCACATCTCTGGAATGGTCCATCTGTGGGAGGGTTTGATATGAAACATATTTGCTTCTTACAGTTTAAAAAGCATTTAATTCTGCCATTTGTACTTCATGATCCAACACAATGAATGCTTAATAAACCGTTCAAGAAACTGTGGGAAGTTAATTTTAATGTGTAATGGTGTGAGGGGGTCTTCTCTCTTTGCTTCCTACAATGAAGCTTATCACAATTTTTAGATGATGGTTATTTAATAAAGTGACAAACTGTCCCACTGATAGGCTACATTAATTTGCTTCCAAAGCTGTTCCTTGTGTTCCATAAGAAGGTGATAATTAGCTTTGCAGATTAGAATGATGTGCTCCCACCACTTGGGTGGATGCTTGTTAAAATATATTTTCCCCTTTAGATAAACTTCAAAATAATTAAAACCTGTAAAAACTATTTCTCTACATGGGCTTTAAAATGAATCCTGCTAAGCTATCACGGCCGTCTTAAGCCAACAGGCCTCTTGTAAAAGGTTAACATTTGACAAAGACTAGGAGGAGTGATTAACTCATCAGTGAAAGCAGGAGGATTAGGCTTTGCTGGAACACCTACAAGCCAACCCCAGGCTCATTCATATCCTGATTTAATTTCTTCCACTGTCATTACTGATTGTACCATTTAATTTTTGATAAGTTGCATGAAATCATCTTGTATGTGTAAATTAACACCCTCAATTTTCATTGCTGTTGAGAGCACAAAATATCGTCAAGGATACTGCAAGTGATTACATTTCAATATTATCCTTACATTAAACACAAATTAAATGAATTTATAGACGCCACATCTGAGTGCCTAAGAGCACCATATAATAAGAATGTTTTTAATTTGGAACAGTAAAAACACAGTTTATTTAAAAAAATAAACATGGAATGCTTTTTTTTTAAAGCCCAATCCTTTCATTGCCTTGGGGCTGGCAGGGATACATTCCCTGAATTTGTTCAACCATCCTGTAATTCCTCAAAGCCTGTCTGCTTTATGTTTGCATAACTAAGGGCAAATCCTTTTCCTTTAGACTCCGACAATATTAAAAATAATACTTCTTAAAATCTATTTCTTGTACCAAAAGATGGAATACTGTGCCTTCAGCAGACACACAATGTGTAAAATGGTCTTACTGGATTATTTTAATAGGATGAAAAATGGTTTGGAACACAGAAACTCAGAGGTGGGGTTTCAAGGGGAGAAGAGAAAAGTCAGTTCCATTGTAAGAGAGATCTCCATAAAAAGATGGGGTAAATGTGTTATTTAAAAGGTGTTTACTGAACTTTTAGAGAAAGAATCAGTGATTGCTAAGTGATCACACGAATTTCACCAGACTATATCATAGCAAATTCACTTTCTTTCCATGTCCGCGTAACAGTTGGTCCCATTTTGTGTTTGAGGAGGAAGAGATGTGGGCTTCTTGGCTGTGTGGGCTAAGACCAAGGTTAGTTATAAGGACTTAGGATTGTTTGAATGTTCAGACTCAAAGAATAGCCATTCAGGATTCAGTGCCGTTTGGCGGGTGTCTAGTAGAGCGACCCAGGGATCTATGCAGAGCTTTATGCTTTTGGTAACATTATTATCAATGACCTGGATAAAATTGTGGCTCACGTGCTCATCGGAATTTGTAGATGACGAAAAACTTATACATCACTTGATAAAGTCAGGATCTGAAAAGTTCCTCACAGGGGATCTAGTTCTTTCAACTCAAGAAATAGATTTCAAACAACTGCCTTATTGTTTAAAACAGTCCTAAGCCCTTGAAATAAAAGAGACAGATACTACTGAGCCATCATGGGGGATGGGGGAGGCAGGGAGGGAATACGTGGGGCATCTTGCTCCCTGTTACCTTGGGCCAGTCATTCTGCCCGACGGGGACTCCCTCAGTCTCCTCATGTGTCAGACAAGGACCAGAATGGGGTGATTTGATGCTGTGAATCAGCTGTGAGTCTGAACTTTTGACACAAAGGAAGGTCTATTGAAGACAGTAGCCACTTGTGCTTGGACCATGGGAGCGGCAATGACGGCCACTAGGAAATATTTGATGGTTCAGTGGAGAAGGCATTGAAGTGGTCATCAGGAGGGTCTGGTCCAAATCCTGCCTCTGACTACCTGACTGTATGACCCTAAACGAGTCTCTTTACTTCTCTGAATCTCTTTCTCCTCTCTAAAATGGAAGCGACAGTAATGGTACTGAGGCCCCGGTTTGTAGTGAATGTGCAAAGTCCTAAATGCGTCTTTCCTAACTTAAGGGGCCTCGTCTGTCTATGAAGATGATGCCAGTGTCAGTGATGGTTATGACGGGATGATGATGGCGATGGTGACCATGTAGGGCAGGAGGAAAGTCCCACCTCCGCTTGTCTTCTTGTTCACGTCTTTCACAGAATCACAGGCTCAGAGATACCCCGAGCTGCCCAGGGACTTGCTCCAAACTGGTCCAGTCCTCCGCAGCTTCCCCTGACTGCCACGTCTGCTCAGCTCCCCACCAAGTATGCCACTTCATACTTCGTCCTGACCAAAAGAAGTGGAAGCCATGTCCTGAGACCTTCCTCACCTCATCTCAGCCAAACCTTCTACCATCTCTTCCTTCACTCTGCTCTCAGATGAGGAGGCATACCATCTCCTTGCCAGGGCATAATCCTTTAGATGAGCCTCTGATCCCTGCCCTCCCCTCCCCTTCCCTCTCCTCCCCTCCTCTTCCCTCCCCTTCCCTGCCCTTGCCTCCCCCTCCCTCTCCTTCCCTGCCCTAACCCCTGCCATCCCCTGCCCTCTCCTCCCAACTGTCTGCAGACTTTCCCATGACTCCTCTGTCTTTTAAAAAAAAAAAAAAAACCTCTGTTACTCCAACCATCACCAGGAGCTCTCATCTCTTATTTATACTGCTCTTTCTTGGTTCTGCTCCCATATCTCTGACTTCCTTCTTCACCTCTTTTGCTGATTCTCCATCCAACTCCTATGAGCAGACCCCAGAGTTTGACCTTTGCTCCTGACTTTTTGCTCCAAGATCTACTTGGCCATTTTCTAAGCTCCCACAAATTCAGGTTCCAGCCTCATGCAAGGGAGCCTCTTACACATGATGTCCAGCCTTGGTCTCTGTCCCAAGCTCAGGTCAGGCATCTCCAGCTGCTTCTTGGACATTGCAACTGACTGGCCTCAAGGCATTTAAAACTGACCATGTCAAAAAAAGAATTGATTCTCTTTCACTCAAAACTGTTCTCTTTCTCAACTTTCTTATTGCTACTGAGGGCACGAACCCTCCCCCCAGTTCTCAGGCTGCCAACCTTGCCCTTGCCTGTTGGCTTCCTGTGCCCCAGAGGCTGGGACATGCTGGGACATGTCTAACAACTGGTTCTTTGGGGACAAAGTGCACTTTTAAGTTTAACATCTGTTATTAACATTTTCTCCATTCTTCTCTTAAGTCTAGACAAGCAACAAAACAATAAATCCAACCCTGATTTGTAGCATTTTCTGATTTCTGATGTATCAGTGCTCAAGATGAATATTTAACTATTGGCTCTTCTGGGCCCACAAGCTGTCTATTTTGACGTCACTTGTGTCCCCCACTGGAATGTAAGTTCATGGAAGAATAATTTTGTCTTTTTTTTTTTAATACTCAGTGTTTACAATAGGAAGCACTATTACCTAGATAACACAAAGGGAACCAATTAACCCAAACTATTAGAGTCTAAAACATCTACTATTCGAAGTCTTTTGAAGTATTATTAGAAATAATTTACTAATGGAAATGCAAATTGGCAAAGGCCACCAGGCTCTTATTAAATGTGAGCTCCCCTGGATCCACTCTGAGCATCCACAGTCTGGGTCCAAAGTCTCTCAGCTAGAGTCTTTAAGCTTGTTGGTGTATGCTGACACCTCAGGAGAATTAACCATCATGTATCTTCAGATTTTGAAAGTAGGAACTGAGTAGAATTGCAGGGCTCCCGGCTCCTTTATTTCCATGGAACAATTCTTCTAAATTAGTTTCATGATCCAAAGCAGACACCCAGTCTCCCCAAATCTGGTCAGGGCCATTCTATCCTCTGTAAATGACCACACAGTCCTGCTTTCAAACCAGTTCCATGCTAGACGGTTGTTTTGAGCTCCCTTCCCTGTAGGAGTTCTTAGATTGGAAACCCATGGCAAAGATCATTGTTATGACCCAGTGGTCACTTCCTGAGTGAATGTTCAGCCAATTGATTTATTTCTTCCCTCTTATTATGGCTTTACAAAGGAAGCTTCTGCTGTCTTAGCTAATGAGACTAAAATGTCGTGAGAAGTGAGTAGTGCCCTCTGGCGTAGCTTGGCTACTTTTATCAGAAAAAACAATGTAGAATGCCACCTTGACATGTCCAGAACTGGACGTTAGTCCAGAAATCCTCCCTGCAGTCCATGTAGTGTTGATGGGGTGGGAAGAAAAACACAGCAAAGCTGCTGGTGGCTCTGATAGCTGGAAAGCCTCCTGGAACAGATGGCTTTTTAGGAGTTTTTGAAGGAGAAGAGCAAGGTGTCCTGATGTATATTAATTAGGAGGCTGTTCCAAGCAGAGGGGGGTGGTTTGGAAAAATTCATGAATCCTTGAGTGGGCGACTGCCATAAGCATACAGAATTTCAATATAACCTGAGATGTATTTCTCAGAAAGCAATGATACAATGCACACAAACACACTTTGCATGATACAGAGAGGGGCATCGAGAAAAAGTGGTGGTGTCAGGGTTTAACAACAAACACTGAAAATGGCAGAGACAAAATGAGCCAAGCCAGGCAGCATTTTCCCTTGGAATGCTTGACTATTGTCCACTGGCCAAACACAAAGAGTGCTAATTAGGGGAGGCTGAAGAAAACGAACTTGCTGATTTTGTTTTTCCAAAGAGCAAAGCTGCCCAAAGCATTTCAGAAAGTCAGTGTGCGATAATGCTTCATGGCTTCCATTCCTGTAGAAGATCCCCCTTTGTAGAGAGTCAACTCAATGCAACAGATGCTTGTTGGGTAAAGGAGTACAAGGGGAGGTGAAGAGCCTTTGTTACCTGCATCGGCTCCTTTCCCACGTTCCCCGAGGCTGTACTGTGGCCATCCAGATCGGCTCCAAACCTAATGGGACAAGCTGTGAGCTAACTGAGTTAGTAGCATTCCATTGGGACTTGTCTCCACTTATCTTTAGACTCTCCAGCACCACGGATCTCTCCTTTTTCATGGGCAGCTTCTTCTGCTGCTGCTTCCTCTTTTTCCTCTTCCTCTTCTTCTTTCTCTTTCTTTCCTCCTCCCCTCTTCCTCCTCCTCCTCCCCTCTCCTCCTCCTTCTCCCTTCTTCCTCCTCCTCCCCTCTCCTCCTCCTCCCCTCTTCCTCCTCCTCCTCCTCTCTCCTCCTCCTCCTCCGCCTTCAAGCATAGCTAGTGAAGTGAGCAGCACCAGGAGAACATTGTACATAGAAACAGCAACGTTGTGCAATGACCATAGACTTAGCTATGCTCAGCAATGCAATGATCTAAGACAATTCCAATTCTTCTTTACAATGTGACTAATATGGAAATATGTTTGATATGATTGTGCATGTATAGTCTATGTCAGATTACATCTTGGGCAGGGGAAGGAGAGGGAAAAATTTAAATCTCAAAGTTTTATAAAAGTGAATGTTGGAAACTAAAAATAAGTAAATATATGCTAAAAAAAGAAAAAAAAAACTGTGGGAAATGAGAGAAAGAGATCACATTATGATCTTCCACCGCAACAAATTAGTACTCTGTTGACCAACTTACTATCTCTGTGACTCTGGTCAATTTATTTAGAATTTCTGGGGCTTAGCTTCACCATCTGTTAAATGTGGATAATAAAAGCACCTCCCTCACAGAGTGGTGGTGAGGATTAATAGAGATATTAATAATAATAGCAAAACAATAATAAAACTAGTATTTATAAAATCCTTTAATTTTGAAAAACTAAGCACATTCATTTTTATCTTTACAATAACCCTGGAAGCCAGATGTTATTATTGTCGCCGTTTTATAGATGAGGGAACTTAAAGTGACACAAGGGAAACAAATTACCTAGGGTCGCATGGCTAGCAAGTGTCTGGGGCTAGACTTGAGCTCCAGTCTTCCTGATTCCAGGTTTGTTTCTCTATCTACTCAGGAGAACGCATTGGAAGGGCATTGCTCACTCAAGTGACTATAAATGCCAGTTATTGTCATCCTTATAATTTATATGAAGAAGATGGTTTAATGCTTGTCCTACAATAGTTTTTCACTTTATGGACCATTTACTTGAACAACTTATGGCAGAGTCTAAGACCTTGTGCTTTTGGAGGTAGGGTATCTGGGCACAACCTGTACCCCTCCCTGGTCACTCATTTTCCAACCCCTTGCCTGTCTTCTTCCTCAAAATGATAGCACTCTGTCTCTATGGTTTTGCCAATGGGCACTGGTCCCTCTTTCCCCCAAACTCTGCCTTGGAGATATCACCAATTCTGATGGTTTCAATGTGGAAGACACCCTAAATCCCAACATCTCTCCCAAGCTCCAGCCCCACATTTCCAGTTTCTGACTAATGTGGTCACTGTTCACCTTCCCTCAAAGAAACCTCGGTGTAGCACACCCTCTATCCCACAGTGCTCAGGTCATTTCCCCAAATTCTTTCATTTGTAATTAATCACATCTCTGTTCTAAAGACTTCCCAGATTGCCCTGTTGGAGAGTGATCATAGTGACATCAGTACCTTTCTGGTCCAAACTTCTCATTTTATAGATGAGAAAGCAAAAGTTGAGAGAGGCTGATTGGTTGTATGTATGATTGACTCAAGGTCAGCCAGGTCACAGATGGCAGAATCAGGTTTCCAAATAGGGTCCTCTGACACCAAATTGTGAATTTCCTCCAATGCACCAGCCATCCTTGCACCAGTGAGTTTTCTCTGCTATGAATGCATTTTATCACTTATCTCATATTGATTTGTATTTGTCTTAACTCCCTAAATATATTGCGATATGCTATAGTGCATTAAAAAAATTCCTATATTGCTGTGTATACCCCACAGTGGCAGATGTGTTACTTTGCACACAGTATGACCTTTTTTTGCTAAAAAAAAAGGTCAAATGAAAGAATTAATGAGCTGGGGAGGTTCTAGTCTTACATTACATGTAGGGCTTATTCTCTTGGTATACTGAGCTGTTGAGTGTTCTGGGGTTTTCCAGTTGCTGATTGAGGTACCAGAAATATCCCACTTTAATTGAGAAAGTAAAAAGAAAACTATTCCCCTTGTCTTAGATGGCCCAGTGCATGCACAAAATGAGTTAGTCACACACTTTCAGGATTAGCCTGTATTGGAAGCTGACCTAGTTTGGGGTAATTTCACCAAGAGTCTCATTCTCAGGACTTGGCTTGTTCTAGACCTAATGATTCAGGGCACCTCAAAGTCAGGCTTAGAAGTACCACAGTACCTGCGCCTGTTGGCAGGTAATTATTATGGTTCACAAAGCAGCAGCCAGGACCCCTGTGGGCAGCACTGGTGGGAGCTACTGCCATCCCTGGGGCTTATAATAAATAAGTGAGTGACTTAGGACTGGGAGACCTAGGTTAAGGTCCCAGTGCTTCCCTCCCTCCCATGTTGGGGGAGCCCAGGATCATGAGTCCATGTGAGCCAACTCCTTCCCTCGCAGGGGAACTTTGAGGAAAGCACTTGACAGACTCACTCTTCCTAATTCTGGCCACCTTTGCTGTTAAGAGCTAGTTAATGAGAGCAAGGCCTCACACTTCCCCACACGTTCTGGGGCTGAATCTCTCCTTCACTTGGGTCAAAGGATCTTACGAATGGGGAGAAGTAGGTGGTGGAGAGGGGAGAATCTGGATCTGTCTGAGTAAATCACTGAGTATTCTTGGCAAGATGATTCCTCCTAATGGATGAATCGGGGGCATGCCAAGGGCCTGGTCATCATGCATCCTACACAACAACAGAAAGCTGAAACTAAAGGCAACTGCCTCCCTCTTCTTGTTGCCCAGAATCGACCACCACAAACTCACTTTCCTTTCTTTCCTTATCGTGATCGGTGTTTGAAGCTCTGATGGGTAAGGCTTTCTGCCATGGCATTGCTGAGGCTGCCATCCATTCACCAGGCCCTGTGCTTGGTCAGAGGCTGGTGCAGATAAATGACGAGCAAAGGAGGGAGGAGGCTTCCCATAAGGGGTAATCAGAGTTTGGCCTGTAACCTGCTAGTCCTTGAGCCAAGTTAATGGGCTGCTGGATGAAAGGCAGAGCAGATCCAGTTTACTTAAGGCATTGGGCAGGGTTCTGAAGAGCATCCATGGCAGCTCCGATGACATGCAAACACCTCACTCTGAGGGGACAAGGTCGGTGGAGAATGGGATATTTGTTAAGGAGCTGCTTCTCCAAGCACAGAGAGAGTCTGAAGGCTGGGGAGGGGGCCCTTGGCACTCCTCACTCTTCCTCTTGCCTGGCCACTCCTGAACTTCAAAGGTAGTGAGGAGCACGAAGTGGGGAACAGAGTTCAAAGATGGTGGCACTTGGCTCTTCCTGACTGGGGAAAAGAGGAGCGATTAGTGGGAAACTCTACGGGAGCGGAGAAAGTGCTCACAAAATTGGTGGTGACATGGCAGATTAAGTCTAGGACCTGATACTCACCCACAAGTTAACGGTGAGGATGGAAGGATCACCCTGCTCTGGAAGGGCTAGTCCCATCAAGTCAGGCTATGTCATTCCACCAAGACTCATCTCTTGCTGTCAGTGTTCTAGGACATGAAGAGCCGGGGATTAAGTTGGAGACTTAATAGAAACTACAAGTATGTAATTGGAGTAAAATGAGGTAGGGCCATCCTAAACTGCATTAGCGACCGATGGGGGGCCACGGCTACAGAGGTGACAGTTCATCTCCCCCCTGCCCTGATCAAGCCACACTGGGAGACACTACTTAGGGGAGGAGATCATCCAAAGGATGCCAGGATGACAGAAAGCCTTGTGAGGCCATGGCATCTGAAGCTTGGATGAAGACAATGATGATGGCGATCGTGGAGAAGATTAGACTCACCAGTGTTATAGCTACCTTCAAATGTTAGCAGGACTCTTACAAAGCAAAGAGACCAGTTTCCAGTCTACTGGACCCTGGGGGCAGAATGAGGAGCCCCATTGGATGGGAGGGGCAGAAGGGCCAAGGAGAGGGGAGCTAGGTAGACCCTACCTGACCATCAGAGCTGGTCCCAAGTAGAGCAGAGAGTAGTGTGAGCAAGTAAACTCCTCATCACTAAAGACACTGGATCAGAGGCTGTTCGAGCACTGGCTGGGTAGCAAGTGGAGGATCTTGTTCTGATCCGGGTCGGACCAGGAGCTTCTGACTACTTTCTCTGCAATGCTTCATTCTCGAATAGTGGTGACATTTTGCATCTTGCCAGTACTTTCTAGACAGAGAACAGGATGCTTTTCTAATGCCAGAAGAATGGCTGCCCTGGTGTGTATAGTAATATGCTTTTCCTAAGGATATGAGTTCAGAATGGCAAAACTTGAGACTGAGCTGAAGTAAGATATGTTTGAAACTCTTGGGAAGGCAGGTGAATCAGAAACAGGGTAGAGCAGGGACCAAGGTCCAGAGAAGCATCCAGGTTAGGAATGGTCCCATAGCCTTCCCAATTATACTCATCTCATCCTGAGCCTCTGGGTCTTTCCAAAAAAGAGGTGATAGTGTAGAATAGGGCCACAGAATCAGAAGAAACTTGGGGTTAAACAATTCTGCCTCTCTGCTCTTCTATTTCCTAATCTAAAATCAGAATAACAATGTCTTTGTTCTTGACCTCATGGTATTGTTGATCCCATAGCTCAGTAAGATGTCACTTTCACATAAACTCAAAGCATTATTGAAATGTTAGGAGTCATGCTTCCAAGAGTGAAACCAGAGACTTTCTACTTTCAGTGTCCAAAGAATGTTACAATAGGCAACTTTTGTTTCATGTGCTGAAATCTAGATTGGGCTCAATGATTATTGGCCCCTACCCAGCCATGCCACTTCATATCCCACAAGCCCCTGAAGATGTAGGATGTGGTCACTCATCTACTTAGGAATTGGATGCCTTCAATTCAAAGGACTATAGCATCTAGCTGGAATAAAGGACTGAAAATAATGCTGAGGACAGCAGGAATGGTTATGTCAGGGCTCACCTTTGTAACATACAATAGAGTGACCTATTAGAAACTTGAGATTGCCCAAATAGGCCTTAGCATTGGGCTGATCCTGCAATATTTTGAAGGATATAGTCAGTGTCAAATAACTGTGGCCATGTGTGTGATGGATAAAAGGTTAGGGAGACGTAATTTCTGGTTAATTAATCATTTCTCTCATGTGACAGCAAGAGAGTGACATAGCTTTTCTGTGTGGAATCCACAAAGGTAAATTCATCTGATGCCTCCATCTCTGCCCATTCTACCAGTGTGGACTGAGGCCAAGGAGGGAGCAGGGAGAGAGTGGGAAGGAATGATGAAATCAAGCAGGAAGATTAGGCTCAATACTTAAGTACCATCACCTCCACCCCCAACCCAACATTGTCCAGGTTGTAAGTTATCAAAAGTTTGGATCCTAGAAATATCCCAGAGAGGCAGGCCTGGAAGACGTGGCCAGCAGAGGCAGGCCCGGAAGGCGCGGCCAGCAGAGGCAGGCTCGGAAGGCACCGCCGGCAGATGCAGAGGCAGGCCTGGAAGACGTGGCCAGCAGAGGCAGGCTCGGAAGGGGCCTGATCAACTCGGAGGGCACCAACCACAAGGGCCACTACCAGGCTTATCACCAAAGGGCTGGGACTGCAAAGAGCAAGGTAAGAACCAAATACAGGGCCCCTGTCCTGGACAGCAAATACTCCTGGGGCTACCACTTCATGGCCCAGAAATTAAAAATAAAAGCCCCTATCAGGACCTCCAAAGACCAGGATGACAGAGTGAACCTCACCTGCTCCACCCCCCCCAACCCTGAAAACATAGTAGTTATTGTCCCAGGGCAAAACCCTCTACAGTAAAGACTTGGGATCCCTAGCGGAAGGGTGTGGCTAGCACCCTGCCTCAACATGGGTAGAAAGCAGACTACAAAGACAAAGACTCTGGAGTCCTACTATCCTCAGAGGGAGGAAACAAACTCAGAGGGAGACAATGTGGACTCCACACCCACAGCTGAAACATCAACAGGGAATGGGTGCCAAGCACGGAAAGCGCTCCTAGATGAGATCAAAAGGAACTTTGAAAACCAAATGAGAGAGATAGAAGACAAAATGAATAAGTCTCTTAAAACCAAAATAGCAGAATTAGAAAAACATTATAATGAAGAAAACATCTCTCTAAAAAGAAAAGTGTATGATATGGAAAAGGAGCTCCAAAAATTAACCAAGGAAAATGATTTGCTAAAAAGTAGAATCAAACAAATGGAATCAAATAACTCTATGAGGAACCAAAAATTAGTCAAACAAAACAACAAGAATGAAAAATTAGAAAAAGAGGTAAAATACCTCAAAGAAAAAATAACTGACCTGGAAAACAGATCCAGGAGAGATAATCTGAGAATCATAGGCATACCAGAAAATCATGATGAAAAAATGAGCCTGGACAACATTCTCCAAGAGCTCATTAAGGAAAACTGCCCTGAGATACTAGAACCTGAGGGTAAAATAGAAATCGAGAGAATCCACTGGACACCTGCTGAAAGAGATTCCAAACTGAAAAGTCCTTGAAATGTTGTGGCCAAACTCCAGAACTACCAGATAAAAGAGAAAATATTTCAAGCAGTCAGAAAGAAACAATTCAAATATCGAGGGTCCACAGTAAGGATCACATAGGATTTGGCAGCATCTACACTGAAAGATCAGAGGCAGTGGAATACAATTTTCTGGAAGGCAAAAGAGCTTGTGTTACAACCGAGGATCACATACCCAGTGAGACTGAACATATTCTTCCAGGCAAAGAGATGGTCATTCAATGATATAACAGAATTCCAGACCTTCTGGATAAAAAAGCCAGAACTCAATGGAAAATTCAACCTCCAATTACGAGATGCAACAGTGATGTAGAAAGGTAAACAAGGAAAACACACACAAACCCTGCTATTTGATAAGAGCAAACTGGTTACAGACAAGTAGAGGGTATGTGTATAAAATACACAAAATGACAATTAAAAAAAAATCTTATTAAGGGCTACAAAGGGACTGCAGTGGAAGAAAGGGAATGAATGAAGTGGAAAAGGGTAAATTATGCCACACAAAGAGGCATAAAAACTGTATAGCAGAGGAAAAGAAGGAAGGGAAATAGGGATCATATGAGCTTTTCCCTCATTGGTTCTGGTACAAGGAGGGAATAACAACCAGTTAAGCATAAGACTCTATGGAGAAGAAATGCAAAAAGTATCATTTTAGAGGGAAAGAGGGTAGGGAGAGGAGCTTCACATGAGATTTGTTCCTGTCACTCTTGGTGCGAAGAAGAAATACCATATTTCATTAAGTATAAAAGTATCCTACAGGCACTAGGAGGGGGAAAGGGCTACAAAAGGGTGGGGTGGTTAGTAGGGAGGGAAGAAGTAAGGGGAAAGGGGAGGAAAGGGAGGGGGGCTAATAAAGGAATACTGAGGGAGGTGGTGGTCAAAAGGAAAACTATTAAGGGGGGAAAGGGTGAAGGGGGGAAAATATGAACATTAACAGGGGCAGGAATAGGATGGAGGGAAAGAAACAGATAACAATCATAACTGTAAATGTGAATGGAATGAACTCTCCCATAAAATAGAGACAGATAGCAGAATGGATTAGAAATCATAATCCTACAATATGCTGTTTACAAGAAACACATCTGAAACAGAGGGATACACACAGGGTAAAGGTAAAAGGCTGGAGTAAAATATATCATGCCTCAGCTAAAGTAAAAAAAAAAAAGCAGGGGTAGCAATCCTTATCGCAGATAAAGCAAAAGCAAAAATTGACCTACTTAAAAGAGATAAGCAAAGACACTATATCTCGTTAAAAGGCACCATCGAGAATGAAGCAATATCATTGCTTAACATATATGCACCAAGTGGTATAGCATCTAAATTCCTAGAGGAGAAGGTAAAGGAATTACAAGAAGAAATAGATAGCAAGGCTATACTAGTGGGAGACCTTAATCTCCCGCTCTCTGAACCTCAAAAGAAACAAGAAAGAAGTTAAGGAGGTGAACAGGATTTTGGAGAGAATAGGTATGATAGATCTCTGGAGAAAACTGAATGGGGATAAAAAGGAATATACTTTCTTCTCAGCGGTTCATGGCACATACTCAAAAACTAACCATGTTCTAGGGCATAAAAACCTCACAATTCTATGCAGTAAGGCCGAAATATTAAATGCATCCTTTTCAGATCATAATGCAATAAAATCATATGCAATAAAGGGCCGTGGAAAGACAGACTAAAACCTAATTGGAAATTAAACAATTTAATCCTAAACAATGAGTGGCTCAAACAAGAAATTATAGAAACAATCAGTAATTTCTAAAAAATCAGTAATTTCTAAATAAAAAATTAGCAAAAAGACTACAGCAACTTATCTCAAGAATAATACACTTTGATCAG
This sequence comes from Petaurus breviceps papuanus, assembly GCF_028583685.1. Classification (NCBI taxonomy): domain Eukaryota; kingdom Metazoa; phylum Chordata; class Mammalia; order Diprotodontia; family Petauridae; genus Petaurus; species Petaurus breviceps. Next base: position 3,885,573 of record NW_027185872.1, read on the forward strand.
GTAGGATTTATTACAGGAATGCAAGGATGGTTTAATATTAGGAAAACCATCAGTATAATTGATCATATCAACAATAAAACTAGCAGAAAGAACACGATCATATCAACAGATGAAGAAAAGTCTTTTGACAAAATACAATATCCATTCCTACTAAAAACACTAGAAATTATAGGAATAAATGGAGCCTTCCTTAAAATAATAGGTAGCATCTATTTAAAGCCATCATCAAGTATTATATATAATGGGGAGAAGCTAGAAGCATTTCCCATAAGATCAGGGGTGAAAAAAGGGTGTCCACTATCACCCTTCTCATTTAATCTGGTCCTAGAAATGTTAGCAATAACAATTAGAGAAGAAAAAGAAATCAAAGGAATCAAATTAGGCAAAGAAGAGACCAAGTTATCACTTTTTGCAGATGATATGATGATGTACTTAGGAAATCCTAGAGAATCAAGTAAAAAACTACTTGAGACAATAAATAAATTTGGCAAAATTTCAGGATATAAAATAAACCCACATAAATCCTCGGCATTCCTATATGTTTCCAATGAAATTCAACAGCAAGAGAGAGAGAGAGAGAGAGAGAGAGAGAGTGAGAGAGAGAGAGAGAGAGAGAGAGAGAGAGAGAGAGAAATCCCTTTTAAAGTTACTGTAGACATTATAAAATATTTGGGAATCTACCTGCCAAAAGAAATCCAGGATCTATATGACCACAACTTCAAAACACTTTTCACACAAATAAAGTCAGATCTAACTAATTGGAAAAATATCAATTTCTCGTGGCTGGGTTGAGCTAATATAATAAAAATGACAATTTTACCGAAATTAAATTATATATTTAGTGTCATACCAATTAATTTACCCAAAAACTACTTTATGGAGTTAGAAAAAATAGTAACAAAATCCATTTGGAAGAATAAACAGTCCACAATATCAAGGGAATTAATGAAAAGAAATGCTAGGGAAGGTGGACTAGCTATACCAGATTTCAATCTGTATTATAAAGCAGCAGTCTTCAAAACTACTTGGTACTGGCTGAGGAATAGAGTAATGGATCAATGGAATAGATTAGGCACATGAGATTCAGAAGTCAACGACTATAGTAATCTATTGTTTGATAAACCCCAAGACCCTAGTTTTTGGTATAAGAACTCACTATTTGACAAAAACTGCTGGGAAAACTGGAATACAGTATGGCAGAAACTGGGCATAGACCATTATCTAACAGCATATACCAAAATCAAGTCCAAATGGGTGCATGATTTAGGTATCAAGGTTGATACTGTAAGCAGTCTTGCAAAACAAGGAATAGTTTACCTGTCAGATTTGTGGAGAGGGAAAGACTTTATGACTAAACAAGAATTAGAGAACATTATAAAATGTAAAATGGATAATTTTGACTACATGAAATTGAAAAGCTTCTGTACAAACAAAGCCAATGTAACCAAGAATAAGAGGGAGGTGGGAAATTGGGAAAGAATCTTTACAACCTATGTCTCTGACAAAGGACTTATTTCTAAAATATACAGAGAACTGAGTCAAATTTATAAGAATACAAGTCATTCACCAATTGATAAATGGTCAAAGGATATGAACAGGCAATTTTCAGAGAAAGAAATTAAAGATATCTACAAACACATAAAGAAATGCTCTAAATCACTATTGATTAGAGAAATACAAATCAAAACAACTCTGAGGTACCACATCTCACCAGTCATATTGGCTAAGATGACAAAACAGGAAAATGACAAATGCTGGAGAGGATGTGGGCAAATTGGAACACTAATGCATTGCTGGTGGAGTTGTGAACTGATCCAGCCTTTCTGGAGAGCAATCTGGAATTATGCCCAAAGGGCTATATATATTTTCATATCCTTTCACCCAGCAATACCTCTCCTAGGGTTATATCCCAAAGAGATCATAGAAGTGGGAGGAAGACCCATATGTACAAAAATGTTTATAGCAGCTCTTTTTGTGGTGGCAAGGAGTTGGAAATTAAGGGGGTGCCCATCAATTGTGGCATGGCTGAACAAGTTTTGGTATATTATGGAATACTATTGTGCTATAAGAAACAAGGAGCAGATGGTCTTCATATTTACCTGGAGAGGTTTATACAAACTGATGCTGAGTGAGAAGAGTAGAACCAGGAGAAATTTGTACACAATTACAGACACAATGTATGTGTGATGACCAACTTTGATAGACTGGACTCTTCTCAGCAATGCAGTGATATAAGTCAATTCGAAAAGACTCATGATGGAGAGAAATGTGTGCATCCAGAGAAAGAACTAGAAAGAACTGAGGTTTTATCCTCATGGAAGCAAAATACCTGATCTTTTTCCTTGTCTTGTTTGGTTTTATGTCCTCTTTACCATTTTTCATTCCATCTGATACAATCCATCCTTATAACCTGACTAATGTATAATGTGAAAGTATTTACAGATCCTATACTTGACTATATGCTGCCATGGGGGGG
>NW_027185872.1:3888148-3898651 GCF_028583685.1 Petaurus breviceps papuanus
GGGAGGGGGACAAAATGTGAAACTCAAGGAATTGTGGAATTGAATCCTATAAACTAAAAGGAAACAAATTCATTAAAAAAAAAAAAAGAAATGTCCCACTTGGTAGATCTTAGCACTTTTTCTTGTCTCTTTTACTTTAAAAATATATATATTTCATTACTCTATGAAGAGTCATTTGCTAAAGTCTGCCAACTAGCCCTTCTCGATTATTCATGGATGCGTTTAATTCATCTTTGTTATTAACTAAGATTAAAACAGCCTCCCGATACCCATCTGTCTTTTGACCAATGTCTTCAAAGAGTTCTTGAGCAGGGACCTGCTCCAGCTCTCAAACATGTTCCCTTAGATGAGGACAGAGATCCCTTAGGGACCTGAGTTGGAAATAGAGGCCCCTCTGGCTTGTCTTTTTAATCCAATTAACTTTCATCTCCTTCTCTTCTTTCTCTAGTTGGGGATTATAGCTCAGAAGCTTATGGAAGCTTCCATGGGCACTTTAGTTTAGTCTTTTATTCCCCTGTGAGGTTTGTTCTATTTTTTTATGTTGGCATTTACTGCCCAGGTTTTAATAAGGGTTTCAATAACAGTAATAATGATAGCATTTCTAGGGGCTTCCAATGGCTTTTGATGTGTTTGTCCCACTTGATCAACAACCCTGTGAAGTCAAATGAAGAAACTGAGGTCAACAGAAGTTAAGTGACTTGCCCAGGGTCAACCACAACCTATATATGTCCAAGGCAGCATTCAAACTCTGACCTACCTGACTGCAAGTTTAGCCGTATGCTATGCCACTTCCTGTGATCTTCTAAGAACCCTCAGAGAGTTGCTATACTACATGTAACATAATGAGATTTCCCAATGACAAGTATTTTTGGTAAGGAAGGCACGTTGCCGAGCCCAGAGAAGTCCAAAAGTGGCGCTGCTGGTGGGAAACGGAGTTAGGAGGAGCAGATCTTGTGAGGCCCAGCAGAGGCAGACATTTCCCCTTTTCCAGCGGTTTCCCTTACACAGCCCGTGAGACCAATCCGTCCTCCAGCAGGACTGGTTCTGGAAGGCCCCATCCAAGCCGGGCTCACCCTCGGGGCATGGTGGTCTGAGTGTCACTTTGACATTGTCCTCTTGCAATCCAGCTCACAGGTGACAGTCAAATGACTGCTTTCCTAAGACAAAGTGCAATTTGTGCACCAATGATTGTCTGGACCATTTTTCTTTAGGGCCTTTGCCTGTTGACATCTCTTATTGATTGGAGCTTCAGATTAGTAACTGATTCCGCTGAGACAAAACTACACAGGACTAGGATGTGTGAGGAGTAGGGCCTGAACCGAAATCTTCCTGATTGCTACAACATGGGCCGTTGCTGATTCCAAGTTTAGGAGCACCTGATTTTTACATTTCTGTCACCCTATGAAAAGTCAGAGAAGGAAGACATAAGGGTTTGCTAAAGGTGGACATTTAAGTCACTCAACACAAATGCACTTGAATGTCCTGTCCCTTCCTCAGAGAGACAAGGTGAGGCTTGAGGAGAGCTTCAGGGGCCTCCAGGAACCAGCAAAATCCTGCTGGGAGAAGAGATGGTCGATGGACTGGGGGAGGAATTCACATTGAGCCGACACCCTAAGGGCACCATCTCCTTCTGTTGTTTTCCACAGTCCAAGTCTTTGATGGAGACTTTTTACCAGCTGCTCATGTTGCACTAAGTGTCCATGTGGTAGAGCACAGGGCTGATCATCCATCGGGATAACAAATTGCAATCCCATTTCTGGCTGAAACTAGTTCTGTTACTGGGCCAGAAGCTTGACCACTCTGAGCCTCAATTTCCTCATCTGTAAGATAAGGATAAGAACACCTGTAGTAGCTAGTACCTGGCTGTTGAAATGGGACAATCAACATATGATATTAATGTCAGCTATGATTGTTATTGTTGTTGATAAACAAGACATTTTAAGAAAGAGTGTGGGCTTCACAAAGCCCAGATTGTAAAGACTGGCTCTGCTATTAGAGGATTCGGAATGTAAGAAAAAAATAAAAGAAAAGAACTTAGAGAATGATAAAGGTTAGAGGGTCTATTCAGGTCACTACATCTTTTTCTTATTACCTGGACTTTAAAATGTGTAAGCTCTAACCTTTCAAAAAGGCCTAGAGAAGCAAGGCAATTAGGTGATACTTAATTACCTGTTCCTTCCAGGGGAGATCTCGCCGGCCCCAACCCACCACTGGCTGCCAACACTTGCACAGGCCTGCCGCAAGGACCTCCCCTTCTTTCCCAATGACCTGAGTCTAATTTGAGATAAAATGATGCACCAAACCATACAGCCATCTATAATTCATGGCCACTTACAAGAAAAATTCATTGAAATCTCACCTATGGCACAACCTTTGTCTCTCCAGGAAGCCAGATGCATAGCCCTCTTCTTTCTGGGTTTGTCCAAATCATTATGTTTGCCTTGGTCGGGGGAGGGATGGAGAAGAGAGAATCTGAGAAGTAAGGCAACAAATTATATACAATAAACATGAATTCAGAGACCGACTGTAGAGCTTTCTTCTAATAAGAGAGTTTGTATTCATTTTATTTTCCTTTTTAAAAAAGTAAAAAAGAAAGAAAAGAAAAAAAAAGCACACACACACTCACAATTTGGTCTCATATGCTAAGAGCAAGACCTTCTCTGAATATCTTTTGTCATGAGAATGTAAAAAAAAAATAGAAGAGCTCAGCTTTTCTAAGCTCTGAATACAACTCCATTACAGTTTGCTAAGAAGCCAGGACTATACCCACCATGATAGCAGGGCAGCCAGACTGTTCAAGTCCTGTTGTCTTGATTTTCCCCATTAGAGGATATGTGGTATATGTCTGTTTTTTTTTAATTTAAAATTTACTTATTTTTGACATTCATTTAAGAAAATTCACTTAAATTTTTTTCTTCCTCCCTCCTAAACCTCCCTATTGAGAAGACAAGCAAAATAATGTATATTATACATAAGAGGTCACGCAAAACATATTCTCCATATTAGCCATTTTGCAAAATAAAAAAAAGGAAAGAAAAAATAAAATGAAAAAGGTTTGTGTAAATCTGCACTCAGAATTCATTTGTTATCTCTCTGGAGGGGGATAGATTTTTCTTTTTTATCATAGGTTCTTTGGAATTGTCTTGGATCATTGTAATTGAGCAAAGTCATTAAGTCATTCATGCCTGGTCAGTGGACAGTATTGCTGTTATTGCGTATCCTATGTCCTGGTTCTACTCACTTCACTTTGCTTTGGTTTATACCAATCTTCCAAGTCTTTCCTGAAAACCCTCCCCTTTGTCATTCCCTGTAGCACAATAACATTCCATGGCATCATATACCACAACTCTTTCATCAGTTCCCCCAATTGTTGGGCATCCACCTCAATTCCCAATGCTTTGCTACCAAAAAAGAGCTGCTATAAATACTTTTGTATGTATAGGTCCTTTCCGCTTTTCCCTTATCTCTTTGAAACACAGACCTAGTAGTGGCATTTCTTGGTCCAAAGGTATGCAGTTTTACAGCCGTTTGGTCAGAGATTCTTTGTTCCTCAGAATGATTGGACTTGCCAACAACTCTACCAACAGTGCATTAGTGTCCCAATTCTTCCATATCCCCCCAGTATTTTTCATTTTTCTGTTCTGTCATGTTAGTCAGCCTGCTAGGCGTGAGATGGCACCTCAGAGTTGTTTTCACCTGCATTTCCTCAATCATTAGTTATTCACAACATGCGTGTGTATCTAGTGATACTTTTGATTTTTTCCTCTGAAAACTGTCTATCCATATCTTCTCGTAATTTATCTACTGAGTGATACCTCTTTTTTTTGGAAATTTGACTCTGTTGTCTACGTATTTGAGAAATGAAGCCTTTATCAGAGAAGTTTGCTTTAACCCCTCCATCTCAGTTTGCTTTCCTTCTAATTTTGGTTGCATTGGTTTTGTTTGTGTGAAACTTTTTAAATTTCATGTAATCAAAAATATCCATTTTACTTACTGAGATCCTCTCTTTGTTTGGTCGGAAACTCTTCACTTCTCTAAATTTCACAGGTACATTTTCCCATGCTTCCCAAATTCACACATGATATCACCCTTTGTGTCTAAATTATTCAAGCACTTTGACCTTATCTTGATCTAGGGTGTGAGATGTTGGTCTATGCCTAGTTTCTTGCAAATTGCATTCTAGTTTTCCCAGCAATTTTTGTCAAATGTTGAGGTCTTACCCCAAAAGTTTGTATCTTTGGGTTTATCCAATGTGAGGTCACTATGGTCATTTATTTATGACTGTACCTATGACTGATCCTGTACCTAAGCTATTCCACTGATATGCTTCTCTGTTTCTTAGTCAGTACGAGATTGTTCTGATGATTTCCACTCTGTCATGTACTTTGAGATCTGGTACCACTCACTGGTGCTCTCTGGTGCCAGAGACAGTCATCTCAGCATTATTTTTCTCATCAGTCATGAACGCGACTTTGTCATGCTCTATGAAGCCTGCCCTGATGTTCCCAGGCTTAACACTCAGCCCCTCCACTCTGCCCAGTATGCATTTACTTTGCACCTCTCCTGATCTATCCTGGCTGCCTGTTCCCTCCACAGGAGGTGAGGGGATGCTTCCTGTTTCCTTTGGCTGCCTGGTGCCTGACATGGTTTTCAGAACAGAGGAGACAATATTCATAGCTGACATGTATATGGCACCTCAAGGCTGGCAATGCTCTATACACATAGGATTCTACTTGCTAAAAACTGAAAAGAAATCGATGAAGGTTTGCTTACACTGACAGATGGGATCACCACCCTGGCAATACGTTTTCATGTATATAAGTATTCTGGGAGATAGAGCTCTTTGGTTTAGCCAGACATCTGTAAAAACCTACCAGATTTAGGTGCTGGGGCTCCCCACTCTGAAGGCTGGGAATGAAGACAGGGCCAAGTAGTTCTTTCTCCCACCATTTTCCTCCCCCTTATTTTGCTTTGCTTTATTTTTTCACCATCCTCGCCTTGATCCACTCCCCCAGCCCAGGATGCCTTTCCTTTGCTCAGAGGCCAGCAGTGAGGCCTGTCTTTAAAACACCTTCCTCAGAATTCTCAAAGGCTCAGTGGAGTTGTCTCCTACATGGCATTCACAGTGTTTCAATTTAGCGAAGTCAAATCCTGGCAGGGGGAAGGGGATTGGGTCCTAGGGGAGTGCCAGAGGATGGCAGGACAAGCAGGGTGTTGTCGTGAAAACCGGACAAAGTTAATCATTGAGAATAATTATTTGATTTGGGTGCTTTATTATTATTATTATTAATTATTCTTCATTAGAAATTACTTTGAAGACAATTCTCTGCTTTCTCAGAGCTGCCCTTTCAAGATGCAAATTACACAATTACCTTAGCTGAAAACATATTTAGGAGTTATGCAATCAAAGTAATAACGCTGTTAAATAAAGCCCCCACATGCAATCATCACATTGGGTAAGTGAATGATCTCTAATGAGAAACTTAAAAGATTTTGTTTAGCATCCTTTTAAATTTTAAAGTGTGTATGGGGAGCTTGTGCCCATGTAGACGCAGGGCCCTCCAGCGGAGGAGCGGGACCCTCGCCTCCCGGGGCCATGTTCATTCTGCCTGCTTCTGTCTTTTTGTTTTGGGTTTTTAGATTTTGTTTTTTCTCCCCAATCCCAGAAGAAAAAAGGAGGAGGTAAATATGCAGAAATATTGATTCCCCTGAATTATTGAAATATTATTAAAATTAGAGAGTCAACCACCATGCTTATTTTGCCAATGATAATAAAGGACAAATTGTAATCCCAATTACTGTCAAGTTACAAAGGATTTTAACCTTTTTGCAAAGCATTTGACATGTGGCATCTTCTCTGAGTGTGACCTCAGCCCGAGAAGCAGAGATTGCATCAGCTAGAATTCCCGTGTGAAAGATGAGTAGAGTGGGAGCCAGAGATCAGCTGGGCTTGCCCACGTCAAAAAGCTAGTGAGTGTCAGAGGCAGGGTTCCAGATCCCTTGTCCCTTAGCTCCTGGGTTCAGTGTCCTGACTATGAACAGGGCAGGAGAAAGCGTTCTGCTCTCAGAGGCCAAGCCTGGCTTTGAACCTCAGCTTACCATTGACCACCTGGGCTTCAAGTCCCTCCTCTGGCTTGGGAAGGTCCCTTCCAGATCTGAATATGTACTTCTGTGACCCTAAGTATCAGGAATACTAGAAAGTTAAAGTTGTCACCCAGTCTAGAACCTGGCATATACCGATTGTCCCATAGTGGAGGGTCGAAATCCTGCCCTTGGCTAGTGATGATACGCACACACACATATGTATACATATATGTATATATACACACATATATTGTTATATATGCATATTCACATATGTATACAAATACACACAAATACATGTGTATATTAAAATATAGATGTGTGTATGTATCTGTATTTGTATATATGTGTGTGTGTGTGCAAACACACATACAAAACAAGTAACAGTGCCACTCTCTGTCTCTGTTTGTCTCTCTCTGTCTCTCTGTATCTCTCTGTCTCACACTCTCTCTGTCTCTGTCTTTGTCTCTCTCTCTCTCTCTCTATATATATATATACATACATATACATACACACATGCATTTAGGCACCATGTCCTCTTTTGAGACACACACATATGTGTGTTTGCATGTATAATTTGCTGATTTTACAGCTATTTCCTGCTAAAACCTGAAAATAAGCAAAAAAGGAAGGAAGAAAAATACAAGCTAACCCTTGAGCTAAGCTCATGAAGTAAAGTGAATCTGATTGTCTTCACTGGTGACTGGCTGCAGTGGGGACCTGGGCTTTCAGGGTTTGCTCCTGGAGCTGAACGTTGCTGTACATTAAAAGGGGCCTCAGTCAGAACCCGTTCTTTAAAGTTCCCATTTGAAAAAATACACATATAAAATTTCAGTGGTGCAACGAATGGAAACAAAGGTCAAGCCCCTCAGGTTGCAGCGAAGGCTCCATTAATGTTCAGTAATTTTGTGGGATAAAGATGCTTCCAAGGGGCAGAAAGGCCCTGATATGTCAGGAAGAGAAAAATGGGAATTAAAGGGAGATTCCTCAAATTGATTTCAGCTACTACTGTTCCTCAGTCAGTCAGTAAGCATTGAGTAAGTTTTTACTGTGCAGGGGGGAGACAAAGAAAGGCCCCCACTAGGTCCCTAGCCCAATGGGGGAACAGCATGCAAGCTGCTCCCAGCAGGATGAATGAGACAGAAGACCCTAGAATGAAGGGGGGGGGGGGCAAGGCCTGTAGAAGGTGGGATTGTAGATGAGATGTGAAGGAAACCAAGAAGCCAGAAAGCAGAGAGGAAGAGGGGAAGAGTGTCCTGAGCTTAGGGGGCAGTGGCAGGCGGAGGGTCTCCTGTGGGTCAGCAAGGAGGCCAGTGTCTCCTGATCACAGGGTGTGAGGGGAAGGGGAGCTTGGGGATCAGAAGTAAGAAGGCTCAAAGAGGAGAAGGGGGTCAGGGAGAATGTTATGTCTGATCCTGGGAGACTCACATTCATGCATTGATGAGGCGGGTGGGTGACATGGTCAGATTTGGGCATAAGGACACTCAGTCTGATGGGAGTTGGGGCTGTGCTCGAGCTGGGGGAGACTGGAGGAGGTGAGACCATGGAGACAGCAGCTGCCATAGTCTGGGCCTGTGAGGTGATGAGCCCGTCCCAGGGTGGTGACTAAGAGGAGAGAATGATGAGGCCTAACAGCAGAGATGTGAAGGCAGAAACAGTAGGCTTGGCAGTGGATGGAAGGGCTATGGGAATGGGTGAGAGAGAGTGGAGTGACTGGAGTGACTCACCCCAGATCTGAGTGGGAGCTCTGAACGCTCACAGGGCACATGAAAGACTGCATCTGGGGCCATGGCGAGTTCTAGAGGGCCCCAGGACATTCAGTACCCACCCTGTGCCCAATAACACAGAGCCAGGCCTTTGGGGAAAGGGTCAGGATTCTCCTGCTGCTTACCATCTAGGAAGAGGGCGAAGCACAGATGGAGAGCCTGGACCCATAGATCTGTCTGAATGATAAGGGTTGGAAAGGGGCAGTGGCCAGACCCAAGAACTTAGAGAGAGCCCTGGATGCAGACATGGGGGTCCTGGCTTCAAATGCACATGGGCCACTGAGGCCCAGGTCTCCAAGAGGCTAAAGAGGGTAACCGATGATGCTTAGAATTCCTAAGTCACAGTGAGGCCCCAAGAAGAGGGTCATCTGCAAGCTTTAAAGCACCATAGAAACATCTATTATATTATAGCATTGTAGACAGAGGCCAACCTTCTTGTTTCACAGAGGACCAGAGGGGATGGGAGCCAAGCTCCCAGAGACAGGAAATCGCAGAGCTGGACCCTGAGCTCAGAAGGCCTCCTGCAGTATCATTGTCTTTCTTGTTAGAGAGATGGCTATGCAGGGTTAGGAAAAGACTCACATACATCCCCCATAGCTGAGATTGCCAATGAAGCTTTCTTGGCCAGTGGCATTAACTTGATAGTTAATGCCTAGAAGTTTAGTGCTAACAGGTGGTGCCATAGTGCACAGAGTGCCAGGCTTGGCGTCAGGAACACTCATCTCCCTGAGTTCAAATCTGGTCTAGGATACTAGCTTTGTGACCCTGGACAAGTCACTTAACTGTTTACCTCAGTTTCCCCATCTGTGAAATGAGTTGGAGAATGAAATGACAAACCACTCCAGTCTCTCTGCCAAGAAAAACCCAAATGGGATCCCAGAGATTCGGACATGAGGGAAACAATTAATAATATAAACTGAGAACACTAACCATCGTTCCTAACTGCTGCAGAACTAAGGGGAAAGTCCCCTGGAGAGCTCCTGCTCAGGAGCCTGGGTTTCATGTGGCTAACAGAGCTCTCAACTTCCCATTCCCCCCCCCCCAGGCTCATCAAACTCCAATTCATTCTCACCTGAGTCAGCTGTACTTACACAGGGGGCTTCTGGGAGCAGGAATCCTTGGTCTGCCATCTGTGAATTTGTTTTTTATTTAGGGTTCTCTTTTAATTAATTTGAATATTGTGGAAACACAATCAGGATAACCCAGGATCTGGCAGCTTCTACACTGAGGGATTGAAGGACTTGGAATATGATATTCCAGAGGTCAAAGGAGCTGGGATTAAAACCAAGAATCACCTACCCAGCAAAACTGAGTATCAAGTTTCAAGGGAAAATATGGCTATTCAGTGGAATAGAGGACTTTCAAGCATTCTTTATGAATAAAACAGTTGAATAGAAAATTTGACATTCAGATACAAGAAGCAAGAGAAGCATGAGAAGGTAAACAGGGAAAAGAAATCATAAGGAACTTATCAAAATTGAACTATTAACATTCCTACATGGAAAAACAATAATTGTAACTTATGAAACTCTTCTCAATAGTTGAAGGGAATAGAAATATACCGTGTTTCCCCGATAATAAGACACTGTCTTATTATTTTTTTAGACAGAAAAACACCAGAGGGCTTATTTTCAGGGGAGGGCTTATTTTAATGAACATTGACAGCAATTTTAATAAACAGGTAAATGTGAACAAAAAAATGTACCTTTATTCAATAAGCAAATCACTGGGGAAGAACAGGATGACGCGCTCACTGCTGCAGCTCTGATTGGATGTAGCTCGGAGCGCGGCGAGCGTTTCACGGGGGGGGGCGATAATGTAGCGTGTAGCGCAGGGGATCACCTTCACTACAGTAGCAATATCAATAGGGCTTATTTTCAGGGGAGGGCTTATTTTAGAGGAATCTTACACAGTAAGGGGAGGGCTTATTTTCAGGATATGTCTTATTATCAGGGAAACACGGTATATGTCTAGACATGCGTGTTTATGGGCACATGAATACATTTGTGAATGTGTTGTTGATTCCTGGCTGCTTGTAATATTTTCTCCTTAATCTGGGAACTTTGAAACCTGGCTATAATATTCCTAGAAGTTTTCTTTTGAGGATCTTTTTCAAGAGGTGATTGGTAGATTCTTTCAACTTCTATTTTGTCCTCTGGTTCTAAAACATCAGGGCAAGTTTCCTTAAGAATTTCTTGAAGGATGTTTCCTAGGTTCTTTTTTTTATCATGGCTTTCAGGTAGTCCAATAATTTTTAAATTATCTCTCCTGGATCTATTTTCCAGGGCAGTGGTTTTTCCAATGAGATATTTCATATTGCTTTTTATTTTTTCATTTGTTTGGATCTGTTTAATAGTATGTTGATTTCTCATAATGTCACTGGCTCTATTTGCTCCAATCTAATTCTGAAGGAATGATTCTCTTTTGAGATTCTTTTTCCATATGCCAAATTCAGCTTTTTTAAGTCATTCTTCTTCTCATTGGCTTTTTGAGCCTCTTTTGCCATTTAAGTCAGTCTGCTTTTGAAGGTATTATTTTCTTCAGTCAGGTTGTTGTCTCTCATTTTATAATTTTTTTTTGCATCATTCTCATTTCTCTTTTTTTTAAGCAATTGGGGTTAAGTAACTTGCTCAAGGTTACATGGCCAGTTATT
>NW_027185872.1:3903651-3913651 GCF_028583685.1 Petaurus breviceps papuanus
GGGGGGGGGGGAACGGTTCATACAGAGGGTACCGTAATGTAATGTGTAGCGCAGGGGATCACCTTCACTACAGTAGCAATATCAATAGGGCTTATTTTCAGGGGAGGGCTTATTTTAGAGGAATCTTACACAGTAAGGGGAGGGCTTATTTTCAGGATATGTCTTATTATCAGGGAAACACGGTATATGTCTAGACATGCGTGTTTATGGGCACATGAATACATTTGTGAATGTGTTGTTGATTCCTGGCTGCTTGTAATATTTTCTCCTTAATCTGGGAACTTTGAAACCTGGCTATAATATTCCTAGAAGTTTTCTTTTGAGGATCTTTTTCAAGAGGTGATTGGTAGATTCTTTCAACTTCTATTTTGTCCTCTGGTTCTAAAACATCAGGGCAAGTTTCCTTGAGAATTTCTTGAAGGATGTTTTCTAGGTTCTTTTTTTATCATGGCTTTCAGGTAGTCCAATAATTTTTAAATTATCTCTCCTGGATCTATTTTCCAGGGCAGTGGTTTTTCCAATGAGATATTTCATATTGCTTTTTATTTTTTCATTTGTTTGGATCTGTTTAATAGTATGTTGATTTCTCATAATGTCACTAGCTCTATTTGCTCCAATCTAATTCTGAAGGAATGATTCTCTTTTGAGATTCTTTTTCCATCTGGCAAATTCAGCTTTTTTAAGTCATTCTTCTTCTCATTGGCTTTTTGAGCCTCTTTTGCCATTTAAGTCAGTCTGCTTTTGAAGGTATTATTTTCTTCAGTCAGGTTGTTGTCTCTCATTTTATAATTTTTTTTTGCATCATTCTCATTTCTCTTTTTTTTAAGCAATTGGGGTTAAGTAACTTGCTCAAGGTTACATGGCCAGTTATTATTTCTGGGTGTGGTGCTGAGTATCTGAGCCTGGATTTGATCAAGGTCATCCCGACACTGGAGCCGGTGCTCTTACTCGCTGAGCCACCTGGCCGCCCCTAAGCAATTGGGGTTAAGTAACTTGCTCAAGGTTACACGGCCAGGTGTTTCTGGGTGGGTGCTACGTGTCTGAGCCTGGGATTTGATCTCCAGGTGTTCTCAACACTGGAGCCGGTGCTCTTACTCTGTGCTACCTGGCCGCCCCAATTCTCATTTCTCTTTCCAATTTTTTCTCCACTTCTCTTATTTGGTTTTCAAAATCCTTCTTAAGGTCCTCTGTGGCCTGTAACCAACTCATATTTTTCTTGGAAGCTTTTGGTGCAGGAGTTCTGATTTCACTGTCTTCCTCTTGTTCCATGCTTTGATCCTTTTTGTCCCCAAAATAGGAATCTAATGTCAGATTGCTGTGCTTGTTTTGCTTCCTTTGCTTGCTCATGTTGCCACTCAATTGCTTGACTTTTGAGCTTTTTGCCACAGTAGAACTCTGATACCAGAGAGGGGGGCTTTGTCCCAAACACTGGGGTTTTCTCAGGTGCCAGAGCTATTAGTTGGCTGCCCTCTCTGAAGCTTCCACAAGCTCTGGGAAATTGGTCATGCACCCTAAGACCTCCACTCTAGACAGTTATCCAGATCCAACCAGTTTAAAGCAAGATTGATTACCCCTCAGAATGGTTGCTTGGTCCCCTTACAATCTGCATGCCAGGAGCTCTGCAGCAGCCACAGTGGTGGCTGCATGGCCATCATGCCTCAGCTGCTTCTCTCTCCAGCGGGTAAAGGCTGGACTGCACTCCTGAACTCCCTGTTCTTGCAAAGTCTACACTGCACTGACCTTTCACTTTGTCTTTGGCATCTATGGGTTGATACTTATGGAAACTGCCACAGGTGCTGGTGATCTGAAGTCCCTCCAGTCTATGACTGGTTGTGGCTGCCCTGAGGCTAAAACCTTTGGCTCACCGGGGCTGGGCTTGGCTCCCAGAATGCTGCGCTGGCCCCTTTTTGCCAGCCTGCCAGATTGTCTTCAGTGGGAGGTTAGCTTCTCCCTATCATTTTGTGGGTTCTGTAGCTGCAAAGTTTGTTGAGAGTCATTTTTTACATGAAAATTGGGGGAGGTGCAAGTGGGAGCCTCGCGGAAGCCTGTTTCTACTTCGCCATCTTGGCTCTGCCCCCAGTAATCTACTTTCTATCCCTCCTTCCTCATGCTCCATCAAAAAGGAAAAGAAAAACAAGTTTTGTAATATACATCCATGTTCAGATAAAACAAATCCCCTCTGCATCAAAATATATGTTTCATTCTGTATCCTACATCCATCTCCTCTCTCTTTGATGATGGATAATACATTTCATCATTTCCTCAGGAATCACAGATAGTCATTACCTTAATCATAATTGTGATTGTTTTCAAAGTTGTCTTCACACTGTTCTTATTCTCCTGGATCTGCACATCTCATTCTTCATCAGTTTATAAAAATCTTCAAAATTGTTCATTTTTATACTATTGATCTTATAAATTATTCTCCCGGTTCTGGTAGTTTCATCTTTCATCAGTTGATAAAAAAACTTTTCATATCTCTTTGAAATCATGAATTTCAAATGAAATGTGACATATGAATTGATAGAATGTGACTTCATTACTCAACATAAATTAATTTCTTCCCAAATTACCAATGATCTCTCAATTGTCAAATCTCATGACCTTTTGATAATTTTTATGCTTCTCAAACTCTTGTCAGCATTGATTATCTTATCCTCATCTTTCCACTCTGAATCTGTGTGAGATTGATTTCTCCCAGTTCCATATTACCTGTATGACCACTCCTTCTTTCTCCTCTGCTGCATGATCACAGCCATTGCATCTGTTTACTGTGGGTGTTCCTCAGGGCTACATCCTGCGTCCTCTTCAGTTCCCACAGGTTTAATTATCATGAAGATGATGCTTAGACCTATTTCTCCTGAACTTGAGTTCCTCATCACCAATTGCCTATTGAATTTTTCAAGAAGGATGTCCCAGAGATCGTTCAATCTCAACATGCCCAAAATCAAACTCATTGTATTTCCCCCACAAATCCATCGCTCCCCTTTATAAATATCATTATTTCTTCTGTGATAATGTGATCGCTTCTATGATACCTCTCCCACCTCCCAGGCTGAGGTTGAATTTGTTTCATTGATTTCTTCAGTTGGGCCTTCTCCATGTTCCTTCCCCCATCCCCTAAGGTGCCCATCATCCTCATGAGCTTGTCAGCTTCTATTATAAACTGCCAAGTCTTCATTCTGAGCTTTACCAGGAATCTAAGATTGCTAAAAAGGCTGATTTATAAAAAAATTCTATTTTACTATAACTCTCATAGCAATCCCATTGTCTTTTCTGGGGTTCTAGTTGTAGCTAATGCTGAATTATTAACTTGTTTTAGAGACTTTCCCCACCATTTTCTTACCTTGTAATATTTCTCAGTTGTGTTAGCAACTTTTCTTTGCTCAGACTTTTCCTCTACTATCCACACCAGGTCCCTGGAGGCCATGCTGAAGAGGAGCTAAGCAAGTTGGCTTTGGCCTCCTGACATTACGAGTCCTCCTCTTTACCCAGATATTTTCTGCTCTCTCATGTACTCTCTCTGCCCAACCCAACCTATTGCTCTGAGAAAGGTAATCAAATCTATGCTGGGAAGGGAACATCAACAGACTCTCTCAGAGCTTTACTCTCCTTTCCTCTTCCCGCCCAGTCTTTCTCTTTAGAATTTAACCTTTTTGAGGGCAGTGACAGTCACCATTCTGCACAGGGAATGCTTTCCATCTATTTATCTATTTAGTCAGCCTCTTCTAGAGTGCTTGTGTATGTGTGTGTGTGTGTGTGTGTGTGTGTGTGTTCCTACTTTGACTCATCTAATACTCAGCTTCTGACTTCCATCTTGTCAGAAATTGCATTTCCCTTCTGGATCACACTATACAACTTGAGAATGGTTAGTTCCAATACAGCCTGGTTACCTCATTTAGTCACAGAACATTGTTTACTGATAAAATTGTGGGCTAAAAGAGAGGAGCCATTAGAAAATGTGAAATGGTATCCATTCTTTAGCAAGGCTCTGAGAGTGTCAGTGCTCACTGAGAATTAAACAGTTTTACATTTAATTTCTCAGAATTTTCTAATTTTCATTTTACAACAAGGAACATGGTTTTGTTAGCAATAAAAAGGAGAAAATGCAAAATTAAATCCTTGTAAAGACCAATAATCATGTGTCTTTTCTTTCATATGACTAAAATTCAATTGTATTTCTAAAATAATTCCATTTCAGATAATATCAAGACATTAAAAGTAACTTGCAATCTCCAGATTTCACATCACTCTTACCCATTGATGTAAGACACTTTATCCCTCAAATTCTCATAACCTCCATCCAGACTCTGAGTTCTTCATTTCTATAGTGTTCCCATTATGTTTCTCTCATATATACTATAGCAGGATGACATCTAAGGTCTGACATCACACATTCCATTCAATGGCTCTTATTTGCAATGGCATGAATTAAAGGGTCACAGATTTGGAAGTGAATATGACTTTAGAGAAGACCAGGAGCAGCGCCCTTATGTTGCAGATTAGGAAACTGGGCAAGAGGAAATGTGAGTGTGTTATATATGGCTGCATAGCTAACTGAGTGTTGCAGGCAGTATTTGAATCCAGGTCTTGCCAAATCTGAATTCAACACTCTCACCACTGTGCAACCTTGCTACTTTAAGATTTTCTTCTAGTCAGTGAAATTCAATTCAACAAATATTTAAACACCTCCTGTGTGCTACAGTGACACTGTGCTTAGTGGTATGCATACACAGATAGAGGAGTGGGGAGACAGATCTTACCTTGAAGGACTTAAAATCCACTGAGACAATAGATTCTTCTAAACCCCCAAAAAGTGATTCTGGCAACAACAGGCACTTTAGTGCCTTTCATCCTGAAGGTTACTTAGGAGCTGTTCTCTTTACTAGATTGCCACCCCCACCCCAGTACTTTTTTACAAACTCAAGAGGATGAAACAATAGGAAATAATGTCATTTTTTTTTTTACTTAGGTTCACCTTCATATTTACAAGATGGGAAAGGTAGAGTTATCAAAGCACTTAGCACATATAGTGCCTGCCATGTAATAGGCACGTTATAAAAGTATATTGATTGAAGTAAACAGCAATTTGTTTGAAATAATATGTTAATAAATAATCAAAGTTAATGTCTAGAACACATTTAAATTTTGCACAGCATGATAGATACAGATAGATGGATAGATAGATACACAGACAGACAGACAGACCTATGTCTGATCTCATTTGATTCTCAAATTAACCATGGGAGGAAGATTTTTTTTTATCCCCACTGTACAGATAACAAAACCGAGGATAAGAAAGTAATAGTGACTTGATCGCTTCCCTGCAGCCACACAGCTAGAAGGTGTCAGAGGTAGAATTCGAACTCATGTCTTCTTGGCATCAAGTCCTGTGGTCCCTCTCTTATGCCACATAACTGCCTGTTAGTGGACTGTAAGCAGCATATGAGTCAGTGATTTGGTGCTGTGGTCAGTCCCAGTCTTTATAAAGAACAATACCAACCCGAGCCTGCCCTACCCATTTCAGTCCTTTCAGAAACCTCCCATCCCATCCTTCTCCTTTTCACCCTCAGTATTGAAAAGGAGTGCCACACTTCATGACCCCCCTTTGTCTTCAGAATTTGTCATGTGCTGCCCATCTCCACCATCCCATTCTTGAAGCTGTTCTTGGAAGACACCATGGTTTTCCTCTGATGTGCTTTTTGACCAAACAACATTACATTCAAATATCCTTCATGTTTAACTACTCCTACTTGGCTACAGATGATTTCTGTTTGGAACACACACACACACACACACACACACACACCCCAAAACAAAAATTCGACATCAGATTTAATATGGTAAAACATCATTCTTATTTTCATTTCAGTATTGGCATTTCTCTCGTGATTACTGCAGGTTGGGGGCAGCTAGGTGGCACGGTGGATAGAGCACTGGGGCTGGAATCAGGAAGCCTCATTCTGATGAGTTCACATATGCCCTCAGACACTTACTAGCTGTGTGATCCTGGGCAAGTCACATAACCCTGTTTGTCTCGGTTTCTTCATCTGTGAAATGAACTAGAGAAGGAAAGGGAAAACCCCTCTAGTAGCTCTCCCAAGGAAACCCCAAATGTTGTCATGAGGAGTCAGACACGATTGAGACAACTCAACAGCAGTGACAGCAATACTACAGATGGGAAAACTAAGCTGTCTGGCATTGATTGTTCTTTGGGGGAGAAAGTGCCCAAAGTGTTAATGACAGTCTTGGCCTCGTGTACTCTAAGAAGGCTTCTTCCTTCCGTCTTTTTTTTTTTTTTCATCTCTGCTGACATGGGGCTGTGCTGATTAGGCACCACAGACACATGGAGTCATGTTTACCGTGAGGCTGATTACGAGATAATGTCAGTGATATACAAGGGGTGCTGCCGGCAGGTCATTGTCTTCTCTCTCCTGCTGCTGCATCACCTCAGAGGCAAAACTGAAGCACTTATTTTCAGAGCAGGAGATATTGATCCAGCCACCGGCTTCTATTTCAGTGACCTGAGATCTAACACTGACGATGAGATTAGTGCTTTTAGTTTAATGGCCCTTTCCGAAGGAGGCCGATGTGTCCAAACCGTGGTGGCTGTCTTGGCCACCGGAGAAGCTTGTGTGTTACGCCTCTTATCTCAGGGTTATATTGGGACAGAACACAAATGGAGGCTTATTTTTAGCCATTTCTTTCATTCCTGACTCTCACTAAGTACCTACAGGCTGACAGACTTAGAAGCCCATCTATATTCCCCAATGATCAGTCCAACTGTCCCAAACAACTCTGGGCAAAAGAGATGTTTTAAAGAACCGGAGGGAAAGGTAACTTTAATAAGCTCCAAAATGATACCAAACCTGTTGTAGATAGGACAGTGTCCAAAAATAAGTTGCCCAGGATGACCCCTCTGAGGTCCCGTCAGGACTAAATGAATAATCCCGTGCCCTCTTGTTGGTTTTGCTCTCAAGTCATTGTTCTTAGTTTGAACATCTTGATCCTGTCAGAAATCTGATGCGCTCATTGTACAGATGCACACACTGAGACTTGGCATGTGTGGTGACTGTTCGAGGCTGTGCCGACAGTTTGTTCATACAAAGCCAGGTTAGAACCACGGGTCCTGGGCCCCCATTCCATCACTAAGTTCAAAATACTACTAAAGAGAATCTCCCTGCTATAAGCAAAAGAGAACAGTAGAGATCCGAGGGAGGGAAGAGAGGATCACCGTCAGATTTCCTTCTAAATAACAACCCGATGCAGTTGTGATATCCTTCCTGTGGCCCACGTCTTCATCTGTCATGTCAGTGTATTATATGGTCATGTTGCTGTGGTGGGAAAGCGTAACTGGAGCCAAGAAACTTACACCTGCTCAGATTCTGCTCCAAGGTCACACGCCCGCACCGACGCGGCTCCGCGGCCTCACACCTGCTCATATTCTGCTCTGTGGCCGCACGCCCGCACCAACGCGGCTCCATGACCCTACACCCACATGGATATGGGGAGTACTCCACAGGGGAGCCTCATGTCACACCATTTGCTTTGAAGAAGGCTTATGGAGAGATCCATTCTTTGCAACCTGGCAAAAATAAGGGACAAATCCTGACGCTTCACTCAGATTCATGATTCTTCAGATGACATATTGGATCACATCAAATTCAACTTCTTCCTTGTCATTCCTCTTCCCTGTCAGTTTGCGCTTGGCGCTGACAGCTGCTGGCCATGAGGCCAAATGCTATGGACCGCATTATTTCTTCCCTTTCCTCTCTTGGACATGCACATGTGTGTTTCCATAAACACATCGGAGTGCTGATAAATGTTTAACTACCAGCTCCCCCTCCCCCAAATGTGCGCACAAAACACTTTTAATTTTTATTTGCATTATTAATATTCTCTCCATCATTTTCTGAGGTTTAGAAATCAATAAGACCATAAATCAAGCCCTGGTTTGTAGACTTTGTTTATCACAAGGTGTAAATGCTAACAATGAAAACTTTACAGTCAGCTGATGCCACCTGGCTCAGTTAGCTCTATACACAACCCTTGCATGTTCACACAGAAACATACACAAACCTACCTAGGTACCTTTATGTGAGTGTGTGTATGTGTACACATGTGTGTAGAGAGATCCATATGGTTCAAGACCTTTAATACTGATCAGTGAATTCATTGGCTATTGTACAAGAGCTGAGAGCCCTGAGAACTGAGTCACAGTATCAAGGCTTCCCCAGTGTTGGCAGAGTGACCAGTGAACTCCTGGCACCAGGAGTTGGGAGTGCTGCATTTGAATCCAACTTCAGGAACTCAGCCAAGTGCCCATGGCCACCTCCCTCAAGCCCCAGACCATTTTTTTTTAAATTGCCAAATGGGACAATACTATTCTTGGTATCATTTATTAATAGCCTCTAAAAATTGTTAGGAAGAAAGTTATTGGTAAACTTTATGGTAAGGATGAATTGGCGCCAGTTTTTTTTTTTTATTAATGTAGCTAAGAATCTAAATTCCTTATGTCGGCATTCAAGGCTCTCCTACCTTGCTTTGCATGTCGGACTAAATATCCCCATGTGTCATGTTTACTATAGTCAGATGAGACAACTTACTTTCCCTTGGTATCTCACTTATTCACATTTGTTTCTGAATTTCCCTCGCCTGGAATAGTTCCCTTAGCCCTGCAGTCCTGGAAAAAAAAAAAAAAAACTGTCCCTTAGATGTTCTCCGGTGGCCAATTCCGTGGCCTTCACCTGGCTGGAGCTCAGGCATCACAGCCAGAGTCCATTTCCAATCCCCATTCCTTGGTGGGACCTTGGTCAGTCATTGTCACTGAGCTGCAGCCAAGGGGATAATTGCTTAATGAAATAGGCAGTATAGTGTACGTGAAATAAGGCAAGGGAGTGAACCTCAATCTGGTGTCTGCTGCCTTCACAAGCCTGGGCGTGGCCTGGAAGCTCTTGGGGACACAGCTTTCCTATCTGCGTTCCTCCTACCCACACCAAGTGGCTGCTTCTCTGCCCAATTCCCTTATCTGTAAATTACCCCTTTCCAGATACCAGATAAACACATTCACAGACATTCACACACTCACATATGCATGCACACTCACACATACAAACTCATGTACACATGCACACACACACAGGCCCACACACATGTGCACATTCACTCACAGCAGGAAGAATGGAAGCTATTTGAAGACAGGTGCAGTTTTCTGTTTCTGTGTCTGATACAGAGTAGGTTGCTTAATAATTGATGGTTGAATTGCATTAAATTAAATCTGCAAACTGAAGAGAGGAAAAGTGAATCAAAGGACCCCTGCCAAGTCTCAGTCTGTGATACCTTCTATTGACTGAATTGATGTAAAATGATTATTTCTAGAACTCATTTTCACAACTTGTCCACAGAGGACTCAATTTACCAGTGTCCAGGGCAATCTGGGATCTTTTTTAAGGTCAGCACACAAAAACAAGAAGACCCTGGGTTTACTTTTTTTAGTATATAGTAGATGATTCCCAAGGTTACAAATACTTTTAAGTGATCTGTGTCCAATGTATCTGTCCTAATTAAGTGATTCATATCAAGATCCTTGAAGGCAAGTACTGTCTCACTCTTTGTTGTTGTATCTGCAATCTTTGGCATAGTATCTTCTACAATGTTTTACTGGTTCTGTTCATTCAGCATCGGTTCATATGAGTCTTTCCAGGTATTTCTGAAGTCTACCTGCTCATCATTTCTTATGGCATGATAGCATTCCATTGCATTCATATACCACCACTTGTTTAGTCATTCCCAACTGATGGCCATCCCCTCAATTTCCAATTATTTGACATTATAAAAAGAACTGTTGTCTTTTTCTACATGTGAGTCCTCCCATTTTTAAGATCTCTTAAAGATACAGCCCTAGAAGTGGTATTTCTGGGTCAAAGGGTATGCACATTTTTATAGCATTTTGGTCATAGTTCCAAATTGCTCTTCAGAATGGTTGGATCAGTTCACAACT
>NW_027185872.1:3916151-3918401 GCF_028583685.1 Petaurus breviceps papuanus
CTCTCTGTCTCTGTCTCTCTGTCTCTGTCTATCTCTCTCCCTCTCCCTTTCTCCCACAATCTTTGTGATGCAGGCTTTTCTTAGCTAATACTTATAACTAACATGTGTACAGACCTTCACTTTGTGGATAGTACTTTACATCCCTCATATAAAAAGGTATCCTATGAGATGAGGTAACAACTGCTTCCATTTTCTTTTCTTTTGTAACTTTTCCTTTTTCTTTTCCTTTTTACCATGCTCTCTTCCTCAATTTATTCACCTGTAAAATGGGGATAATAAAATTCCAAATGTCACAGGGTTGTTGTGAGGATCAAAGGAGATAATACGTGGGAAGTACAATGTGATTGTTAAAGTGTTAGGTAAATGTTAGCTGCCATCATCATCGTCATCGCCATCATCATCATCGTCATCGCCATCATCATCATCGTCATCGCCATCATCATCATCGTCATCGCCATCATCATCATCGTCATCGTCATCACCATCATCATCGTCATCGCCATCATCATCATCGTCATCGCCATCATCATCATCGTCATCACCATCATCATCATCTTCAATCATTATCACTGTCATCATTGTCATTACCTGTGATTTCATGTCAATAGTTTGACGGGGAGTCTTCCTCAGGGTTCTGGATAAATGAAGTCTTTTCATGTTTTTTTTATACACTATATAGATGTTAGCTGTATATATACACATGTGCATATATGTATAATTTAACCATATATATAAACCACAAACATATATATAACATGTAATGTAACCACATGTACACACTTGTGTTACATGCATACATAACATGTTAAATACATGTTACTATAATCATAAGCATATTGCACTCAAATGCCAAGCAGTAATACTATGTATGACAAAATATTTTGTTTTATATAATAAAGTGTCTGACAATATTAACAGTATAGATGCATGCATTTATAAATATACAGTGTGTCTATATATGCATATATACATAGACATTGTGCATACACACATATACATATATACTGCCATATTACTGCCTAATATTTTGAGCACAGCAAAGGAAGCATATGATCTTTCCAACTAAAAAGTGGCAAGAGAGAAGTTAGTAGAAAACATGGTTAGCAAATTATCTGCCATAATAGTAATATAAAAACCCTAAACACAGTAGGACAACTATAGACCACCTCACATTGCCCTTGGGTTCTTAATTTTAGCATTATTTACCTGCTTAATCCATTGAGGTCCCAACATAATTATTAGGAGAAGAGGAAAGCTGGCTCCTGAAAGATTCCATGTAAGACTTCTGTGGGGAGTGGTCTCATTCTCTGTTGCTCTGGTCACACACAAGATGTGATAACATGTACTCTGTGAAACCCACACCTACGGGGGACATTGCCCCCATATTTGATGATTTGTTTTCTTTCTGTTAAATTCCATTGCATGTTGAGACTGGCATCAAAACCTAAACCAATGACATTCATTTTATTGCTATAGACATAGAGGTCTTCCTGACTCCAGGACTGGTGCCCTATGTACCGTACCACCAAGCAGACCCTCAGGCAAGTGATGTTAGTTTTATTCATGTTAAACACTAAATGTTTAAAAATAAACCACAGATGAAATATCTAAAAGATGATCACTTTATTAGGATAAATAGAAGAATATCAAAAATAATGGAACTAAAGCTTTAAGATCATTTCCTCCATGGGTTTTTAACCTGGAGTTCATGGCCCTCAAGGGATCCTTGGGATGGACTTAGAGGGTCTATGAATTTGGTGGTGAAAAATGCATCTTTATTTTCACTAACCTTCACCTAAAACTTGGAATTTCCTTTAATTGTTTAAAAAATGTTATTCTGGAAGAGGGGTCCATAGACTTCACCAGATTGCCAATGGGGTCCCGGACATGAATCTCTGATGTAGTCCAACTTCCTGGCTTGACAGATTTACAAACGAGTCCTGGAGAAACTCTGTCCTTCTTCAAAGTCACCCAGCTAGAGAATGGAGAGCCGGCAGTAAGCCCAAGGTCTCCTTATTCCTTGTCCTCCCATTTTTTTTATACAGAAGACTCTGTCATGATTTTCATCAATCTTTCTTGGGCCTTGGTGTCTATGGAGCTATCAAGCTATATATGAAGTTAAAAAAGCAGACAGACCTTTATCTCTTGTGCTAACTCCATCACAGGGTGGTTTGACAGCTCAAATGAGATTATCTATCTATCTATCTATCTATCTATCTATCTATCTATCTATCTATCTATCTATCTATC
>NW_027185872.1:3918411-3920620 GCF_028583685.1 Petaurus breviceps papuanus
ATCTATCTATCTATCTATCTATCTATCTATCTATCTATCTATCTATCCATCTATCCATCCATCCATCCATCCATCCATCCATCCATCCATCCACCCATCCATCCATCCATCCATCCATCCACCCATCCATCCATCCATCCATCCATCCATCCATCCATCCATCCATCCATGTGTGTATTTATATGTATATGTGTATATACATATTTAAATACACTCATATATTTATAACCTTCAAATGCTATGGAACTCTTAGTACTTATCTTCATCATCATGCTTAGAAGTCAGCAATGCCAAAGAAGCATTGGGTCTCTAAGGATGGCATTGGCCCCATGTGCATAGTCACAGTATCCTGGTAGGTGTGTCTAAGACATGGAGTGGGAACTTATGGTACCACCAGGGGCCACATCTGGGGACAGTGAAGGACAGCACAGTTATTCAGATGGGAATCTTTTGGACAAGTGATTTTCTCATTCTGAGCTGGGTTCCTAGATTCTTTTCTCAAGTGATGTCTGCTCAGGAAGCTTTGTGGGTCCCAGCTGCCTTTAGGATAAAACACAATCTCTCCTGTTTGGAATTTAAAGCCATTCACAGTCTGGCTCCAGCCCCTTTCCCCAGGCTGATTTCACATCGTTCCCCCTCACACATTCTTCTTTCTAGCCAGGCTGCTCTCCTTGCAGCTCCCTGTAAAGGACACCCAGGCTGTCTACCAAGCCTGGAACACACTCCCTCCAGACCTCCCAGTCTGGGACTGGGGGCTCCCTGCCAGGATGTTCTGTGCCCCACTGAGTGCCCACTTGCTACTTTGCATTTACTTTGTATAACAATGGAGGGTGGGGTGTCCCTTCCACTGTGATATTCTCAGTTACCAACACTGCAGAATCTGTCTCTCTCTCTGTCTCTCTCGTCGCCTCACTCCCATCAGAGTAAAAGAGGGATTTTTCCCCCATCAGATTAGACCAGAGCTGCAGCCCCTCCTAGAAATCAAATTATAAATCCACGGAAGGCTCATTTTGTTTCATGTAATGTCGAGTTCTATAGTCTCTGTTACTTGAAATTGCCCCTCTTTTAATAACTTCATAAAAAATACCTTATAACAGGGAACATGATAAAAAAAAAAAAAGAAGCAATAGGTATTCATTGCACTCCTCCTGTCCCAGGTGGGAGGAGCCAGCCCACTTCACAAGGTGCTCCTGGGAATTCAACAAATACATGTGGACAAAATGAACGTGAATGGAATGATTGCAAATAAGTAGAGAGAAGTTCGTGGAGATCTGGGGCAGAGTCCGAGCACTGCGGTTTCTCAGTTAAATGACCTTTGAGCCTCAGTGTTCTCATCTGTAAAATGGAACAACAAAGAATCCCATGATATGTTCACTACTTACCTTTGGGGTTATTGTGAGGATAACGCTGTAACCTGCGGGGTGGTTTAAGCAGCTAAGTTGTGCAGTACATAGAGAGGTGGAGGTGGAGGTAGGAAGATACGAATTCAAATCCTGAGACAGTGACTTAGCTCTGTGACTGTGGACATGTCACCTAACTTTATTCAGGCTGTTTTCTCATCAGCAAAATGGAAATAATAACAGCACCGAGTTTGCAGGGTTCTTGAGAGGTTCCAGGTATATAGATACAGATATAGATCGATAAAAAGATAGATAGATGGCTTTGCAAACCTTAAAGCACCTTAAAAATACCGGCTACTAGCTTCTGCTGCTACTCCTGCCCCAGCCACAACTACTACTAGTACTGCTGCTGCTGCGGCTGCAGCTGTTCCCACTGCCACTTCTCCTCCTGCTGGGGGGGGGGGTCCCGGGATTCCTTCTTTTCACTCATCATCAATAGTTTAATTAAGGAGATGTAGGGTCCTGCGCTCAGCACCGAGGATTTGGAGAGTGAAGGCTTCCCAGAGCTCTCCCTAAAGAACTTTCTATCCGATGGGAGGAAGGTGAGCCTGCAGTAAACTCAGTAAAAGGGAGAATACAATTACAAAACAAAATGCTCGGGGATGTTTTCGATTGTGCACCCTTAATCAGTAACAGTGTTGTGATTTACTTCCAATATATGTACACTTACTTGTATACACATTCATGACTGCATTCATATTGCATATGTATATATATGCATATATATCAATATAATTATATATATATATACAATGATAGATAGATAGATAGATAGATAGATAGATAGATAGATAGATAGATAGATAGAT
>NW_027185872.1:3920630-3930620 GCF_028583685.1 Petaurus breviceps papuanus
GATAGATAGATAGATAGATAGATAGATAGATAGATAGATAGATAGATGGAGAGAGAGACAATAGAAATTCAAAAGCCCCCTTGTATGTGCTCTTCTCTGCTGTGGGCAGGGGCTATTTTCTTCTTGGTATTTTAATTATTACCCCCATTGCTTAGTACCATAAACAGAGACCTAGCAACCAGTAAATAATAAATGCTTACTTTCTTGCATCATCATAGTTGATGAACTGGGATGGAAGGTCTGAGTAAAGTTTATGAATTGAGAAATATGTCGAATTTGTATTATGTAATGAGGGAACTTCCAAACATACCCTTGGATTTACCCAACAGTTTGAGAAGATGTGACTAAATACAGGAATGGGTCAGTTAGCAGGCTGACCCTCCACTGAGGTCTGTTATTCATTAATGCCACTGCATGTGGAGGCCATCTTTCTGTCCAAATTTATACAAGTTTCCAACCCCTCATAGCTTACCCCTCAGCTGTTACTGGACTTGTTCTCAATTATTAATTACATATATGCACACATGTGCATATTATTGTTTACATGCATAGATATATATGCATATATTGGTGACTCACGCACAAGCATTTCCCCCAAAAGGTGGATTGTGTAACTTGGGGCACAACCTTTGGGGGCCTAGCAGCCTGAAGCATGGCAGGACAGAGGACAAAATAAATGAAATGAAATTTGAAGTAATCATAAGAGTTAGAGAGAAGATGTCAGTCTGGCACTAATCACCAAGTTCTCCCTTTATGCCAGGCATTGGGATACAGAAAAGGCCAAGAAAAACCCAAACTCTTCAAAATCCTAATATCTAACCTACTCTCATTTTATGTATAGTCCAAAATGGGCTAGTAACTTGCCCCAGGGCACAGGAGTAATTCATTATGAATTAAAGCAGAATTGGGAGGCAAACCCAGGGTTTCTATACCAAATCTGTTTTTCTTCCTGTTGAAATGACTATAAGTTAACTTATTCCAACTGTTTGCTAGTGAAAGCGAAACAAACAGGCTAGCTATAGAGATGGCAATGCAGCCAAGTGAAAGCTTGCTGTCCCTATTGCTGTTTTGATTTATTTATTTAGAAAGGAGAAGGGTTTCCTGGTGGCCTTCACCCACTATGACTTTGCTGTGTTGAATCTACTCTTCCTATTATTGTTAGAGAAAAACATGTAACCAAGTATGTGCGTTGCTGATACCTCAGTCTTCCGTAGAGCTCTCCCATCCCTTCCGTTATCCAAGAAGAAGAGGTTACCGCCTTTCATCAAGAGGCACACATGTGACCTTCTTAATTGCTATGAGGATTCTTCACTGGTTTATAGGACCATCATGAGTTTTGTGCATATATTTTCTGGAAATGCGATTAATGGACATATGAACCTCCTGTAATAGTTCTTTACATAAGAGAGCCAGTGGCTCAGCCTCATATTCAGGCCAGCTTAGACCATGAGCTCGTCCATTAGACCTCTGGCACCCCAATTCCCACCGTTCCTTGTGAGCTTGCTAGTCATGTTTATCGCTTGCATGAACAGCTACTTTCTAAGGCAGAGGAAACAGAAAAGATTAATAGTGGACCAAAAAGGGATCCCAGGGCAATATTTCAGAGGTCTTGACAGAAGCCATTCATTTCCTGGTTGACAACAAACACCTTCTGAATGAGTGAGCTAGAATCAGCGCTCCCTAAGAGCTGCAGGCTCTCCAGAAAACTGGAGGAAGCCAGATGAATTGATTGGCTCACTAAAGGCCAGATGCTGGGGCCTTTTTTGGCAAAATGGTTCCCAATAGAAATCATATAAATTGCAGGAGAAACAGAGGAAGAGAAGAGAAAGAAAACTGAAAGCTCACTATTGATCAGTTATTCAGATTCACTTCTGGTTGTCCAGGGAAAGATGTGATCCTGAAGCCAAGCCCAAGTCCAGGGAGCCTTCCAAGGAATTACATGTGTGCTCTTGGGCGTGAAGAAAAGGAGTAGGAGAGGTGCCTGTACGGCATGCCAAGGTCTTATGACTCTGGAGATCTCACAGCTATCCATCTAGAAAGGACCGTCAAGGCGTCACCTGGCCCCACCCTGTCATTTGATAAAAGAGGCTGCTTGGTTCTAGAAAGGTTCAGTCACTGGTCCAAGGGTTCCCAAGCAGTGAGAGGCAGAGCTGAGGCCTTTGACTCCATAACCAGAATTCTTTCTTTGCACCCCACCATGCTTCCTCTTCTTTTACTCTGAACACCAAGGCTTTTATTCAGACTGAGATTCTGCTTTTATGTCATAGCAGTTACAGTATATACTTTCACCTAAACACATAGAACACACACACACACACACAAACAAAAAACAATAATTCTTCCCACCCCCCACCACTCCCCCTTTCTTTCGTCTCCATTTATTATTTCCTTGGTGCAGAGAATTTGCCGAATGAGAACTCGTTTCATCGAGAATAATTAGCAACTTGTCTATGAATTATTAAAAAGTTATGAGGCAGACTGTGAGGTTAAGAGGTTAGGTGACTTACTTACCTAGGGTCACCCAACCCTATGGTATGAGGAAAGAAAGAACTTGGGCCTCAGTCTTCCTGACTCCGATGTGAGCTCTCCTCACACTGCACTAGACTGACTCTCAAAGCAAAGCTTGACCTTTGTAATCACGAATGAATGAGCATCAATTATCTTCCTCCCTTAATATTGATTACCTTTTCAATCTCATAAGAAAAACCACCAGCCTTGATTCCTTCCCAGAAGAATGCGAAGTCCTGTCTTGATTTTAAGTCCTTTTCTCCCTACCCCTGTTTGACAGCCATGGAGTAGAATTCTTTGAGCAAAGACAGAAGATACTCCCTTTGAGATGGTGAACTGGTTAACTCTAATGCTGGAAAGGGACCATTATGCCAATTATCTGAAATGTTTAAATCCCACCTAATGCCGACGATTCTGTTTGGAGTTAATGAAGCACTAATCCCCTGAATGTCGCTGAGTAAAAGGAAGCAAGATCTCATGCCAATATGAACCTTATCAGGTGATGGTCTTGTCAGAACAGCCCGATCCCTGTCACCCAGAGCTGTCATAAACAAGCGGCTGACGAGACAATGACAGTAATTAACACAGTGTTAATGGGCGAGAGAGCCTCACAGTGATTTTTCAGCTACAGTGAGCTGAGTGAGTGCCAAGCAGTGCACATGTCTTCCCCTTCCATGTGTGCTTCTCTTCCATTCACTGAGGGGCGTGGGTTCTCTCTGGGCTGTCCATCCCAGAGAGTCTCCCGTCAGCCCCTGGGAATGGGAGATGAGGAAAGCTGGAAAGAAACGATGATGCTGACAGGACCGCTGAAGCCACCAATAATGGACAGCTTGACTCAGCCTAACTCTGACTATCGGGAGAGGATGGTGTATTATCCCTGC
Source organism: Petaurus breviceps papuanus (assembly GCF_028583685.1). NCBI lineage: Eukaryota > Metazoa > Chordata > Mammalia > Diprotodontia > Petauridae > Petaurus > Petaurus breviceps. The sequence continues at coordinate 3,924,020 of NW_027185872.1, forward strand.
CCCTCAAAAGCATTTCACATTGAGATTACAGCTCTCAATGGGCTGCAGGGGAGTATGTTGGCATAAGAAGTTGGCATGAGCAAGGACCAATTATTCATAGCAAAAGCTCTCTTTAGATTCTGGATTTTGCCACTGTGTGGGATGAGGTCCACCAAAAAAGATGCCAGTGGTTGCTGCTCTAAACTGGCACATGTTTGTGAGAAGACTTACGGGAAAATAGGCAGCCCAAGAGCCCAGGACAAGACTGGGAAACCAGAGTGACTGATGGTAGTGAGAGTAGGGGGCAGCACCAGCTCCTTCTTCTCCTTAACTGACCCTCTCCCTAGAGATGGTCATCAGCAGACAGATTTCCATGTACTGTGTCGTCCAGAGTACACAGTGAAGGATTTCCTCCCTGATGTTTCCCCGTTCAATAAGATATTTGTCCTATAAAAAAAGGACTTTCTGAAGCCCCATTTCAAGCTTAATAAACCTCATCTTACACAAGGGACAAACATAGTGTGTCTAGACAGAATTGTCTTTTTTTTTTATTTGAGTTCAAACCAAAGGAAATAGCTACCCTGCATAAAATCCATTCATGGTAGAAATGTGAGTGAGGAAATGTTTTGATCTCTATTAAATACTGGAAATAAAATCCATTTGAATGTATTAAATAGTTCCAGTGAAAAGTGGGACTATTTGTACCAGCCTTTCTCAACAGCCTTTCCAGAAATTAGTCTTAGTCTAATGCCATTTCTACACTGGCAAGACAGAGTACATTCCTTGCCAGAACACTGGAGAAGATGGTGCTTTCATGGAAGACGGTATCACACACCCAAATGCCAGAACCGGGGCTTTACTTTGCCAGTGTAGATTTAGCTTAAGATGCGGGAGATACCAGCATCTGGATTCCGGTCGGTATCCCATGTTTCTCAGGGATCGCTGAGAGATGAAAGAACTCCAAGAGCCAGAAACTAAGGAGCATAAGCAGAGTGGAAATCTTTCCATGTCTGAATCAGTGCCAGGGAAAAAGGCTGAGATTAGAGTCACAGAGGCTGGGGTGCTCTATGGTCTATGTGACCTTGGGCAAGTTACTGGAGTTTCTGTGTCTCAGGATTTCCTATGGATAAAATAGCTAAGCTCAGAGGGCCTGGGCCCTGAGTATATGGATGAAGAGAGAGTGGAGAAGGTGGACCCTCGCCCCTCAGGGAGAATGTGAAGACGTCAGCTTCCTTAGATCCACCATTTAAGCATGGCAAACAATGCAGTGTTATTAGGAGACTTGCAGACACAGTTATCCCATATTCTCCAGGATGTAAATGCTGGTTTTCATTGTCCATTAACTCTTTGTAGAGTCCTCCTTCCTTAGCAGTCTTGAAGAATTTTCCTCACTTTTCCTGCCAAAACCCAGAGTAGATTCCATATAAATCTGAAAATTTGGTTAATGTCAACCTTTCCGCATCTATTCTGTCAAAAGAAGAAACCTGGCAGCCGTTTGTGGCAGGATCAAGAATTCTTTTGTGACATCCCTGGTCCTGTCTGTTGTGAAGATTTTAAAGGGAGATTTTGATTTTAAAACCTACCCCTTCAAAACTGCCTAGCCTTGCCATCCCAGGAACCTCTATTTTGGAAATTCTCCCATACTGTCTCTCAGTTAAAACACATTGTTTTCTAGGCTTTCTTTTTCCTTTGATCAAAATGAAAGCTGCCTTGTTCACAGAACATTCCCCCAGTAATCAATTTACCTCTTTACCAAACATGAAGGCTTGGATATAGAAATAGCTGCCAGTGACAGAAATGGCAGATCCAAGAAGAAAGTCATCTTCATCATCTTTTATTACAGGACACGGGTCTTTCCTCTTGCTCAGTTTCATTCCTAAGTCCTTCGCTGGTTTGCCAGAAGTATCTTTTTTTTCCTAGCCAAAAAATTCATTGTCTGGATCCACATAGAATTTGGATCTGGGCGGAATTGTGGAGGTGACCTGGTCCAATATGTTCATTTTTACAAATGGAAAAACTGATACACAAGATAGTTCAGTAACTTTGACAAGGTCCAGCAGTTTCATAACAGAGCTGGGATCTAAACCTAGGCCATCTGATTCTCAATTCAGTTCAGTTCCTCGCAGTTGAGCACGTATTCAAGGATATAGAACATACGGAGATCTGTTTTCGACAATGAGAGACAGAGATGGGGAGGAGGGAGGGAGGGAGGAAAATGGAGAGAGACAGAGACAGAGAGAAAAGAGAGAGACAAGAGGAGAGGAGAGAGAGATGAGAGACAGAGAAACAAAGAGAAAAAGAGAGAGAGAAGAGGAGAGGAGAGAGGGAGTCCCTGCCCTCTATTTTATCAATGGGGCAAAAAGGCACACAGGTGTACATACAAGGCAGAGCAACAGTTACTTCACTGTCAGAGTAGTTCCGAAGACTTTCCTCTTTGCTGTGTATGGATCCCCAGTACTACATAGATCTCATTTCCTCTACGGATATGCATGACAGTCTTCACCAGTCTTGCTTCTGAGACCATCTTCACTTACACTGTATGCATGGTATGTGTGCAATATTTTGCTGTTTTGTCCTCCACAATAATGTCAGCTCCTTGAGGTCAGCTTCTATATTTCTTCCTCTCTTTATGTGTATGAGCACAATTCCTGGAACATAGTAATTGCTTATGAATTCTTATTGACTGACTGAGCTTGTTTTGATTTTGAACATGCAAATGGAACTTTAGAAAATTACCGAATTTTTCCAGTGCATGGTGGGGGGATTCCCATGCCCTCAGTAGCCCTGACACGCATCAGCCCCACAAGTGGCCTCCTGCCAGGTCATCTGTGCAGAGGGTCATGCTCTGTTTCACTACTCAGAGAGGAGAAATTCAGCCGTTCATCTAAAATGTATCCCAGATCTCTCACATCTTTATTTACAGCTGTACGGAGAACACGCTCAATAATGTGTGTGCTGATGATGCTGAGCCAGCAACAAAATGTTAGCAAGAAGTCTATTATCTCCATTAGAACAAAAGCAAGTATCCAAACAGTCTTTTAAAAGTTCGGAACAAGGATACGTCTCTGGGAGTCTCTCAAAATGCGGCCTCTGGAGACACTGCTGCTTCTCCGAGGTTTGTCTTAGGCTGTTGTCTTAGGCTGTCGTGGGGATTGCTTTGTAAGGGCCAAACCAAGTCCCCACCTATTCAATACTGGCCATCCATAGACCATGTCAGCTACAGTTCCAAAAGCAAAAGCATATAAAAATGCCAAAAGGGAATATTCAGGGCAGCCATTCATTGCTTCCATAAACAAACATCCATACTCTCATCTAGTCTTCATTCTCTAATTGAGTCTCCAGCATAGCCTGAGAGGTAGACTGTTGCTTCAAAACTCGGGTCCCAGTGTTAAAAGCCTGAGTCCCATGACCGTCTTCCTCCTGGGGATGTGTGGGAGGATGCTGGGGAGTCTGAGGGCTGCTGATGCCTTCAGGACCAGGCTCTGGGGTTCTCCACCTGTCATGGATACTCCTGGGTTCAGGGATCCCACTGGACTCTGTGTTCTTCCCCCAATACCAGCCTGCAGGTGTTCTCTCTGTCTCTGCTGTCCCTGTGACTGCTTTGAGTAGCCCAGCTTTTATTTGTGAATTCTTTAACTTCAATCTCCTATTTTGGTGACTCCTGTTGCCACCCCATGTTTGCCACTCCTGATGACTTCCCTGAATTTGTGTGTAAGGCCCCCTGTGAATCTTTGGTTCCTATGGCATTCCAGAGTGAATCCTTGTTCCTTGGCCATTGCTGTGGATACTTGAAAATGTGTTGGAGAGCTCATGTTATGCACCAGATGTCTTTGCTCAAGCCTGAAGACTTAAGTACTGAGGTCTCTAGCCAATTCTTCCCATTGTTGACTGAGTCCTGTATAACACTAGGTACTGGACACTTGGGTGGGGGAACACATGGGTCAGGTTTCCTTTCCCCCTGGGAAGTTCATCCTGCTTCATGCTTTTTTTATCCTAAAGGTTTCTTCATATTTCTCCATTAAACACACACATGCACACGCATATACACATACACATGCACACATTCAAATACATACACACACAGAATGCATCCAGACCTTTCTCCTCCCATATGTCTAGGGTACTCAGGTAATCTTTGATCTGTTCATCCGTTGGGATATCACCCTCACTTGGTGACCGGATGGCTTCTTTTTCACTCATTTGTGTCCTTCACGGGCATTTTCAAACGTGCATATTGCCTATTTGCCCCTATCTGTAGTGCAGGAATTCAAAGTTTGCTATGGAACAAACATTGGCCAGGCATTATTAGCAAACTCAAAGGAACCACAGAACTTTGGAGCCAGAAGGGACCTTTGAGGTCACATAATACAAAAGCCTTTTGCAAAGGAGGAAACTAAGACCCAGAAAGAGTCTGTGGTTTCCCTGGAGTCTCATATTTTCATTGTTTCAAACCTTGAATTTGCACCTCCGACATATGGCAATGAGAGTCAGTGCCCAAGCTGCCCATGGCCTCCTAGAGCTGATTTCATCTTTGTACCACAAACCCCCCAAGTAAATAACAAATGCATCTTGCCCCATCTCTCCAAACTCTGGTTCCATCCACTTCGGTGTGTTTTGTATTGTTCTCTCTTGCTAACTTGGCTTTGGCTAACAGTTTGTGGAAGCCCCTCAGTTAATGGAATATAGGGGAAAAGGGCATGGGGGAGAGAACAGTTCTTTTTTTTTAACTTTTTTGGAGGGGGGAAGGCAGGGCAGTTAGGGTTAAGTGACTTGCCCAAGGTCACAGAGCTAGTAACTGTTAAGTGTCTGAGGCTGTATTTGAATTCAGGCCCTCCTGACTCCATGGTTGGCGCTCTATTCACTGCGCCACCCAGCTCCCCATAAGCAGAGTTCTTCTAGGGTGTTGTGGTTTCTTTTGTTGTTGTCATTTTGTTTTGTCTAGGAAGGTAAACAAGTCTATGTATCCCCTGAGGATGACTGCCCACTAGAGGGCTCAGATTTAGGGAAAAAGACTAATAGAGGGGCATTTTTGCTTCCAAAGAGTATTTAAAAGTGATGACCCATTAGTCATTCACCCGGCATTTAAGAAAGCTATTATGTGGGAAGCTCTGTGTTGGGGGAGACATAGAGATTAATAAACTGCAGATCATTCTCCAAGGACTTTCCCATCTAGAAGAAGAGATGTAACAGGATGAGCAAAGTCAGAATTCTAGACAGGCAGAGATGGATGGCAGGACCCTGCAGCAGTCCTCAACAGCAGCCTAACAGTGAGGCATCCAATCTTTGCCTAAAGGACATGATTAGGTCCGGGAATAAGTGGGGTGCTGTAGAAACCTCTGAACAAAGGGCCTGGGCAGCTTCCCTTCTCTCTGAAATAAGGGCATTGTACAAAATGTTCCCTTAAAGACCCTTCCAGGGCTCAATCTATCCTCCTGTGACATGAAGGACTCACTCCCCGATAAAAAGACAGAGCTCTCAGAAGCAGGTGATGTTTAATGTGACTTCAGGGAGTTAGAGGGTATCCCAGTCAGAGGCAGCAAAAGCAGAGAGTGGGACAAAGGGCCGGAAGTAGGGAATACACCCTCTTGTTTCATTCTCACAGTCGCCCTGTGAGGTGGACGAGAGAAACGGCTCACAAGGAAAAACCGAAGCTCCAAGCTCTTAAGTGATTTGCTCCAGGACACACAGAAAGTGGAAGAGTTGAGATAGAAACTCAAATCTTAATTGATCCAGACCCAATATTCTCCTCAATAACTGTTCTGTTCTTTCAAGTGAAGACAGCAGCTCAGTTTAAATGTGGAACCTGCTTTAACTGCTCCATAATTAATTAATATTGATTATTAGATACTTTACAGAAAACCCATCAACAAATGGCTGTGTGTGTGACATGTTCGGTTCTGAAAGCCTTAGAGGCAGATGGTCCTCACTGTTTTCAGGCGGCTTAAAGTATCATCTATGCATTAGAGGCTATTACCAGAGGTTTTACACCAGAAAGAGTGGTTTGTGAGTCCAAATTTAATGCTGTTTCTGGTAGTAAGCCAGAAAGGTCACATATTGCTAGAACACAACCTGTTGTGATTATATAGGCAAATAGCACAGAAGGCCTGGGGTGTGCAAGGCCAGGCCACTCATGCCCAACGAAGCACTGGCCTCCACGTGATGTCCACCCCACAGCAGGCTTGCCGTTTGCCCTTTATCTTACTTCTCAAATTACTTTATCAATAATGACAATACCTTCCATTAGCATAGTGGTTTGCAAAGCACTTTCTCAAATGGGATTATATAACCCTCAGAAGGAGGCAGGTCATTTTTTAAATCCCTATTTTATAATCGAAACTCATATGAGTAAAACCTGCCCAAGGTCGTGTCTAATTCCTGGAAAATAGTGGAATTTGAATCCAGGCCTCAGAGATCCACCTCAGCATCCATTCCTTTCCCTCACTGAGATGAAACCAGACCTAACCGAGACATCAATACAAGGACATCTCAGGTTCAGCATTAAGTGAGATGTGGGAAGTTTCTCAAAATCTTTAGTTTCCATTCAGGGCCAACACCATTGCTTAAACACCCGTGCAAGGCCCAGTGCTAGATTCTGGAGGGCCAAAGATGTACACACACACAC
>NW_027185872.1:3930630-3931073 GCF_028583685.1 Petaurus breviceps papuanus
AAACACATACTCATTTACTTATACACTCACACACACCCACATACAAATACACACTCATTCACTTACACACTCACTCATACACACCCCACATACAATCGCATGCTCATTCACTTACAGACTCACACACATCCTCATACAGTCACTTAGACAAACATTCACATATATACATACACAATACTCATATGTGCATGTACACACAAAACTGCCCTGACCCTCACAGTGTTTACATGTGAAAGCTAAGATGTAGCCAACAGGCACATGGCTAAGGAAGGACCAAGATTTTCCAAAGTTATAAAGAATAACTTCAGCAAGGAGAGAGCACAAACCAGTGGGGGCATTGAGAAAGGCCAGGTGTGTGTGTGTGAGTGTGTGTGAGTGTGAGTGAGTGAGTGCATGTGTGTGTATGTGTGAGTGCATGTGTGTGAGTCTATGTGTGTGCATGT
>NW_027185872.1:3931083-3949808 GCF_028583685.1 Petaurus breviceps papuanus
TATGTGTGTGCATGTGTGTGGTGTGTGAGTGCATGTGTGTTTATGGTATGTGGGTACATGTGTGTGTGAGTGCATGTGTGTGTGGTGTGTGTGTGTGTGTGTGTGGTGTGTGTGAGTGTATGAGTGTCCATGTATGTGTTTTTGGGGAGAGCTCCTGAGCTGTTCTCTGAGGGATGGTGGAATTGCTCTGAAGGAGAAGGGGAAGTCGGTGAGCAAAGCCAGGGTTCTGGATGAGGTGCTATCTGTGTGGAAGCATGGATGGGCCCCAAATAACTGCAGTGTTATCATCTTAGCTCTAGAATGATACAGTTCAGCATTGCCCCCAAACTCTACAACTTCTCCCTATTCCTAGAACTAGGATAAAAGAAAAGAAAAAGCTCCCGTGTCCTCTGCAGATCCTTCAGCCTGACCCGAACAGGCTCCACTGACGTGCACAGGCAGCGACCTTAACTACAAGTGAGCAAAGTAACCTTCTATTGATCTATTGATGCTTCACAATGGGAAGCCTTGTACCGAGGGCAGCTCTGCAAATGGACATTATATAACCTTGAAGCTTAAGGGCATGAAGCTGCTGAGAGCTGGGCACTGGGTGGCTGGGGTCTTGAGCTGTGTAGATGAGGACCTCCTCAAAAGCCAATTCATGTGATCTCTTGAAGTCAAAGGGACTTTAGAAACTTAGCATTTTCTGAATAACCAAGTTTAGACTCTGGTTCTCTCTTTTCTGCTCTATGTTCACTATATCAGAAATTAACTATTATAGACCTCATTGCCCTCAATCCACACATCAAGTTTAAGAAAGTGATTTTAGCGGGACCAGTATTTACTAATGATGAGAGATGATTTCTCTGGTCTATCACATCTGAGCTATTTGGAATAAAAGATATCTGAGAATCTTTTCTCTCTGTCACTGGGAATTCCATAGTCTGGATTAGTTAATTGGAAATCAGAATGCTGGAATTGTATTTTCAACTGATAAATGTAGATGAAATCCCTGTAAACTCATCAAGAGTACTGTTAGTTCCCCTTTCTTAAGTTTTAAAGGAGATAATGAGCAGTGTACCCCAACTCCTTCCTAAAGATGTTCAGGGGATCCTAGGGCTAGAACTGGAGGGGTACTTAGAATCCATTGACATCTCCCTTCTCACTAAAGAGATGAGGAAACTGAGACCAAGAAAGGTGAAGATCATTAAGCTAAGAAATGACAAAGGCAAGAAAGGAACTTGGACTCTAAATACAGGGTTTGTTTATTTTATATTGTGCCACCTGTAATTTCAAATGGAAAAAGTTCTTTTGGGAAGGAGGGAGGGACAGGGAGAGAGAGACCCTGAGACAGAGAAGATAAGAGAAGAAGGGAGGAGAGAGATAAGACAAATGTGCATATATATTTATCTGTGTATATGCCTTTCTGCCTTTCTACTGATCTGTCCTTATAATTCTAAAGAGTCTTTTCCATTTTAAATGGCAGGTGACGTGACATTTATACATAGATTATTGATACATCTATACCTTTGCCTGTATCTATACCTATAGAACCATATCTGCCTAATTATACATACATATCTATATGTGTATATATGTATGTGTGTATGTGTGTGTGTATACCTGCATGAAATACATGTAGATGCAACCATAGTTTGAGGCCTCAGTTTAGGACAAACCTGTCATTTCATTAGTGAAAGGGATTCCCATTGAGACAACACCTAACTGTGTAGAGTTTCTCCTTCCCTTATGGTGTTCAAGAGGTTCAATGATTTTGTCCACAGTCACTCATCCAGCCAGTATCTGTGAGAAGCAGATCTTGAATCCAGCCCTTCTTGCCTCTGCACAGCTGCCCCACAGATCGACGGCAATGGCCCCTGTGGAGAATTCAGAAGACAAGGCAATTACAGCATTATCTAATGTTCTGAATGGGGTCTTTCTTTAGACAATGCACCGATGATTTGTATGGATTTTCCAGTGGGGCCAGGTGGAGAGAGGGACTGCCAGTGGACATATTTCATCATTGTGTTCATCACCATAAATCAAATTGCCTGTAGGATTTGCCTTTATGTTTTGGAAGACCAAGCATTTTTATTGACTGTCTTTCATAATTAATAGCATTTACTCTGTGAATCAAATTAGTCCCCATCTCCTCTCCTCAAGCATTCGTGTAAGATCATTTTTAAAAACTCTAATGACCTTGACAAAAATGAAGGATCAATAATGTGCTGATTAGCAGTCTCTTGTTTGTGCCTCCCGTGCTTTCTCTGGTGCCATTCTCATAGAGGATCAAGGAGATTGCTGCTTCCTAGCAAGAACATTGCCCACAATTGACTGTGTCCTACCTGGGTTGATGGGTCCAACTATCTCTATGGATTTTCTGATGTTTCTTTAATACATCCATTTAAAGATTTGGTTTGTTTATTACAAGACAGTCATTTGTTATGGAGGAATAAAAGTCTGTTTTGCTATTTGATTGGGTTTTGGTTTAATCAATCCATGGAATAAGACTTATCCATTGATGTCAGAAGAGAATAAAATAAAATTTAAATGGTGGCACAAAAATGAAATTTAAATGGATGATAAAAAGAGCTGAAAGGACCCCCAATTCTCCCTCTTTCCTTTATTGTTCTGTGTGATGCTGATAACAGAAGTTGGGTCAGGTCACCATGATTTCAAATGTTAGGTCTGAGATACTGAAGAATTTGACATCGTTTGGGAAGATCCCCTGACAGCAGGGTTCAGCCTTTTCCCTTTATTTCTGAATCCTGAAAAAAGAGCCTGAACATATGACAGGTCACCTCTGCTTTCAGTGGAAAACCTGAATGTATGTAGCCTTTGCAAAGAATGCGCTAGGAAGTTAGTCTAAAATAATGGAATCAAAGAAGGGGGAAAAAAAAAGTTTGCTTAGTGTAGCCAAGAGGAGCACAGGACAAATGAGCTACAATTAAGCGAAGGACAATCTCGTTTGACTCTAATAGCAAAGCCTTTAATGATGCTTTGGTTCAGATAAATTTGATTGAGAAAAGACTCCAACTAAGTTGTCGAAAGCCATCTCTTCTGTCACTTAGAGCTGGGCAGGACAAAGTTAATCTGCTGGAGGAGAAAATTGGAACCTTGGAAATGGACTAAATGACCTAATTGATCTTCTTTTCCATCACTGATTTTCTGGATACTACTAGAATTAAATGAAAAAGGTTAATTTTTGCTATTTAAGATGAAAAGAAATGAAATGAACTTACAAGTGCTTACATTTTTTATTCACTTCCTGGCTGTGTCTACAGGATGGAAACATCAGAGAAAGACTCCTGTGTTTTGACCTGGCCACTGTAGTCAGCAGACACCCCCATATTGGGGGATGAACAGAATTTTTCAAGAACCCAGAAAACTGACAAGCGGTCAGTTCCCGCTTGAAAGCAGAGATAAGACACTTTTGAAAAAATGTTAGGTAGGGTAGTTCATTGAGTAGGGCTGAGCCAGTCAGTGAAAAAAGGCTGTCAAGATATTTGCCCCACCTTACCAGACAGTTTTTTGTGTCTTGCCTGAAACCAGATAGCTACAGATAAGGAAATAGGCTGTCCTTTCCTCAATATTTTCACAACATTTTCTATTCGATAATTTAACTCTTAAGATATGACCACTGGCTATTGAAGAAGCATTTAGCCCAGAATAAAGGCAAACCCAGAACAAGCAGGTCCGTTCATGCCTATATCTGGCCTCACCCAGAATCAACATGGTTCACTGGAGTTAAAGGTTACTCAGATTCTGAGCCGCTGTTGGGCCATTGCTAGACTGTACCAAGAAGCTGTACTTCCAGTAACAAAAGGATTGAATTAACACACAAAATGATGTACATGTCAACTGTGGGATTCAGGTGGTAAACTCCTGTCTGCACCCACATACAAAGCTGAGTCATCTTCTCCATCATCTCAAAGGAAGTTACACTTGAATTCTGTGGGAGGGGGTAGGTAGGGCCTGCGCCAAGCCCCTCTGTGTGACTAAGGGCCACAGTGGTGAGTTCTCTGAGGGTGATAAAGGCCACCTTTTATAGTTCCTTCCCAGAGACTCCCTCTGGGCAGACTGGAGAGAGCCAGAAAGGGCGTTAAAAAGAACAGTTTCTTCGAAAATGTATGGAATTTGATGGCAGTTGGTGTAATCACAGCCAACAGAATTAAGGTCTGTTCAGTAAAGTTTCCCAAGCTTGAGAAGTAGGTTTAGTGCTGGTGAGAAATGGCTTCATGTCATTGTCCTTTCCATTAATTCGTTCTCTTAGATAAACCAAACTCTAACTTGGAAAAAGAAGCCAACTTAATGGATTAAACTGAGCATGAAGTTTTGCTTTGCCCATCCCAAGTTTTCCCTCTAACAAACATCTGTCATCTTGACAGTCACTAAATGCCTAGTGGTTACTGCATTGGATCCCTTACACTAAGAGTGTGTGTGTATGTGTTTGTGTGTGTCTGTGCACATTTATGTGGGAGTACATATCTATATCTACATACGTGCACATACACATATTTTTATTGTTCAGTCATTTTTCAATTGTGTCTAGTTCTCCATGACCCCGTTGGAGGTTTTCTTGGAAAGATACTGGGGCAGTTTGCCATTTCTTTCTCTAACTCATTTTACAAATGAAAAAAATTAGGCAACCGGGTTTAGTGACTTTCCCATAACTAGTAAATGTCTGAGGGCAGATTTGAACTGAAGTGGGTAAGTCTTCCTGACTCCAGGCCCAGCACTATATTCACTGGACCACCCTGCATATGCATTTGCTAACAGATTTTATATGTATATGTGTGTATAGACACATATAAACATGAATATATATGCATATATATTTATAGATAGAAACATTTCCCAATTTTCACAAACATGTTTTTTCTGACTTTGAAACAAGTTATCTGAAAATAAAAATATTCCTCCATCGGGCGAATTCATTTACCAACCTGGTGATTCCATGAATGCAATGGCGATCTTAGCCCTCAACGACCTTTCCCTCCTGGATCAGCTCTGGAGGACCGAAGGGCGCACGGTGTGTGCCCTCCCACGTCCGCGCTCACATGCAGCTGTGGAGCGGGGGCTGGGTTCTCATCATGTGGCACGTGAGCTCTTTGGAAACAAGAGTCATTTTGTTTTGCTTGTAAATTGGCTCTGACGATGGGCACTAGTCATCCAATTGGCAGGCGTGGCGTTTCGTGATTGTTGTTTCAGGAAAGGCCCTGAGACTCGAAGACAAAAAGGAAGTGATGGCCACCTTCAAAGATGCTGCACCTGACCAGGGAAGCCAGCACAGATGTCAGTGAAACACCCAGAGATGTGTGTGAAAGCATGCACGTCGCCATTCAGTCAGTCCATGAGCAACTTCAGCACCTACTGTCTGGAAGGCACTCTACCAAGCACTGGGGACCAATGTACACATTTCAGTGTGGAGGGCACCAGCAGACAGGAGGATCAGTGGCAGCATTCTCCATTGGAGCAGAGATGTCAGATGGATAGCCCACAGCCTTCTCCTGTATGACCTGAAACAAATTGAAAGGCAACTAAGAAATATTTAACAAAATAAGTAAAAATGAAAATAATTTTAAAAAAATAAACTGCTAAATAAAACAAAATATTGATTATGCCCCGTTTAAAAATTCAGTGTGCGGCTCACAGGGCTCCATATATGTGGGCTGGTGGGGTTATTTCTGTTTGTGTTTGAGGTCATTGATCTGGAGGACGGTCCCCATGTTTGCTACTTCAATCACCAAATCAGCTGAATCAAAGTGAGGCCTATCTCCATGATTCGGAAGCTTTTCAAAATCCACTGATGCTGGAGTTTTCAATTAGTGTGTAATGACCTAACCCAGCAGCTTTGCAGCTTACTTTATCTGCTTTGACTTATGGGTAGAAAAAAAATAATTCTAATTAACCTCTCTCTGGTCCCCAAGCACCAGATTCCATTGGGGTTTTAGTGAGTCCCCATTCCCTGCACACTTTCATTTCAAAGAAGTTTCATATTCAATGTTTGGAAGAAAAGAGACTTTGAGGAAGGAGGCACCAGGCAGGGAAGAAAAAAAAAGATATGGCCATGTGAAGTCAACAGTGGGTCTAGATTTTCTTGTCCCAGGGTCTCGAAAGCTTAGGTCAGAGGGGGCCTTTTTTTCAGAGCAGATGAGAAGTTAGTTAATGCTTCAAGCCATGCATCTTGATTATCTAAGGAAGAAAGAGGTGCCAATTATAGCAATTGGTTCTGACCCCCATCAGTGCCATACCCACCATGTTTAAAGGGAGGCAGGCTGGTACAATGCATGGCACTGTGTTTGAATCCAGGAACAATGCCTCCTCAGACACACTGGCTGTGTCACCAGGACAACGTATTGAAAATTGCAACGTCCCAAGCCCCTTTCTAAGACTGTAACTTGCTGAGAAGATGCATACCTGCATTAGCAGACTTGGAAGTCCCCTCTCCTCACAAAGGCACAGGTCTAGTCCTGTTTAGCAAAAACTATTTGGAAGCTATTTATATGGTTAGTGATACAACATGCCCTTGAGGATGTACAAGCTGAGAGCTGTCTCAGAAAGGGGACGTGCCCCCATCGGGCACCTGGCTGGGGGCACCTGCTCACTATGGGCTCTTGTGGCTTAAGTAAAGGGTGACTGTTGGCCACCATACGGGCCGTGGAGCCTCCTTTCCTCCCCGGTGCTTGAGAGCCATTTCCCCGTAAAGTGGGTTGTCATACCCCCTTAACTTGAACAAGTGTGACTGATGGATGTGGTCCATTTAAATGCACAACTGAGAGCTGAACCAGATAACGAACTTATTATTACTCTCCCAGGATTATAGGTTAGTCCCCAAGGAGTGCAGCAAGCCAGAGAAAATCCATATCTCCTGGCCAAACAATAACCAGAAGGCTGACTGGAGGTATTGATTTACTTTCTAGGCCATTTAGGCCTTAATGGTGGAGAAAAGCTGGGGCGATGTTTACTTTTCTGCCAGGATCGACCAAACAACAGTCCATTTTTTACAGGTTTTTGATTGATTTCGCTTAGAGGAATTAGAGGTGATTTATTTTTAAGCTGAAAGCAACTCGTAAATATCTCGGCGGCCCCGGTTCCCTGAGAGGAAATGTTAAGTGGAGCCGCTTACAGAGGACGGCTGTTCAGGGAATCGATGGGGTGCGGGCAGGTGTCAGCACCTCTGCAGATGGGGTTCAGGCCTGTCCTCCCGTCCTTCAGAACGGCTCCTCAGGCCGAGCTCGGCCTGCCTGGGATCCAGTCTGAGCACCCTGCTGATGCCCTACGGGCCTGGGTGGGACGGCGCAATGGCGCTCAAGGCTGGCCGGCATGGGCGCCTTCAGTGTGTGATGGGTAAAAGCAGCCATCGATCGCCTAAGTGGCAATCTTCCACGAGTCCTCACACAGAGAGTGGGAGAGCTGACAAAAAGATGAGGCCTATTCTAAATCAATGAATGACGGCCGGCGGCCCTTGGTCCTATGTTGGACAAAGTTTAAAAAATACAATGTCACCTCACCATCAAATGGGATCTTGTGTTGGTGGAAGAAGTGACGATTTCTGTTCCGCTCTTCTGCCTGGAAAGTCGGCCGCCCATCGGAGCCTAAATCTGATTGGAAACCCTATGTGTCTGGCCAGGACCTCCCTGGGGGAGCTGCCCCATGCCTTTGGAGGCTGGAGGAGACAAGGGAGGAAGGTGCTGCAAAGGGGGAGGGAGCTCTAGAGAGGGAGACAAGAAGTCTTCCTTCATATCTCCCCAGAGTGCCTCCCTGGGCCTCAGTCTCCCTATTTGTAACTTACTAACTGGATTAAATCAGGGGAGACTCGGTGATCCTTTGGACAGATGCATAAACTAATGTTGCTGTTGTTTTTGTAAACAGCATTTTATTTTTTCCAATTACACGTAAAGATAGTTTTCACATTCATTTTTAAAAGCTTTTGAGGGGCGGCCAGGTGGTTCAGTGAGTAAGAGCACCGGCCCCAGAGTCGGGATGACCTGGGGATCGAATCCAGGCTCAGATACTTAGCACCACACCCAGAAATAACTGGCCGTGTAACCTTGACCAAGTTACTTAACTCTGATTGCTTTAAAAAAAAAAAAAAGCTTTTGAGTTCCACGTTTTTCTCCCTCCCTCCCCCCTCCCCAAAGACAGCAAGCAATCTGATATAGGTTACACAGGTACAATCATAAACATACTTCCACATTACTCATGTTGTGAAAGAAGACCTAGAACAAAGGGGAAAAACCATGAAAAAAAAAAGTGAAAATAGTCTGCTTTGATCTGCATTCAGACTCCATGGTTCTTTCTCTGGTTGTGGCTAGCAGATAATGATCTTTGAAAGGACAGTTATTCAGCACTTACTAAGAACAAATCCCCTGCAGATGTGTGGAGGAGGTGGTCTCAGCTGCAGCTTCCAGGAGGGTGGTCCAGAGTCAGAGCCCTTCAGATGCATTGACAGGTCAATGACAATTCTTAAGGGTTTGGTGGGATTGCTGTAGGACAAAGAGTGAGCCCAGTGGATTTTTCAAATCCCATCAGTTGTCTCTGAATTCTGTTTTCAGTGGGGACTCAGACTTGGCCCACCCACCCCTCTAGGATAGGGAGTAGTGAGACTCTTCATAGAAGGATTTTATTTTATTTTTCAAATCTGTCTGAATAGCTGTAGATTAAGTAGACTTTTTATCACCACCCAACACTTATCTTCTTTGACTGCATTGCTCCCATCTTCCTTCTCCTTCACACTTTGACCTGCTGAGACAGGGAGGCCAGGACTGGTAAGGAAGAGCCAAGGGCCCAGGTCCACACTCAGCTTCCCCAGAAGCACCTGCCCCTGGCAAGGGCAGACCCAGAGCTAACCTGAATTATGGGCCGCCAGTTTCCACTTCTGTCCTCACTTATCCCTGCTATTCACTGAAACCTGTGCAGATATTCTACCAGCCGATGTCGGTGCTGTGGCTCTGACAAAAATCCCCTTTTCATCACAGTACTTTCTTCCACGTGAAGAAGGGAGCAGAACTGGGAGAGAACGATCCCTGAGAAAGGAGTCGGACGTCGGCCAAGGGCAGCCCTGCTCCCCCAGTGTCTCTGCTTGTGTATTGAGGTGTGAGACAGCGCCTTTTCCTTTGGTCTTTGGAATTTAAACAGAGAAGCTTGCAGAGAATAAGGATGAGGGTCCTAGGAAGACAAAGTCTCTTTTATTTCCTCCTGAAACTGAAATGTGGGAAGGAAAGGAAACAACAGCTGGTAGAATCGATTAGCAAAAGCCAGAGCTAAGTAATGAGTAGAATTGCAATATGGCGCACAGTGGGAGATGTCTAGTGAGGGAAAAGGAGGAAGGTGGCCGTGGTGAAGGAAGGAGCCCAGCCCTGGCGCTTGGTGGACTAGAAGGCTCACAGAGCTGCCCAGGGCACATTCCTGCTGGCTTGGGCTCCACCTGCAGAATTGGCCACCAGAGCCCATCTCAAGCCAGGCCTGGGGATTCATGGGATTCTTTGGGCAGATGGGAAAGGGGTGGTCTTGGGAAGTGGTAGGCACCTATTAAAGCACTCACTGTGTGCCGGGCACAGAAGGGAGAGTTGCATTTTTAGCTCTGGGAAGCCTCCTGCACGTGCTCAGCACAGGAGGAATTTGATGGTGCTCTCACTGTTGTCAGTTTCTAGGTTTTTGGGACACTGTTCAGATCAGTGATGTATGGTTACATACAGGAAGGGACTAGACTTGGGATTGCATAGGAAACCCCCTAGTGGAAAAATATCTTCTATTAGTGCAAATTGTCACCCTCTGTGCAACTTAGAGATTTATTGATTTGCCTAGAGTAGTAAGAGACAAAGGGACCCAGTATCACACAACTGGTATGGAACTGCTCTGCGTGACCTCAAGGCCATAGTCTTTCCAGTCCAGCACCCTGCCTCTCAGGACCTAGAGCTCCCACAAAATGCCTTGTCCACTTCTCTCAGCATTTCTGCAAACGGAAGCCATAGCATAGTCCAGAAGATGAAATCAGGTCATGGAGGTGAAATAACTTTTCAAACGTTTAAATACTTAAAAAAGAAACCACCTATGGAATATCAAATACATATAGAATTTTTTGTGCCTGGGTGGGTGATAGATTTCTATTTTTCTTCAGGCGATCTATAGCTTATCAACAAAACCCATTATTTGTGGTTTTCTTTCTCACACATGTTGTGATCTGGCTGAGCTCTTGCACCAGA
Organism: Petaurus breviceps papuanus; assembly: GCF_028583685.1. NCBI lineage: Eukaryota > Metazoa > Chordata > Mammalia > Diprotodontia > Petauridae > Petaurus > Petaurus breviceps. The sequence goes on from NW_027185872.1 coordinate 3,941,271, forward strand.
GGGGATGCACCCTGGCCTTCTTGCCCCGTATGTCTCCTGTCCAGTCCTTCCTGGGCTCCTTGGAGTACTGACAGACGTCCTGGGGAGCAGGACAGTGACCGGGTCACTCAGCTCTTCTCCCTCTCAGCACATGGCTGTCTCACTTCCTTTTCCTGTCTTTGGTTTCCTGGTCTTTGTCATCGTTTCTGATATGAATTTCCCAATCAACCCTTAGCATATTCTGCAGTCTCCTTATGCTATCGTGAGCATTTCAGCAGCTACGGGTGGCACTTCTTCAATGTCATAACCATCTGTCCAGCCCTTGACGTTCACATTGGTTCTTACTGCAGAACAGTAACTAGAATATATACAGCAGTTCAGAGTTTTGAAGGACTTTACAAACTACCTCATTTGTTCCTCACATCAGCCCTGGGATGGAGGAGCTATCATCACCCCCATTTTATAGATGACTAATCTGAGTCTGAGACAGATTAAGTACTTGGCCAGCTTCACCCAACTAGTGAAGTATATGAGGCCAGATTTGAACTCAGGTCTTTCTGACCTGAGTCACACTAAGCCTGTCACTCTACCACAGAGCTGTCTCAGGCTTGGTTTGCCTTATAGGATTGCATCATAGGATATGCCCAGGCATTTAGTGCCTTCAGTCTGGGATAATTTTCAGTCTAGGGTAGGACTGGTGAATTAGACAGTTTGAAGTTATATGTAAAATCTATTTCCTGCTGTTTATTGCAAACTCCTGGAATAATCAGTTAGCAAACTAGGTTGTTGTCTTTTTCTTCTGAATAAAGCAAACTGTTCATTAAGACATCAGCATTAATATTAGCAAACTTGTATATTATTTGGAAGGACTATAGCAAATGAGAATCCTCTTGAAACAAGAATGAAATGATAAAATCATTTATGAAGTATTTGCAATCACACACTCTCCTTTGTTCAAAGACAAACAATGGGATACAGATGTGCTGGATGCAGAAGGAGCTGAGCCAGACTCCACTTCAGACATCCATGGTCCTGTCTATGTGACCCCTGGTAAACCATGCTCCTGACCTCCATTTGCTCATCTTTAAAATGGGAATAATAATAATAACCCTTCCTCCCTGGGTTCCTATGGGCTCATCAGGGCTTTGTAGAAGTGCTAAGTGAATGTGAGCTGTTTTACCTGGATTTTGTATTGCCTTATTCTTTCCTCTCCTGGTAGACAGTGGGCATACGCAGGTAAAATCTGAACTACCTCTTCCTTTGGGGAACGTGGATCCTTCTAGAGAAACCCAACATATGTGGATATAATAGGAGCCTGAGAACAGACCTGAGGTCCTGGGATTTTTCACTGGAGGGCCCCCCATACCCTCAGCTGTAAGAGGGTTTGGGGGCTAGTGAGCGATTTGAGTTTGGACACAGAATTCTGTCATATCCCAGAGATAGGAAAATAACACAGAGACCTAGAAGAAAGAGTGGGGGCCTCAGACCTGAGTAGCAGCAGAGGAGGTGGTCAGCATCCTTGGACCAGCCACAGATCTGCTTCAGACTTATGAACTGAGCCTGAAAGCATAAGAGACACAGGGAAAATAGAGTTGAAAGAGAAAGTGAAGGAAGAGCCATCAGCTTCCTCCAATTATACCACTGTACCCATCTCTTCAAATACAGAGGAAAGTTACCACCTCAAAAAAACTAAGGTCTGCTCTTTCCCCAACTTCTGCTTTCTCTGCCTATCTAGTAACAGACAGTCTAATAATCTGCTCACTTCTTCTGCCTAAACATTTCTTGAATCCTGAGCTTTGCCTCAGGTGAAAAAAGATTCCAAGCTTACTTAGGCATCAATAAAAATGTTCCTTAGGGCAGAAAGTCAAGCCTCTATCTCAGTGTTAGGAGTTTTCCTAACAGGGGACTCTGAACTATTGTCATTGTTCCACTAACTTCATCTGATGAAAACAGTATGAAACATCTGAGGAGGAATCCCATGGACCTGAGAGACAAAAGCTTAAAATAAGCTCCTAGTCCTGAATGGAGTGTGGCTGCTCAAATCTTTACAGGCCAAGGAGTAGGGCTGGGTTATAGGTATCGGCCACACCCAGCACTGGGAGAGTCAGAGAGTATTAACAGCTGGGATATCAGAAAAGAGGTCCCACGGAAGAGTGGGGCCTGAACTGAGCCTTGAAGGTTGCTCATGGCTTCAATGGGTGAGGACAGAGGGCAAACATCACAGTCAGGGCCTGTTCAAAGCAAAAGCAATTTGTTTGGCAGCAGAGAAGTCAAGGGAAAATCACAGGAAGTCAGTTAGATCAGCTGGGACAAATTTGTGAAGAGCTTTAAATGGCAAATGGTCTATCCTAGAGGCAATAGGGAGCCATTGGTGTTTCTTGAATGAGGGACTTGAGTGAGAAAAAGGGGAGCAGATGTAAGGGTTTTTATAAAGGCTAAATCAATAAGACTCAGCAACTCTTTGAATGTGAAGGATGAGGGAGAGGCAAGAGTGGAGGGGGATTTTTGATTCACCTGGTGCCTGTTCCCTCCATAGGAATAAGGGAAACATAGGATTCTGTATTCTAGGCATGCTGAATTTGTGCTTCCTATGGGCCGTCCAGAATGTCTAACATGGTGAAGGACAAGAGACTGATGGGGGCTCAGTGGATGCATGGAGATGATGAGGATTTCGGAGTAACACGCGCATCCCCCTCCTGCCATCCAGAGTCTGCCCCAAGCAGAGATCTCGCCCCTGCCCTCCTTCTGGACGCCAAAGGTGTGCTTGGCGTTGGGATGTTTGGGCAGCCATATCTCATTGCTGATTCAGTTTGAGCTGGCAGCCAATGAAGACCTGAGACGTCTTCCATTAAAAGCTGTTGCTTAGCCATCCCACACACCTGGAGATAAATTTTAGAACAGACAAATTCACCTTTCAGTGAAAACTCTCTGCAAATGTACAAATGGCTTCTTTGGGCTCTCTCTTTGAAAGCCTTCTCAGGACATAGATTATGGTCGGATCAGGGTCCACTTGCCTCAGGGTTAGCTAATTAAACACTGTGCCATGCACAGAATCAATTCCAAAGAAAGCCAATAACCACTAATAGCTGTTAGTACGCAGTTTATGCTGCCCACCACTGACATAGTTGCAGGTCGACTTACTAGTTCCCCCAACAAATTCTCCCCAGAAGCCTCAAGACCAATCCAGGCAGGGAATTATTGCATTAGAAGCAAAGATTCAAAGATATACAGTCATCAATCAGTCCCCCGGAAAGCAATAAAGACCCCACAGATCCCCTCCTTCCTCCTCTTCCCCCAAATGGTCAGTGTTCACAGGAACAGAAAGAATGAGAATGGGGCAAACTCATCATCCCATCATTTCTTTCCTGAACTTCATAATGAATCACAGTCTAATTGGCATGCTTACAGAGCTCCATGTAGAAAACTGGTTCAACAAAGACAATCTAATACTTGCTTTAGGCTTATGGAGGACTAAGGAAAAGTCATTGGGGTGCTAACCTAAGGATCATAGTTTGAAAGCACTCTCAATCAAGTCGAAGCAGGAAAGAAAATGAAAAGCCAGAGAAATGAGTCTGAGCCACCAGGACAAAGGCAGGAAATGCCTGAAATGGTCTCATGATGATCATGGTGTCACCAAAAGGTATGGAAATTCCTGTGATAAGACGGCAACAATTCTCTTGAAAACTCGTGAGAGCTAAGCTTGGGTCCAACTGTCTCCTTGCCGTTCCACACTTTCCCCCATCACCTCATGTCTTATTGGGATGTTCATTTCCTTCATTTTCCCTTTTATGTTTCTTACATATCACTTTAAGAAGAAAAAAACAAAAAGAAAGTACAAATAATTACTCTTTCACCAGGATGCACAAACACTTAAGATCATTGAGAGATACCTTTTGGGTAAAAATGTAGGTATTTCTCTGAAATTGTAATCTACAACAAAGATATTAAAAAAGTACTTCACCCTACGATTTTTCCCCAAAGGTAGAGGGCTGTAGGTATAGAATGTTACGTATAATGTCAGAATTATTTGATGTATTGATTAGTTTTGTAGAATTTTCCCCACCCTTGTTATTATCATTTATTATAAGGGATAGCAAGTGACATAAAAACACAAGTTATTAATAAAAATTATATATATATGTACATATATAGGCATTTTTAATGCTGACTCTTGTTAGTAGGAATTATTCTTTAAACCACTTTTATAAAAGTGCCTACTATGTTCTTATGCAGAGGTGGTGTTGGGCAGAGTGGATAGAGAGCCAGTCTCAACATCAGCAAGACCCAGGTTCAAGTCTTGCCCTTGATACTCCGTGTAACCTTTGGCTGGTCCCTTAGCCTCATAGGACCCCAGAGCTGCAGAGCAGGGGCTGCCTCTCCTGGACAGAGAGAAGCGACACTTCTAACCCCTTTTACCTGCAGAAATGCCACCTTGGGCTCTCCTCGTCTCTCGCCTGCATCATTGGCATTCCCCTCCGAGCTGGTGACTTTGCTTCAGCTCCATTCCTGCTCTGGTCTGTCCCATTCTCTGAGGCCAGAGGAAGGTTCCTAAAGCTCTTATGTGACCACATAATACCCCCACTCAGATACCTTCAGGGGCTTCCTGGCACCTTTGGGACAAAGCACACGCCTCAGTTTAGCTTGTGATGCTTTTCACAACTGGGCTCCAGCTTTCCAGCTTCACTGGACATTATTCCCCTGCCGATCAGGTCTGATCCAGCCTCTGCTGGCCTTCTCTGTTCCTCACTCACAAAATCCCATCTCTGGACTCTGCACTTTTGCCCTGACCATTCCCCAGGTGAAGAATTCCTTCCCTCCTGTCTTTCAGTCTCTCAGGTACCGTTTTCACCATAGTCCCTTCTTCCTTCCCTCAGGGAGCTCTCTCTCTGTCTCTGTCTCTGTCTCCGTCTCTGTCTCTGTCTCTACCTGTCTCTGTCTCTCTCTGTCTCTCTTTCTCTTTCTATCTCTCCACCCCCCCGCCCCCTCTGGGCACCTGGGGAAGTCTGTTTACCTTTTCTTGTTTCTGATGCTCTCTTTGTGTTTTTAAATGCTTTTAGCCACAGGATTTTGCTGGTCTGAGTTTCCTTTTTGGAAAGGCATTTAGGAGGAAGCAGTCAAATGGGATCCATTCCTGAAAGAAAGAGTGAGGGAAACATTCTATATAAGTGATCGAATATTGATTCAGGTGTGACTGTGTGCCTGGCACTGTGCTCAGTGCCAGGAGTACAGATACAAGGGGAATCAGGGGATCAGTGCCTCAAGACATTCAAAGACCATTGGGGTCCTGTTGTATACTTACTTTGGGGTTCCCAAATGCATAGGTGACTCCCCTGGTCCACTGCTTGGATCATTGATTTAAATCCGGGAAAGATCTTCACTGAATCATCAAATAATAGCAGGGAGGCCCAGAGGAGCCAGGACTCCCCAAATCACAAAGCTATTCAATGAATCCCAAACAGTCCTGAAACCCAGGCCCCTGGCTCTTACCCTGCCTCCCCCACCCAGCTCTCACCACGGGTATAGAGGCTCTAAGGATTTCAGTCCCCAAAGACTTATTAACATCAGGCCAAAACACATAGGCCTTAAAGAAGAAAAGCCGTGCTTTAAATCACAAGACAATTTCAAAAGTTTAACAATAGGACTGTCTCTGCCACTGTTCATATTTCATTTTAAATTAAATCATTGGAATAAAACAATTTTCCTTTTTTCTCTCTTAAGAGCTTTGCCCATTAGAACCGGAATGACATTGAGTGATTGCAGAATTAATGAAGCCATTGTTACTGTTCTCTAGGAATTTAGGGATAGATTCATAAAAGTTACTTTTCATGCCAGAGCTCCCTACAACTAAGGCCCAGCTTGAAGGGAAAGCCAGCAACAAAGACTTCTCCTGTAGAGGGGCCTGGCTGCCCCCAAACAAGGTCCCAGCAGTTATCAATGAGGTCCTAGACCAGGTTCCCAGTTGTACTTTCACACTGTAGAGACCCCACCATGGACAGCCCCATTATCTACCGCCCCATTGCTGGGATTGGACAAGGCCCAAGATATTCCTGTTTATTGGACCTGGGGAAGAATTCCAAGGGAATCACTGAGGCCTTGAGTGGGCTCCTAACCCTTAATGGCCAGTGCTCAATCCTTGCTCCCTCTTCAGTTCCATTCACCAGGATCCCTTGGGAATTTCAAAATGTAGGAGATGATGTGCCCCTGAGCCATGCAAAAATTGCTTAAAGGACCTGGACATGTTTTACCTACAAGAAATAGAAGGCTGTAGGAAGGTCATGTGAGCTGATGGCAAAGATAGGTGAGGTGTACTCATCACATCTCAGAACAAGTAACAGTAAGAGGAAGCTGCATGGAGGTCACTTGCAGTTCAGGGTCAGGAAAGTTCTGCCCCAAAGTGGGCTGAACTGCCTGTGTCACAGGTGTTTCTTCCACAATGGAGGTCTTCCATTGCAGATTGGAAGAAGGGCAGCTCTCTGGAATGCTTCCTCAGGTAGGAGGTGGATTGAAATGGCACCTGGGATGCCTTCCTTGTTCCTCTGAGAATCTGGGCTTAAAATGGGAAGAGCTACACAGAGAACTTAGCCAGCCAGAACTTAGTTCTCTTATCAGTAAGGCCTTGACCCCTTTAGGGCCAGTCTCAGGGGCAGCAATGATAGGGCTCACATGGGCCACATCCTTTACAGTGTGTTGGGGGGTGGGAGCGGGGAGGGAGGAAAGGTTTCTTTTCTTTTCCCTGTGATTTCATGGATGAAAAATGGCTTTGCTGAACTTTTTAGGTTGCCGACAACACCCTGTTCCCATGAAGGGATTTTTTTTAGTGACATCTTGTGTTTCTGTCGTTGTTGAGACTAAGAGAGAAGGAAAAGGATTTGAAATATAGCAAGAGCTTTTTATTATAGGGTATATGCAGGATTAGAATTAAAGATTATCTAGAAAGGAAAATTCTTGAGTACATGGAGGGGCAACTTTGCTGAAAAGTCCTGTCCATCACAGGGAAGGTTTTCCTAGTATGGACTGGTGGGGCAGTCTTTTAATGATAGGACTTCTTGATTCTTAATCACAATCTGTCTCTCTCTGTGTCTCTGTCTCTCCCCCTCCCCCTCTCCCATGGCTCTGTTTGTCTCTCTCTTTGTCTGTCTCCATCTCTCTGCATCTCTTTTTGTCTTTCTCTTCTTCCCTTTGCCTGTCTCTGTCTCTCTTTTTTCTGTTTCTCTCATCCCCCGATGCCACCATTTGTCCTCACTCCCATGGCTACCATTTCGAATCAGACCCTCAGCATCTCTCACTGGGACAGTCTCAATGACATCCCAGTCTCTCTCAGTTCACTCCTTACTGGACAGAGAGCACGGCTTTCTGAGATCAGGGACTCTCTCTGCTGCTGTCTTCATGCCATCTTCCTGGTTCTAGCCCCAGCTCAGATTTGACTTTTTTCAAATCTCCTCCCAGCATTCTTCTAGCTGAAATGCTCTGTCCCTGCTCATGGTCTTGTGGCATTTCCCCTGCAGTCTGCCTTCCCCTTCTCCAATGCTTTGTAGCACACATCTTTGTGCAAGTGGTTCTGATTCTAAGTGCCACGACGGCAGAGATTGGGCCCTTTATCTTTCTCTCTTCAGTGACTTGCATGTAATAGCATTTAAAAAACAAACAAAAACACCTCTTCTGAATTGAGTTCCAGGACCCAGGGTATCTGTTTATATAAGGCAAGATTTTTGTGACACGTCAGTTCCCAGAGAGAGGATGATGTAAAAGAAAAAGCATTGAATTTGAGTGTTCGAACTCTGACACTCCCACTCACTTATTAGTGTTGGGCCATTGGCCAAGTCACTCACCCCCTTGAGCCTCACTTGTATTTGTGTTTCACATAGTAGAGACAGGACTGATTAACTCATCAAGAACTTATTTATTAGACTCACATCGAATGCAAAATCTCTAAACCCTCTTCTAGTGTCTAAAAAAATGGGGAGGGGAAGCATTAGTGAGCCAGATGTGAGCCTTGCATCCACATTTTGATATATTTTTTACAATTCACACAACATAATTAAATTGCATGATTCCAGTTGTGGTAAAACTTTAATATTCACAAATTATTCCCCCAAATAAAAACAAATCCCCTGGAAAATCTGATTAGTTTTTTTTTTCCTTTGAAGTCATGATATAATCTAACTTTATGATGCTATAGTTTCCCACTTTTCAGCATCATAGAGTTTCCGTTTCTGTGCATTGAAGGGATTGATGAAAGGGACTTTGCCTGTGAGTATTTACTGTATGCAGAGTGCAGGGAGCTCAGCATTTGGGTTCTGATGACAGCTTTGACAAGTACTAGTTCTGGACCCATAGGCAAATCCTTCAATTATGAAGGTTAGATTCATCATCTGTAAAAGGAAGATAATGTAAAGTTAATATAAAATGAAGATACTGACCTTTTCCTTTCCTGTGTGAGAGGAGAGTGCTTTGGCCCCATGAATGAATAGAAGAAGATGAAGCAGATATGACTGTTGGGAAACACTCCCCTCAGATGCCTTCGTGCTGACCTCAAAGGGGCAAAAGGGAGAATTAATA
>NW_027185872.1:3954808-3974174 GCF_028583685.1 Petaurus breviceps papuanus
AGACAGACAGACAGACAGAGACAGAGAGAGACAGAGAGAGACAGACACAGAGACACAAAGAGAGATCATTAACAAAGCAATCTTTGAAAAAAAAGGTGGACCATAGTCTCCTCTACAATGAATGTGAAAATAAGACACTGATCCATAGTGAAGGTGAGCCTTAATCCCACCCAAAGTTATTTTTAATACAACGTTTTTCAAGAATTTTAATGGGCTCCATCTGACAGCAATTTATTATTCCACTGGGATAGTTTATTTTATAGGAGAAAAGTTAGAGGATTGACAGTGTCAGTCCCCTAATTTATGAAGCACTAATGCAAAACCAGAGTGACAAGCTATTCTACCTGCCTCCTGAAGATGGGCAAAAGAAGAAAATGACTCTTATTAATGCCAGGAATAGAGCTTTAAGAGATAGCTACGTGGGATTATACACACATACACCCAAACCCACAGGCAATATCAGGCCTCTGATTTCTTCAAAGTAGGGAACTCTCAGAGTAGAAATTCCCTCTATCAATGAGTCTATCAACAAGAAGTTATTAAGCACTCATTCTACAGATTGTACTATGCTTGGTCCCTGGGACACAAAGCCAATGAAAGCAAGAACAGAAAACATTTAAGCTCTTTACTGCGTTCCAGGCACTGCAGTAACCAGTGGACAAAAATGAAACATTTCCTGCCTTCAAAGAGACTACATTCTGAGAAGACAATATAAAATCATGTAAGAATATATAAAAGAGATTCGGGGTGCTGTTGTGGGAAAGGCATTAGCAGCTGGGGGGAGCAGGAAGGGTCTCATGTAGAAGGATATGGTGCTTGAGCTGTACCTAAGAGCAAAGTTGAAGGGACAATGCATTGTAGTCATGAGTTCTATCAACAACAGGAAAAAATCAGATGAAGTGACAAGTGTGAGAAACAGTAAGGAGGCAAGTCTAAGTGGACTGTGTTGTTTGTCTACATGTGCTGGGCCCTGAAAAGTAGATTGAACCCAGAATTTAAAGAGCTGCTTTAAACGCCAAGCAGAAGAATGGACACTTTCTTTTAGAGGTCACTGGTATTCACTGAATAGGGAAATATTGTGGACAGACCTAAACTTGGGGGATGCCACTGTACACTGAGTGGAGGTGACAATCAAGGCAGCTTAACACTGTATTTTTAATTTGTTGTCTTGGGGGCAGAGCCAAGACTCAGAGAAAGCACTCAGCCTAGCTATTCCAACATTCTCTTCTGAATAACTTTACCACAATGCCTCAAATTGAATTCTGGAGTGGCAGAGCCAACAGAAGGTCAGAATGAAACATTTTCCATCCCAAGACAACATTGGAGCTTGGAATGTGAGATCTGTGGCATGGGAGTGGAGTCCCATGTGAATGAGACACCAGTGATGGGACTAGGAGGTGGTAATAGAAGCAGCAGCAGCTTCAGGATCTCTGGAGCCAGAGGTAGTAAGGCAACCTGGCCACTGGTCAGAAAGAGATTACAGGGGACTTCTGTGCTACACTGGAAGCAGGACTAAATACTGTTTGGCAACTCCACTTCTGAGTCATAGTTCAAAGGCAGAAAGGAACACTTTTAGGGAAAAGGGATCAAAAGTCCTGAGGGGCAGGACTGCTTTTGACCACAAGGTAGCAGGGGCCTTGAAGAGCAATTTTAATTATAATGCCAAGAGATCAAAGACTCTTCCAAAGGACAAACCAGGAGAGCAGTGACCACATCTCTCTCGAGATCACACCACCTAGGAAGAGCAAAAATAAAACAAAACAGACAGACAAACAAACAACAATAAAAACACACACGACCCAGAACTAGATCTGAAAATAGCAATGTGCAAAAGCCTGAACTCTGAGACAATGTACCTTCCCCACCCCAGGGTGGGAACAGAGCCCAAATTTAACATCAATTTCAAAATAAAGGGGAGAAAAATTAACAAATAATAAAAAAGCTGACTATAAAAATCTATTTGGTGACAGGAAAGATCAATACACAAACTCAGAGTAAGACAATGAATTAAAAAAAAAATCTATAAACAAAGACTGAAAGGGAAAAAAAATGGACACAAGCCCAACAAGATTTCCTGGAAGAACTAAAAATAATTTTCAAAATCAAATAAGAATGAAATCATCATCATCTTCACCATCATCATTATTATCATCATTATTATTATCATTTTACATGCAACCAGGAAATAAGATATACAGGCACTAGGCTATGGAGATCCATCTTGCCCTACCTGAAAGTCAGAGGGGGCATGGGGGAGCATGTAGGAGAGAGCAGATTGGGGGAGGGGGTATACAGTGGGATTGCTGTTTTGGGGTGGTGGGTAGGGGAAAGACAAAGAAAAAATTTGTAACTCAAAATCTTGTGGAAATGAATGTTGTAAACTAAGAGTAAACAAAATTTTTTAAAAAGTCAAATAAGAATGGTAGAGGGAAAATTAGATAAATTAGAGCACAGGAAGAAAATTATAAAAGGAAAATTAACAGCTTGGTAAAAGGGGAATAAAAATAACAAAGAAAATAACACTTCAAAAAAAACCAAATTGGTCAGAGGGGAAAAAGAGTTACAAAAATACAAAGATAAAACAACTTAAAAACACTAAATTATCCAAATATGAAAAGAGATACAAAAGCTCACTGAAGAAAATAATTTCTTGAAAATTATAATTGGGCAAGCTAATGATTCCATAAGACTTCAAGTAATATTTTTTTTTAAAGCCAAAAGAATTTTTAAAAAAGTAAAAGAAAATGTGAACTATCTAATCAGAAAAACAACTGATTTAGAAAACAGATCAAGAAGAGTTAATTTAAAAATGATAGGACTACCTGAAAGCCATGATCAAAGAAAGAGCCTAGACATCATATTTCAAGAAATTAGCAAGAAAAACTCACTTGATAACCTAGAACCAGAGGTTAAAATAGAAATTGAGAAAACTCACCAATTTTCACCTGAAAGAGATCCCAAAATAAAAATTCCCAGGAACGTGATATCCAAATCTCATAGCATTTAGGTCAAAGAAAAAATGCCTTAAGCATCTAGAAAGAAACCATTTGAATACTGCCAAGCCACAGTCAGGATCACACAAGATGTTATCCAGTAGGGAATGGGGAAGAAAAGGGGATCAGAAAAAAAGGTGGGATAATGAAAAGGTCAGATAAAAGGCAATGGTCAGACTAAGGTATTGTTATTGGAGTTGTGAACTGATTCAGCAATTTGGAACTATTCCCAAAGGGTTATAAAACTGTGCATACCTTTTGATTCATTAATACCACTGATAGGTCAGTATCCCAAAGAGGTCATAAAAAAGGGGAAGGGACCCACATGTACAAAAAAAAATTATAGCAGCTTTTTTTGTGATGACAATTGGAAATTGAGGGGATATCCATCAATTGAGGAATGGCTGAACAAGTTGTGGTATATGAATGTAATGCAACACTATTTTACTATAAGAAATGATGTGCAGGTGGGTTTCAGAAAGACCTGGAAAATTTTCATGAACTGATGTTGAGTGAACAGAATCAGAACACTGTTTACAGTAATAGCAATATTTTGCAATGACCAACTTTGATAGACTTAGTTCTTCTCAGCAATGCAATGATCTAAAATAATTTCAAAATAGTCATGCTGGAAAATTCTATACACATCCAGAGAGAGACCTATGTAGTGTGAATGCTGAGCAAAGCATAGTATTTCCCATCTCTCTCTTTTTTATTCTTTCTGAATTAAGTTGTACTTTTGGTACTGATTCTTCTTTCATGATATGTCTAATGTGGAAATATGTTTAATATGATTGTACATGTATAGCCTGTGTCAGATTTCATGTCATCTTGGGGGGAGGGGAAAGGGGGAGTAAAACATTGGAATTCAGAATCTTATGAAAGTGAATGTTGAAAATTAAAATTAATTAATAAAAATAAATGTAAATGAAAAGAGGTGATGGTCAGGAAAAAAAAACAGGTTTTAGAGGAGCGACAGGATACAAAGAGAGACAGAAGGATGAATAGAAGACAATGGGCTAGAGGAAAATGTGGAGTTAGTAATAATAACTGTGACGGTGTATGGAATGGGATAACACTTAAAACAGAAGCAGATAGTAGGATGTATTAGGAACTAGAATCCGATAATATGTTGTTTACAAGAAACACACTTGAAACAGAGAGGCACACACTGAGCTAAAACAAAGGTTTGGAGTAGAATCTATTATGTTTTAGCTAAAGTTTAAAAATGGCAGCGGTAGCAAATATGATCTCAAGCAAAACAAAAGCAAAACTAGACCTAATTAAAAGACATAAACAAGGGAATTATGTCTTGCTAAAAGGCACCATAGACAATGAAGTAATATCAGTACTAAACATATATACACCAAATAGCATAACATACAAATTTTGAAGGAAAAGTTAAATGAATTGCAGGAAGATATATACAGTAAAATTATATTAGTAGGGGATCTCAACTTTCTTCTATCAGACCCAGATAAATCTAACCATCAAATAAGAAAGGAATAAAGGAAATTAATAGACTATTAGAAAATTAGATATGATAGACCTTTGGAGAAAATTGAATGTCAATAGAAAGTATATCTTTTTTTTTTTCTCAGCTGTACATGTCACCTTCACAAAAAATTGACCTTGTATAAGGGCATAAAACCTTCGCAAACAAATGCAGAAATGCAAAAAATACTAAAAATCATCCTTTTCATACCACAGTGCAATAAAATTATTTTTAATAAAGGGCCAGGGAAGCATAGATGAAAAGTTAGTTGGAAACTACATAATCTAATACTGAAAAATGAGTGGGGCAAAGAAAAAATCATAGAAATAATCAATAATTTCATTATAGAGAACGAGTACAATGAGACAACATTACAAAATTTGTGGGATGCAGAAAAAGTGGTACCTAGGGAAAAATTTTAAACTGTAAATGTGCACATCAGTAAAATAGAGAAAGAAAAGATCATTAAATTTGACATGCAATCAAAAAAAAACTAGAAAAGGAATAATTTTAAAATTCCCTATTAAACACCAAAATTGAAATTCTGAAAATCCAAGAGAAGATTAATAAAATTGAAAGTAAAAAAGCCATTGAGCTAATAAATAAAATTAACAGCTGCTTTTTGGGGGAAAAAAAGATAAAACATTTGGTTAATTCAGTTTTTAAATAGAAAGAAAATCAAATTACCAGAATCGAACATGGCAAGGGTAAATGTATCACTAATGAAGATGAAATTAAAAGTATTGTTAGGCATTATTTAGCCTAATTATGTGCCAGCAAAACTGACAATATAAATGAAATCGACTAATATTTGCAAAAATATCATTGTTCAGAATAATAAAGAAAAATAAATAATAAAGAGGAAAGAGAACATTTTTGCCAAATATCTTAAGAAACAATTAATACTAATACATTATAAGCTATTAAAAAAACACAAAGTAGACCTTTCATATTACTTTTATATGTAATTTTGATACCTAAACTAGAGAGAGCAAAATCGGAAAAAGAAAACTATAGAACAATTTACCTAATGAATTGTTGTAAAAAAAAAAAAAAGGTAAAATACTAGCAAGGAGATTACAGCAATGTAATGGATCAGCAAATTACAGCAATAGAATAATACTATGGACCAGGTGGAAATTATACCAGGACTGCAGGACTAGTTTAGTATTAGGAAAACAGTTTAGGGAAACACCAGCATATTTGACCACATCAATAACAAAAACAACAAGAATCATGACATTATATCAATATTTCCAAAAAAAGCCCTTGATAAAATACAATGCCCATTTCTATTAAAAGCACTAGAAAGTATAGGAATAAGTGGAGACTTCCTTTTAATGATGAGCAGTATCTACCTAAAACCAAGATGAACAGTATCTACCAAACATGGATAAATTGAAGGCTTTCCAAATCAAGGATGTCCATTATCACCACTATTATTCAATATTTACTAAAAATGCTGATTGTAAACAGTAACACATGGAAAACAAATTTCCTTGGAAAGGAGAAAATAAGAATGACTAAAGAAAGTTGATAAATAATGAGATATTAAGATCAAGCTGCCCTTAGGTGTTTGAGGTTACCTGGCCTAGGAGAACTTTGTGCTCAGACATTTAAAGAATCAGCAGGTATGCATGTATACCAGCCTTTAACAGTGATTTTTGAAAGTCAGTAATGAATTGGAAAAGTACAGCAATTTTAAAGAAAAACAAATGTCTTAATTTTGAAGCAAAAAGGAAGATAATAGAATTTTCAAACTGAAAGTCAATGAGTATGACAGATTTCGAATTATTATTAGAAGGATGGTAAGGGAACTTGTAGAAAAGGAAACAGTGATCACAAGAAGCCATCACAATTTCATTAAGGATGTGGTTTCATTGTGCCACATTAATCTCCTTTCCTTTCTGTTATGGTTTCTAGAGTCTCTCACACACACACACACACAACATACACATGTACTGTGTGTATGTGCCTATATTTGTGTGTTTATATTTATGTGTGTGGGTGTGTGGCTGTGCATATGTTTAATGCAGAGGTTAGCAAAACTTTTGATAGAATTTCTTGTATTTTTGTGGGAAATACAAAGTGATATAAGTTCTGTGATATAGATGACTTGGGAAATTCTGGGATGATCAGACCCAGAGTTGATTCATCCATGATTTAATACCATGTTAGAAAATGTTCTCCACTGGGGGAGAAGTGCAAGGCATTGCCAGGGACTTGAATTCATTCTTATGCTATTGAATATTTCATTACTGCCTTGAATAAAGGCATTCTCATCAACTTTGAAGATGACATGAAGCTGGAGAGGTTCAATACAGCAGGGGATGCTAGAGCCAAGATCCCCAAAGTTCCTGAGGTTCGACCTTACTTCAGATTGAAGAGCAAAGGACACAATAGGGTTCGATGTATGATCTTGCACTTGGATTCAGAAAATCAATTTTATTAGCATAAGTTGTGAGAGGAATTGCTAACATTGGATCCTTTGAAAACAAATATTTGTCAGCTTTAGTAGGTTATAATCTCAATATGATGAATTAATCTATGAAACCTTAATGCATCACATACTGTGTGCAAAGCACTATTAAGCACAGAAAAGAAAGAAAAAGAAAGGATGGAAGAGAGAGGGAATGAGGGAGAAAGAGAGAGAATGTCCCTGCTCTCAAATTTCACATTTGTATAAGGAGAGATAACACATGTAGGAGGTATCAGCTATAGAGGGATCCTGAGGGTACAGTAGTGAGACGAATGTCAATATATCTCCTTTACTATCATTTCTATGGAGAATTCCACGTGTCTCTTTTGACAGCGATGAGGGCTTTCGTTGTGATCCCTTTGCTTTCCTATTCTTCAGTAGCTGGGAGTTGTCTCATCTGCAGACACAGTTGCCAGGTCACACCTCCCCAGGGTTGCTTCCCTTGATGATGGAGGCTGGGGCTGAGCTAGGTGATGATCCAGGGGTGCTGCTATTGCTAGGGCTCTCTCTGGGGCTCTTCTGTCTGTCTCTGCTAGGGTCTGATAAGAGCTGTTGGAAGGTTTTAGTCAATGTGGTAGCAATGTAGAACCCACTTGGTTCATGCCATCTCTTGTCTCTCCCTCAGATCACCTTGATTCTGTAACTGCACTGGCTTTCCTACTTCATTGGTGAGAGCTGCCTGGCAGTTGCTGTTTGTGGCAACTGGAATGACAGACCCCTTCTTCAGAGGTGTTTCTCTTCTTCATTACAGACCAGGAGGAAGGAAGGAAGGAAGGAAGGAAGGAAGGAAGGAAGGAAGGAATACTCCAAAAGTAAGGATTGCATTAAGAAAATTATAGAGTCCATGATTAGAAAGAAGAGAGTCCCTCTGGCCTTTGCCCTGGGCGGACTATGTTTGGAAGATTCTATTCAGTTCAGGATAACATTTCAGCCAGGCCACTCGTAAGTTACAGAGCATCCAATGGAGTGTGGTCAGGTTCCATAAGGGCCTTGTGGTTGTACTAAGTTTTTTTAAGAAACTAGAGAAGAGAAGACTTGGGGCTGGTGTCATGGTGCCTTCCTTGTATTTGAAGGGCAGACACAACCTTCTTCTGTGAGACCCCAGAAGTTTGAACCAGAAACCTTTTCCCTTGTTTTCAATGGAAATAGGAGTGAATCACAAATAAATCAATTTAGGTCTGATGTCAGGAGGAATTTCTCTTGACTAGAGCTGTCCCAGCGTGGAATGAAGTGCACCCAGAGGTGCTTGTCAGCCGTATTGCAGAGGGGGTTCTACGCAGTGCTGGGTAACAGTCTTACTGTTTGAGAGATTGAGGAGTCCTTAGAAGCCAGAGTCCAACCCCCCTCCTTTAACAACGCAGAAGTGTCAACCTAGAAAGGCTGAATGACTTGAGAGCCTAGGTATACTGCATGGCCCAGCCAGGCTAGGAACTTAAGTCCTCTGAGTCTAAGTCCCAAGTCTTTTCTCTGCACCACATTCCCAAGCTTTTTCCAGAGCATTAACTAGAAGGGAACACAGTCTAGCCCATGCTCCTATGCCATAGCTAGGGCATCAGAAGCTTGAGCTTCTCTGGAAGAAAACCTCCCTATACGTATAATTGTACTGACCTGGGCGGACCTGTCATCTGGGTTACCACCCTCCAAGGACACCCTTCTTCTCATCTTCCTCTTGTAGAACTTAAGCACAAGAATTCCTCCTCATGGGTTCATGTACAAATGTGAAGCCCAGGCACAAGATAATGAGGATAGTAGTTATGATAATGTTCTTTTTATTTAGTCATGTCTGACTGTGACCACATCTGGGCTTTCCTGGGTAAAGATAGTAGATTACTCTGCCATTTCCTTCTCCAGTTTATTTTATGGATAAGAAAACTGAGGCAAAATAGAGTTAAGCGACTTGTCCAAGGTCACACAGGAGGAAGTATCTGAGACCAAATCTGAACTTGCAAGAAGGAGTTTTTCTGACTCCAGGCCTAGACCTCTCCTCTATACCACCTGGCTGGCCAATAATAATATCCAATATTTATATAATATTTTAAGGTTTACACATCAATATTATTTTGATTGGTCCTCAAAACTATGTAAGGTAGGTGCTATCACTCTACCCATTTACTGGTGAGGAAATTGACTCCTCTTGCTTCTAAGTATATGAGGCAGGATTTGAACGCAAGTCTTCCTGACTCCACTTCCCACACTCAGTGCTCTACACTCTGATCTCCCCTCCAAAGTCCCTTTTGGGACTAATATTCCGTAATTATATTCTCTCCTCTTCTGTGATACATTAAAACCCAGCCCATGCAATGGCATTAGGACCTTTAAATGTATTCCTTTGTGTGGCAGATTTGCAGATGGTGACCTTCTGTGTGATAATCTTGGTGCATTTCCCTCGGATTCCGTGTTATTTTGAGGTCTGCTCCTTCACAACTTTTGGTTCCTGAGATTTATGCTCCTATGCAGTCTGGGCCGATCCTTCATTAGCACCTTGATTTACCATGGGTGCAGATGGTTATTGGAAATAAAAAGTCAGCCATTTCCTCTGATTAAATCTCTCATGGGCGTGCATCTCTTCCCTCGCTATTTCCTCACCATTGCCGATGATTCATTCGAAAGCAGAACAGTGATTATCATAGGATTGTTAAGGCTGAAGTGGAAAGGAAAGTAGGATATTAGGACAAGTCATAGTAGCTTATTAATATAGATTATGTGCTACAATGAAATGATTTTACCAAGGTATTACCAAGATGATAGATTTATGTATGATGAAGAAAGACAGAAAATTATTCGAGTGTGTCGACAAAGCATAACCAAAAGAATCTCAGACTGTTTTTGTGTGTGTCCTGCTTAGCGCTGATCCTCGCAACCTCTGAAAGGAGCTTATCTGCCTTGTCACTTGGGGGTGAGCTCACCCAGAGAAAACGCTGCTTCTGGCCCAGCTCTGTAGCACTGGTGATAGACCCTAACTCTCACTAATTTCATTTTAACTTACATTGACGCAATAGCTACTTTGTTCAGGCACACTTTTCTGTGCTGAGACACAAAAGACAAAGACAAAACAACCCCTATATTCCTTAGGCTTACCTGCTACTTGGGGGAAATCGTATATATCCCAGAGTGTAAGATCTCTGGGCACGGGGTCAGGAAGGCCTGAGTTCAAATTCCACCCCCAACCACTTATGGATATAATACCCAGAGATAATAATTGCACACACCTCCCAGCATTGTTGAGAGATCAAACAAGATAGTATATGTCATGTGCTATATATAAATGTTCATGATTATAAATTACTCCCATTTTATAAATGAAGAAACCGAATGTTTGAAAGGTTGAGTGATGTACCTGTTATGACACAGATAAAAACATCTGAGGTAGGTTTTGATATCTAGTCTCTAGTGATTCTTGGTCCTCTCGAGGTTCAGATGGCCAGAAGAGAGCTTGCTTCCTTCCTGGAGTGGGTCATTATTAACACCATTCGTTTATGCATAGGCTCAGGGGGTCAGTCATTTTCCTCCTTCCAAGTAAAGTTGATGATGCCATTTTGAAAGAAAAATCCACTTGTAGTTTATAAATACAGTTTGAAAATCTTTCCATCTGTACTTAGTCTCTATGAAGTGATTAGGTGAGGTCCCTAATGGTCTAGAAAGGCAAATGCAAATGCCCTTTATCAAAAAGAGTCGATTATGCGACAGAACAGTTTTCCAAAAGCGGGGTTTGCTAGCACCCATCTCCCCAGACTGAAGAATTCAGATAGAAGCTCAACCAAATGTATAAACACTCATCTGAGTGGGGTCCATCATATTGCCGACTGAGAACTGGGTAGAAAAAAGGCTTGGAAGAAAGTCCTTGGAAAGATGTGTCCAGAACAAGAAGCAGGTTGAACATTTGGTGAGAATGTAGGGAATAGTGGACAGTCCCTACCACATTCCATTCATGTGGACATAATGTCAAGAGATCGAGGAAAGGACCACCCCATGTACTGGACTCTCTGGGAAGAATGTACAGGAGGATGCATCCAGGGGCACTATGGGAACCAGGAGGCTATAAAGGGCGATCTTGAAGGGTTTATGTGCCATGCAGGGCACAAGTAACCTAAGCTTGGGGCTATTGCTGGTTAACTTTCCCTGTAGAGATGTACAGCAGCGTCAGTCCATTTGAGCTTTTCCTCCAAGGGCAGAATGACCGCTTGCATGAGCTTACAGAACTTCTACCAGACCACCACAACACTCACAGTGTTCTTCCATTGAAGATGAGAACTCATAATGTGGCCAACATTTGGAAACCATGAAACATTGTTGTTTTCCAAATCTCAGAATTGTCCAATAAACTAAGATCTTATAGGTGTTTAAAATCATTTTTTTTCTTATAATCTAAGTCTGATCATGAACTCAAGGGAAAAATCCAACCTGTTTCTCTAATGAAGATGGCAAACTATCTGGTTAAGAACTTTGCATTTTTATTCTATCTACAATTCTTTTTTTTGCCATCAATTTAATTAAATTAACCGGCCTTTACAGTGTTTTCCTAGGCTCTGAACTTCTGTTTGGCACAAAGAGGCCTAGACCTGGACGAGCCAGGCATCTCTTTCTCTGATTCCCCCTTCCCCTCCTGGGTGATACCTCTGCTCTTCCTCTCTGTGTGCTACAGGTGCGTTACCTCTGTAGCGAAAATACTCCCATCTCCCCCTACCCCCATTCTGCCTGGGCATTAGATAGGAGATTATTAAGAACAGGTGGATGCATGTGTGCATGCACACACACACACACACACACACACACACACATACACTTAGAAAAAATAATCTGAGACACATCTGCCATAATCCAGAGAGTCTGGGGGAAAGTAAGCACCTAGTTGTTACAAGTCCTGTCTACCTCCCCTCCATGTGTCCAGTTGGAATTCAGGTGCCAATATGGGCACTGCAGCTACTCCCTTCTGTTCTAGGGCCACTGACAAGATAGTCCTGGTCTGGTGAGACAGGAAACGGAGAGAATGAGGCTTGTTTCTCTGCCCCTTAACCCCCTCAAGTGAGGTTTTCAGAGCTTACCTGGGACCACTCAGTCCTCACTCATTGGTGACATTTTCTGAGTTCTAAATGGCTTGATATTTTTTTAAAACCAAATCCACAAAGTCTGATTGTTTCTTTTCTTCCCAGAAAATTCCAACACACTTTGCTCATTCATTTCACTTCATCCAGTGACCTTCATTGCTTCAGAATTAATCAAAGGTTTTATGTTAGTTAAAATATTAAAATTCTTAGTATTTAGTTAAAATAACTTGAAAGATTGGTTCAATAGAACCATGTAGGTCTTGTTCACACCCAATTTAGACATCAAAATGATGTATTCGTTTGAGAAGTCCAGACTGTTTATATTCATTGAGGGATGGGTATGAACCACCTTTGCTATGTGTAGCATGAAAATAGAAGTTTCTTGAGGGTAGGGACTGTTTTTGCTTTGGTGCTGTATCTCGTGCATTTAGTATAATGTCCAGCACATAGTAAGCCTTGATACATGTTAGATCGATTTCTTTCCAGCCTTCAGTAATAGATGTTGGGGCTTATAGCCTTAGGCAGACAGTTTTCTCCTACCTCTCAACATCCCCCAGTCAATACCATTACCTCCTGGAGACTCAATGGCCGTAATATGAGAAACTCTTTAACCCCAATCCTAGCAAGAAAGTGCTTTTACATCCCCCCCACAAATTGGCCCCCAAGTTATCTTTGGGAAATAATCACACAGAAACAACCTAGATTGTACAAATAATGAATCCCATGAAGTTGTTGCATTGTTCTAATTTGTATTGCACATTTCCATTGGACTGGAACTAGTTATAGTTTATATATTATAACTTATATATATATATATTATATAACATATATATATGTTATATATATATAACTATAGTTTATAATTATAACTTAATGAGAATTAATATACACACTACCACTTCCTAGGATTTATTGTTTGCTCTAATCAGGGCCTAGCCATAATAATGAGTTTGGTTTGGATCAGTTTAAGTTTGTGGTGCTAGTAGAACATCCCTGTTGTCTAACCAGTTCTCATCTCCCATAAGATTGACAAGGTTCTGTTGTTGCCATTGATATAGCTAATGGTCAGTTGTTGCTATCTCTGGAATTTGATAACGTGATAAGAACCTTCAAGTAGCCAAATTAAAGCACAGAGATTTAACAAGAAGAGACGACCTAATTGAGAAATTTGGGATTCTTCATTTGTTTAATATCCCTTAAGATGATAACCACCCTTCCTCCCCCTGTTCCCTTGGAGGCCTGATCCAAGTACTCCAAGAGTCACCTACCCAGCAAAACTGAGTATCCTGTTTCAGGGGAAAATATGGTCATTCAGTGGAATAGAGGACTTTCAAGCATTCTTGCTGAAAAAACCAGAGCTGAATAGAAAATTTGACATTCAGATACAAGAAGCAAGAGAAGCATGAGAAGGTAAACAGGGAAAAGAAATCATAAGAAACTTATCAATGTTGAACTATTTTTTTTTAAGCAATTGGGGTTGGGTGGCTTGCTCGGGGTTGCATGGCCAGTTGTTGTTTCTGGGTGTGGTGCTGGGTGTCTGGGCCCGGATTTGATCCGCGTCGTCCCGGCACTGAGGCTGGTGCTCTTGCTTGCTGAGCCACTTGGCCAAAGTTGAACTATTAACATTCCTACATGGAAAAACAATAATTGTAACTTATGAAACTTTTCTCAGTAGTTGAAGGGATTAGAAATATATATATATATATATATTATATATATATGTCTTTATATGAGGGTATATGGGCATATGAATACATATGTGAATGTGTGTATATATGTTTACAGGTATACATAGATAGAGGGCACGGGACCAATTTAACAGGAAGGGATGATACTTAAAAGGTGAAATTAAGAGGTGAGAGGGATATAATGAGAGGAGATGGGGAGAGACAGAGTGGGGCAACTATCTCATACAGAAGAGGCAAGGGAAAATGGTTACAATGGAGGGGAAGAATAGGAAGGCAAAAGGGAATGGGTCAACCTTATTCCTATTGAATCTGGCTTGAGGAGGGAGGGAAATACACACTAAATAGGGGATCTCACCCTCCAGGAGAATGGGGGGGAGAGGATGTGAGGGGGGATGATGGAAGGGAGGGCAGGCTGGGGGGGAGGGAAGTTGGAAGCACCCACTTTTGAAAAGGGACAGGATCAAAGTAGAGAATAGAACAAGTGGGATGTGTGATAGAATGGAGGGAAATATAGTCAGTCTTTTACAATATATCTGCTATGTTATTGTGTTGCATTAGCCACACATGTACAACCTATACTGAACTGCTTATCTTCCCAGTAAGGGTGGGTGATAAGGGAGGAAGGGAATGAATGTGGAATTCAAAGTTTTAAAATAAAATGTTTAAATATATATATACTATTATCAATATTGTTTTACATATAATTGGGAAATATAGAGATCCACCATGCCCTACTGGAAAAGTTGAAACGGGTATGGGAGAAAATATGGGAGAGAGCAGATCAGAGGTGGGGATATCCTGTGGGACTGCTGTTTTGGGGGGATGGGTGGGGGGAAAACGGGGAGAAAATTTGTAACTCAAAATCTGGCGGAAACGAACGATGTAAATCAGAAGTTAATAAAGCATTTAAAAAAATAAAATAAAAATAAAAACAAAAACAAAAAAAAAAAGAATTGTCAGATAATCTGAGGAAGAAACGTCCCTGTATAAGCTGGGGAGTGTCTAAAAGTAACATCTTCCCCCTAAAGTGGTCTGCTTCAAGAAGGAAGATGAGGGCTCAGAGCTACTTGCTATTTGATGCAATTCAGAAATAAAGCCTACATTCTAATAGGGAATTGCCTTTTCTGCTAAGGACAGGCTTTCAGGACTTTTGTAATGAGGAGTTTGCTTCATTGACTGTCTCAAAGGAAACACAGGTGAGTTGTTGACCTGGCAAGAGAAAGGTGATGGAGAACATCCCTGGGGCTCTCATGGAGAAGAGTCATGCAGTGACTCAGAGAACCACAGAGCTTTAAGCTAGCTGCATCCCCTTTTTTAAAAAACTCACTTCTCACAGTAGAATTCACCTCTACAGGTGATGAGCTGACAGTTCAGACTTTCATTCAGGACAAAACGCTCTCTAATATGAAGAACGTGTGGGTCCATGTTTCAATGTATGCTCAATGCTACATTAATGAATTCATGGACAGTTGTATGTGTGGGCTGCAGAGGCTGAGAGGGAATAAATAGACAATGGGTTTGGGGTAAACAAAGAGCTGACATCAAGTTCTTCTGGCCCATATAAACTGGGGGATCTTGGTCCAAACATCTGGCCTTCAGTGATTTAACTCTTCAAGATTTTATGGTGAAGAGAACATGTCAAAGTATAGATACATGTATATGTCTGGGACTTTCCCAAATGAAATCTCAGATCTGGACCTGATTTCTACAATCTAACTGGCTAGCTATCATTGACCTCTCTATCAT
Source organism: Petaurus breviceps papuanus (assembly GCF_028583685.1). Classification (NCBI taxonomy): domain Eukaryota; kingdom Metazoa; phylum Chordata; class Mammalia; order Diprotodontia; family Petauridae; genus Petaurus; species Petaurus breviceps. The sequence continues at coordinate 3,970,255 of NW_027185872.1, forward strand.
CAAATGAAAATAGATACCAAGTGTATGTATACAAGTATATATGTATAAAAATACAAATACACATACATATACACATGTACAGATTATATCTATATGTTTATATGTTCTGTCAATCAGAAAATAAGCATTTATTAACTACCTACTAAGTTCCAGGCATTGTACTAAATGAACGAATACAAAGGAAGACTGAAGACAGCCCCTGACCTCAGAGAACTCACAATCTAATGGAAGAGATAACAGGAAAACTCTATGAACAAAGGAGATAAATCCAGGATAGACTGGAGGTAGTCTCAGAAGCAAAAGAGCACTGAGGAAGAATTCTGATAGAAAGGAGGGCTTTAGGTGAGACTTGGAGGAAGCAGGAGATAAGGAAGGAGATATGAAATTCTGGATATGAAAGTGGAAATCACTTGGAAATCAGGAGACAGAGTATCATGGATGAAGAACAGCAAAGAGACCGGGTCATTGGAGCACAGGGTACATGGAAGGGAATGAAGTATAAGAAGTTTGGAAAGAGAGGAAGGAGAAAGATTATGAAAGGCTTAAAGAGCCACCAGATTTTCTATTTAAGTCTGGAGGAGAGAGGGGGTTGCTGTAGTTTACTGTGCCAATGTGTGCAGGGGAGGGTAACATGGCTATATTAGGACTCTTTGAATATCACTTTGACAGTTAAGTAGAAGATGGTCTGGAGTAATTTGAGTCAGGGAGACCACCACCATCCCCCACCACAGCCCCAGCAGCCATTGCAATAGTCCTGGCATGAGGGGATGAGGGCCTGCACACCTGGAGGATGACCATGTCAGAGGAGAGAAGGCAATGTATTTGAGAGAGGTTAAAAAGGTAGGAATGACAAGATTTGTGTGGTGGGAAGAATGGAAGGGAAGGTGAGAGAGAGAGAGAGAGACAGAGAGAGAGACAAAGAGAGAGAGACAGAGAGAGACAGAGAGACAGAGAGAGACAGAAAGAGAGACAGAGACAGAGAAGAGGGAGACAGAGAGAGGGAGGGATGTATATGTTCTAGACCTGAATTTATGGGATTTTGTGGCTATCCCTGAGTAGAAACTCCCTTCGCTAATACGAAACTGCAACTCTTTTTGTAACTTCTAATTTTAGAGAGTTACCTAGAGCCCTGACAGGTCAGGTGACTTACCCACAATTATACAAATACTTCATATTAAAGGTAGGACTTAGGCTCAACACCCCTGCCCATTAGATCATGATATTTCTAGATGTTTAAGAATAAAAGACTCCAGGTAGTGCTATCTTGGCTACATAGTCTAGCAGATGTTCTAGCAGAGTATTGTGGTGTCTTTGAAAATGATCTCGTATACTTAGATTCCAACTTTGTATTTGTTGGTGCTAAGTTTCCTGTAATTAGTAGCAGCTTGGCATGAACGCTACAGAGCCAGGAAAATCTCGTCACCATCCCTAACTCTGACACATACTGGCTGTGTGACCAGGGCAAGTCATCCTTGGTGCCCTGGGCAACTCCTTAACACAGAGCTTTCAGAAAAGATGTCTATCAGCATTGGTGGAGAGACTTTCTTTTGCCAAAAGTTCCCTAGACCAATGAAATGACAAATCTACTCCCTAGTCCAAGCTCTTTAGTTTCAACCACATAGAAGATTCATCTACAATTGTCATAAATGATAATTAAAGAAAATTGGCAGGCTATGAGTGCCCATCAGTGCCTTTTCTCAGCCCTTTATCCATCAAACTTTTAATAATACATCCTGAGGTTTAAAGAAGACCATTTAAAAATCCCAACAATGACCACCTGCTCCCTTCCACCTTCATCTTCCTGTTTCACACTTCACCCCCTTCCCTGTGCTCTGTGAAGAACACCACAGCTTCACACCTTCCAAATACTGAGTCCTAATACCATTTGCTTTTATTCTCTAAAAATTAGTTAAGACCAGCAGCACCTCTTCTTTTCCTTCACACATCTACCGATCTCTTCCAATCTGGTAAAGACATTTACAACTTCGAATTTTAGAAATTTTGTTTCTCTGGAAGTTTCCCCTAAGAAAAAAAAAAAGAGAAAGGGCTTAGTATCCATTTTCCACAGTTCTCAGTGGCTCTAGAAAGTGGTTCCATAAGTATACACACACACACACACACACACACACACAGCACTGAGGTGCGACTGGTTGCAATTGATCAGAAAATGTTGATATTTAAATCAAGTGAAGGATGACGTCGTCTACCAGACAAATTAGCTCATCAGTGAGTATCTGGGCTGTGTTCTTGTCATTGATTTGTATCATGAGGGACACAGATTATTCCCTGAAATCTCATCATCTGCCTTTGCTTTCCTCTGTTGGGGTCGCGATAAATTATATACAACATTCTGAGCAACAGACAAATGCAGATGAGACAGCTTTTTATGTTCAGGTGGAAGCAGGCTTGCCCAGAGAGCGGGAAGTTCATTTTAATATGGGTTGGAAACAGACATTCACCTCCTGTTTTTCTCTTCAGTTTTATCTAGGAATTTAATTTCAATATCTTCACTTGCTCATTCACACATGTGTATAAATATGGACACACAAGTAATAACAGTGCATAGAAATCTGGTCTTGGAGTTACAAAGACCTCCATTCGAGTCTTGTTTCTCATACGCAGTACTTGGATCTTGGGGAAATGACTGAACTTCTCCCAGGCTACTTCAACTCTGTGTCAACAATAAGGCAATGCATTTCAAAAGAGCTGCCCACCTTTGTCAGTAGAAGGCATTTCCACACTGGGAATTCCTTCCAACACTAAGATTGTGTGTCTGAACCCCCAGAAAAAGAAGCATTTTGAAGGAAGAAGGGAAAGGTGCCTAGCACCATAGATTTCCAAGTTTTTACTTTCCCAGCCAGCCTTTTCCCATCCCTCTTAAACCGAATCTTCTCTTATAACAAAGAAAAACATTTATGTAATTCCCTAAGCAGGTACATAACCAATTGTGGCAATATATTCAGTCCTCCATAGCAGTGGTTCCCCGTGTTCCTGAAGAAGAGGGAAGGGGAACTTCGACTGCTCACCTACCTTGTCTCTAGCCTTCCTCCAACAGTCAAAGTAACTGCTGACATTGGTAGAAGAAGGGTCTCCTACTTTACAGAATTCTCTGCTTTCTTCCTCTCACTTGATTCTTCCTCATTGTAACCTTGGATGGGCATGAGGTATGTGTAGGGTTGCCTGCACTTAACGTTTAGTTCTTACTGAGTTTCTGACTCTATGATATGGGCCCAGAGTTGGACCTGCCTGGTTCACTCAGTTTCTTGTACAAACTGTTTTCTTTGTGTACAGAGGAGGATTTGTTCAGATTTGGTGTTGACAGAGGCAAGACAATGAATTTCCTTTGGCTATGTAGCCAATAGTCTTCATTTAGCCATTTTGCAGAAATCTTAAGTTACTGATGATGATGAGCATCCTTGGCTAAAGGGTTGCTGCACTGATAGCACACCTCCTTCATAGCAATTTTCCCAGGTAGAGCATGAGTGTCATGGCTGTTGTTTTTCTTAGAAAACAGAGATCCAGCGAGGGGGTGAGTTGTCAAAGGTCACCCATCTAGTCAGTGTCAGAACTTGGTCTCAGATTCTGGCTTTCCTTGCTTTCAGTCCAATTCCTTTTCCACACCAGCAGGATGCTCCAATCAGTGAATGATTGAGTAGACAGATAATCTGGAGAAGGGGAAAAAATAGAAACCAAGAAGACCAGCCAACTCATGACAGTGACCAGGGCGATCAGTAGTTCTCTTAAGAGAGTTGTACTGGGAACCAAAGTTGTAGAAAGGAAGGAAGGAAGGAAGGAAGGAAGGAAAGGAGGGGGTAGAGAAAGAGAGAGAGAAAGAAAGAAAGAAAGAAAGAAAGAAGGAAAGAAAGAAAGAAAGAAAGAAAGAAAGAAAGAAAGAAAGAAAGAAAGAAAGAACGAAAGAG
>NW_027185872.1:3974274-3993811 GCF_028583685.1 Petaurus breviceps papuanus
CTTCATTAGTAAGTAAGCTCCTTGCAGTTAGGGAATGTTTCATGCTTCATCTTTATATCCATACACAGAGCCTGCTACACAGAAGGTGCTTAATAATTTCAACTGATAGACCCCCACGTGATTCTTGATGGTAATGTTGCACGGGATGGTAAGTGCCACTTAGGGATCAGTCATGTCATAGTTCTCAACCAAAGCCCAAGGAATTATTAAAAAAGCTCTGAGATACTTCATCCCTTGAACCAGAGACAGGGTACCTGCATGGGACTGTGCAGGTCCTCAAGTGTGGCCCTTTTCCTGGATCCCACCAGACTTGACGTTCTAGAGGGCCGTGTGTGGCCTCGAGGCTTCAGGTTCCCCACCCCTGCACTTGAGCTCATTCTTCTTATGATCCAAGCATGGTGCGCCTTGGCTTGTATAGAACGCTAAACTTGGAGTCAGAAAGATCTAGGTTCAAATTCTACTGAATGATTCAGGGCAAAACCCTTAACTCCTGGCGCTTCAGTTTCTTTGTCTGTAAAATAGGGAAAGCTGTATTTGCGATTCTTGTTCTCAGGCGTTGTGAGCCGGAATGAGTTAAGGAAAATGAAATTCTTTGTGAAATGTAAAAGTCTCTAGGCATGTCTTCTAATATTGTTATTTTTACAGTGCCTTAGTGGCTCAGCAGATAATGAATGATTGGATGTTCCTGGGAAATGAGGGCCTCGCCACCTAGGCCTGGGTTAGGTGTTAGGAGGTGACCCCTAGTGCCCCACCTCTGATACTCTCTTGCTTTTTCTCCTGAGACCAGAGATCTGGCTGACAGGCAACCTCTAACAAATTCAATCACCACCCTTTCTCTTTTTGGGGGGGGGGGCTTTCCATTCCCAGCAGGCCCCTGGGAAGCCTGTTTCTTGATAATTGTCTCCTTTTTTCTCCCTCCATCTGTGACCCCCCAACAACCATGAGAGGTCACTCCATCTCATCAGTTCTGTCTCTGGCTTCTTTAAAGGTCAGAAGTTATTATTCTGGTAAAAAGAAAACAAACATTTGACCAAAATAAGCATCATTGGCTCTTTTTTCCTGTTATACATGTGTGTAGGTTCAGTTTGCAAAGAAAATCATTGAAAATTGGGAGGAATGGATGAAAAGCGTTTAATTCATTGGACAGAATGCCTTTTTCTTGTGTTGTAAAAAGTACAAGAAACTTTCCTGATGCCTGTAAAAGCCATTAGGGTAAAAAATAATTTGTTTAAAGCATCCATCTCCCTTAAAAACCAAGATGGAATAATATGATGCACTCTGAGGTTTCAATGGCCCATTTCTGTGGCTCCTTGGGATTTGGGCGGCACATCTTATGATCTAAGCAGGAAGATGCATGCATTTTTGTTTGGCGTTTTGCTATTTATTAGTTTCTACCTGGAGTTTGTATTCTTTGATATGAATACAAAATGGCTTCACTAAAGATACTGCCATGATGCAAAATCACCCTGAAGAAATCCGCATGAGCAGAATTGTCTCCCTGAGAAGAGAGGGAATTGTCATGGAATCGCCAAACCACTGAGTTTCAGCGCTAAAAAAGACACCAGTGGTCACCAATGGTGACCTATCTCAGAAAAAGAATCCGTACTACCATGCAGCAGACAGGGAGCCTTCCAACCTTTGCTTCCGGCCTTGAATTACTTTTTTAGCTTTTCCTCCTCCATGGGAAGTCCCTTGCTCTTCGTAAAGGGGTTTTCTTTCTGTTGAGCCTAAAGTTACATCTTTGCAACTTCCTGTCCCTGATCCTTATTTTACCCTTTAAGGTGAAATAGAACATTCTGATTACTTTTTCCATTTGACCAGTACGGGGAAGAAGGGCCACCGGCTTGTAGATTCCATATTTCTGAATGTTTTTCTTCTTTTACATCCAGTAAGGGATAGAATGCAGGGGCATTATACCAACTTGGACAGTATTCTCCTGATTATTTGAGAATTGAATCTGCCCCGAAATCCATTCTCATTCTGTGTACTGTAGATGGTTTGGCAAGGCAGTGAACTAATGAGGATTTCACCTTGATGCGATTTGTTTTAGAGCGCCCCTCCCATTTTTCTGATGTGTATATATGCTCATGCAAGTGGACACACGTATGCCACCTTTGACAAAAATAATTTCTTCCCAGAACACATAGGATACATTTGGAATCACTAGCTCTTTCAGTCAGCCAGATTAACTGCCTTTGGGTCATCCATCCTTAGCCCTTCTCCCTCCTTCATTCCCTGGCATCGGGGCTTATTACTTTCCATTCACAGAATCATCCCTCCCTGCTTCCTCAGCTCCTCATACACCCTCTGCCCCAGTTCCAGCCCTTGTCATTTCTTACAAGGAATAGTCTAATAACTTCATAATTGATCCTTCTGTCCCAAGTTCTCCCCTTGTCCAGTCCATCCAGCATGCTGATATTAAGGTCGCATTCCTAAAACACAGACCTCTAAAGGCTTTCGTGGCTTCTCTGCTATCCAATCAGCTTCCACTTGCTTCAGGAAATATGTGCTAGTACAAGCCCCTTTACTCACGATTGGAGTGGAAGGGATGCATTTAACGGTTTCCTGTAGGTGACACCTCATCTCCCACCTCCATGCCTTTGCACCAGTGATCTACCATGTCCAAATGGCCTTACTCTTCTGTCCACCTCAAACAATCCCCAGCTTCCTTAAGTGCATAGGGTTGTACAGACCACGTCCTACACCTGGTGTACGATCCTCTCAGTTGGGTTTTCTCTTAGAAATTCGTTTTTATGAGTTTCTAGGTCAGTTACTTTCAGAGGACCTTAGGTTTGGGGCTAGAAAGCAATCTCAGAGGTCATCTGGTCCAGCTCCCTCCTTTTGTAGAAGGGAAAGTCAAGATCATTTACCTAGTAGGATGTAAGTTCCTTAAGCTCTAGAACTACTTAGTTTTGTGTTTGTTTCCCCAGGATCTGGTATATATTAGGACCTTAATTGTTGTTGATCAGTCACTATTCAGTCATGACTACATTTGGGATTCTCTTGGCAGAGATGCTTGACCATTCACATTGTGACTTGTCCAAGGTCAAACACCTTGTATCTGAGGTTGAATCTGTTTTCAGATCTTTCTGACTCCAAGCCTGACCAAACATCTACTATACCACCTAGATACCTTTGGGCTTTTAATAAATGGGGCTGAATTGAAGTAGAAACTGCTTAAGGGCAGGGGATCTATTTATAAAATAAGCTTGGATTTTAAAAAAATGTTTTCAAAGAAACTGATTAGACCATATTTTTATGGGCACTACACCTTGAGATCAGTTGGTCTTGGAAAAGCAATGGGTGCCCCTATTGGTCATTGTCACTGCTATTGAATGTCATAATGGGAGGAAGAATGTGGAGAGAAGATAAAGTGGACCCAGGGCTAGCAAAACAGTCATCTTCTCAAACACATGAACCATCCCTCATACTTTGCCTCCTACTGAAAGTCCAAGCCCATTGGCAGTTAGGAAAACTTCTAGTATTGTGTGGCATTGTCTCCAGAAGAGTCACTTGGCAACATCTACAGAAAGCCAAGCTAACAAACAACCATTGTGGTCATTCTTGCAAAGTCTTTGACCAGACACAGCCAGAAAACCAAACCTGTTTCTTGTGCCACAAGTGTGCTCATGAGGGAATCTTCCTTGTTCCCCCTGAATCAGTGATCTTGCTGCTGACATTCTGATTCCTCAACATTACAAATCTAGCTTGAAGGTTCTGACATGGTTCTGGAGGTGACCCTCCTCCTCCAGGTATGATTCATTTTGAGAGTTTGTTTTTTCTTTTGTCTTGTCTTCCCTTTCTCATCTTTGCTCTTATTTTCTTTTTTTAAAGCCTTTTAATTTTTTTAGAAGTTTCTGTCACTCCTTAGAATTATTTCCACCAGCCTCTGGAGTGAGAGACATTGTTTGAATCATCTCTCTGATAGGAGAAAGATAAAAATCAGTTCAGCATGGAGATCAACTTTTTTTTTCCTTTTTTTCGTTTAATGCATGACACAGCATGAAATAGGATCAAATTTAAATGGACCACCTCAAATATGATGTTCCTTCGTTTACTCAGGGAGCCCCAATTCCCAGCAATTTCTGCCTTTGCCTGTTAAATGTGCAAGCCAACTAGCTTCTAGGAGAAGGTTACTTCATTCAGGAACGACTCTGCAAAAGCTTATCATCTTGGATGCTTTGTTCACAGTCAACATATTCCTCCCAGATGCTCATAGAAAAGTCAGAGAGAAAAGTCCACGAATGTGGAAGCATCTGATTTCATTTCCAAATGATGCTGCTGACTTAAAACTTTGCCACAGGTTTGTAATTTCAATACAGGGACTTGGGCAAGGGAGGTCATTCTGCATCCTCTCCCACATCCTCAGTTTGTCGACTACCTTCCTCACATCTGGGCTTCAGGACTGGTGAAATCCCACTATCTTCTCCAGAAGCACAGATGCTTCTTGTTTCCCTCACCCACCCACCCAACACCTTGTTTTCTGTTTGACTTGGGAATTTTCCTTAGCACCCAAAAGTCAAACACTTGCATTCATCAAAAAATGTAAAAAAAGGCTAGCCAAGATCTATATCTTAACAATCAGGTTGCATATTTAGTGGTGAAGGGCCTGAGGTATGGAGTACCCATTAGCTGCTATGCTGACAAAGAATGATTTCTCTTCAAAAATGGGAGGAAAAAGAAAGCTCAATAATTTTCCCCATCTTTACTGCTGTGTGAAAAAACACAAGTGACAGTCAGGAAGAAAATGCTGTATACGTGGAAATTGTGCCCTCCACCTTCAGCTGAACACCTGGGAACCAAGTGCTCTGAATATTAAAGAGGGATTAGAAGGTTTACAATTAGAAGAGAGTAAAAAAAAATGACCTGAGCGCTGAGCCCTCTTATTTGACCAACTGTCCCATGGCTTGTGGGCAGATCAGCCCTTACCCTGTGGGTAGACACAGGGCCTTCTTCAAAAGGCACATGACATCTTGTTCTTAAAAATTCATGGCAGCCTAAAACTTTAGGCTCAAATTTTTAGGCCAAGATTATTTATCTCTTTTCCCTGTCAAGAGTGATTAGGAATGCACTGGCTCATTTTCAAATGTGCACCATAAAAAAGAGATGGTATGTATGTTCAAACGTGCTTTTTTGCATTCCTACAATCCAAAGATCGTTTTAGTATAAAAAAATAAAATTTAACAGCCTTTAATTTGTCATGTGGACTCACATTCTATGTGGGCTTTATCACCTCCATATATTTCTCTAAGTGAAACATAAAAATGGCGGTAATAACTGAGAATTTAAAGGAGCTTTGGCCCATGGACCGTGATGTAAACCAAAATGGTGAATGTGGTCTGGGGTGGAATCCTGAAGAGCTGAAGAGAGCAAATGTGTTTGTTTGTGACTAGGGGAACAGACATTGGTTAGTCTAATAGAAGTAGTCCTTGTTCTAATTAGACCATATGGAACTTTGACAGTCAAACAGAATGAATTTGGGAACCCAACCATTTTCTGAATGTCAAGGTCCTGGTTGCCTTCATCTCTGGACTGAGAGGGGTAGGAAAAAGCACTCCGACAAGCAGAGCCATGTTCTGGCACCCGTGGTAAATAAAGAGAAAGAGCTGATCAAAAATCACAGCATCCAGTGTTGATCATCAATGCGGAAGAGCAGGAGTGATCAACAGGCAATGACCAGCCATCAGTGACAAGGTGGACCTCGGGACTCAAGTGATGCTTCCTAGAAGGCAATATCCTTGCCAGCAGTCCTTGAGTTTAGCTATGCCTGTGTTCTTGCACATTTTCACCTCAGTTTAGAGGTTGATGCTGCCCATGGGAATCTTTTTCCAATTGTATGATGGAGCTCTGTAACCAAAGAGGGCACCTTTTATGGAGCTTCACTTTGTACCTCATTCTCCCAAGACAAGAATTCTATAAAAGAGGAGGCCATCTATGTGATCTCAGAATAATGTATATTGTTTTTTAACCAGAAGGCTGAAGACCAATTTTTTAAAATTATGTTTTAATCTAAAAATAAATATATTCTGAGAAATCAGGAGTGCTACCCTAAATACAGTCCTTCAGATTGATGATGTTCAACTTGTTTTTCTCACCACAAAAGCAATTAAGAAATGGGCTGGTGAGCTTTGAACAGCTTTCACGAGTTCTAGTGGGTCCTGAAGATTCATGAGGCTCATCCACAAAACTGTTTTAAGCTGTTGGGGGTTTTAGAACTTAAAATCCATGCGATATTCTCTGCATTCCATCCTCACATAAGAAGTATTGGTCCCAATGGCATTTTCCATGACTGAAACAGGGTGCAGTTTGTTAATTATGCCCCCTGTGGTCACTGCCCATGGTTGACATGTCAATTGTTGTATTCTGGTATGTGGCCTTGATGTCATTCTGTATCGGTTCCCAGATACAGATGTCAGGCTTTATAAGTCAGATATCACCAAATGGCGCCATCCATGTTTGCCAGGGAAACGAAGAACATTTCTCTTCCAATTATACCTTTGTTCATGTGTGTTTGTGTGCATGCGTAAACGTGTACATTATCTGAATTGAATTCAGGATTTCTGATTTGAGGAATGAATGATTATAAATGGTTTAGCCTTGTCAAAAATGACTTTTATCACACTATGATTTTTATTGAACCACATGACTAGGCCTTTTTAAAATCCTGTCTTCTTCCATGAAATTACATTTCATTCTCAGGAGTTGAGCTATTTGCATTGTTTTTAAAGACAAGCAGTCAAACTTCTTGCAAAGATGTGTGATTCCATGTGACTTGGTACTCCTCCATCCACCTACACAGACCCCAAGCCCTCCAAGGGGAGGAGGGACTAGAAAAAGAGAATTTTCAAGTAGGAAATTGGGAGATGATAAATACAAAGACACTGGCTTTCCAGAACATATACTCTCACAAACCGATGTGTCCATGTTTCTTTTGTTTCTATAATTGAATTCCCTCTAACAAGTGTATTGGGCTCTCACTAGAGGCAAAGCACTGGGCTCTAGCTGTGAGAGTCAGATATCTCTGGGCCTTCTGGTGGCACTGGAAAAGCGAAGCTGCCTACTTCTTGTCCCCCTTGTACCCCATAATGTTGTAGAATCTAATGACTTTGGAGTGAACATTTTTCTTCTTCAATAATATCTATCCCTGACAAATTCCAGGTACTCAGTCCCTCCTAAATACTCATCCTCATTTTGAGGTGATTTCCCCCCACCCCCACCAGGCTTCTTTCTTTGTTATCTAGTGGAGTTGGGGGAGGGGAGGGCTGATTTTTCCAAAGACAGAAAAGACAGGGGTGCATTTGAGTCTGTCATATGAAACACATTTTTGTTATCCCTTTAGGGGCCATCATCTAACTTGACGCCAACATTTAAGCTGTGAAAATTATGGGCTCATCCATTTCACAGTGGCCGTCAAACGTGCCCAAATCTCCCCCATTACTCTTGGCAGAAGACAGACTGGGCCCATTTCTTTTCTTTCCTGTCTGTTCCTGATGCTCCCTAAGCCTCTTCTCCCTTTCCTGTTTCAGAATGAAGAACAAGTTTTGGTATTTTGAGTTTGGCACCTCAGAGACGTTCTCGGCGACCTGCAAGAGACTGCATGAATCTGTGGAGATCGAAGTAAGGAAAAAGAGTTATCCTCAAGGGAGTTAGGAGTCATCTTTTGCTCAAGTGTTAACACATCCCCTGTGCAGAGAGGGGCCCAGATGAACTAGACTCTGAGCCATGCAGAGAATGACAAGGCAGGAGTCTCAAATGTTATTTTTGTCTAACCGCCTCGATGTGGGTTTGCCCTAAATTTTGGTATAAAATTCATCTTGGTCATTAGCGAAGACTTATTACTGAGTAAGAGGGCGAGAGGTGGAGCATCGTTTCTAGAAATCAATGGATCAGTGACTATGCCTGATGTGGAGAGAGAGACAGAAGCTAAATAAAAGACACTGGAGGGAGGAGGAAAAAAATCTTGCAAGAAACCAAAAAAAGGGGGGAAAAAACCTTATTATTTCCAGGTCTCAATATTTTATAACCTTTAAAACCCAATTCACTAAAATTGCCCTTACTTTCTTGAATAAAGGTTAAAAAATGCACTTTTTGCCAATTCATTCCGATTCATTAAGTAGCTTTTCTCAGTGACCAAGGTTGCCATGTTTCCATTACCCATGTAGGAAGTGAAAATGCCAAGAAATAGAGCAAAGTTAGTGAGAAAAAAAGACTTTCAAAAGTCAAGGAGCAAACAAGTCTACAAAAAATATAGGCACCATGGGACACAGGCATCTGAGAGGCTCTGGATAAAAAGAAATGACTTACTTATACCCAGAGAGGCTGAGAGGCTAGAAGAGAAAAGGGAGATGACTTCTTGGGGAATGAACATGTTAAAGGCACAGGTATAAAATCAGGGCTTCACATCTGATCCATATTTAATTCTTATTAATTTTGAATTTTAAAATCTACTTATTTCAAAATAAAAAGGATAACTGGTCCCTTCTCCCCCACACTTGACCTAGTCACAGTTAGTAACTAAGTTTAGCTGACTTGTTAGGGGGCCACGTTATAACCTTTTTCCCAAGTAAGGCTTATTGTGTGTTTGGCTGGGTTTGCTTGTTGTAGACCTGGGACTTTAATCCACTCAAGGAGGAAATTCCCTTTTCTGATATACATGGGTAACTCCTCTGTAGCTTATGGCCTTAAAGAATTTCCAGGGACACTAAGAGTTTCAGTGACTTGCCATTCAGTCAGAGGCAACACCGGAACCCAGGCCTTCCAGACGCCAAGTTCATTTAACCACTACTGCATTTGAATAGGTAAATTCTGCTGTGTAGGAGTGAATCAGGATTGAGTTATGTCACAGGGAGGGGCTGTCAAAGTTAGAGGTCTTCACATACAACAATGACTATCTAGCCAGGCACTGCCGGTGTCTCTGAGGTAAGGGGGAGTAAGTTGACCACCATAATTGACTCTTCCAAGCAACATGAAGCAGGGAGAAGACCCCTGTACCTCAAGCCCAAGCATTGTCCAGCATGCCCCCTACTAGCCATGTAAACATGCTCAAGCCACCTCATCCAGAAGACTTCGCTTCCCCATCTGTAAAATGAGAGGGGATAAGGATCCTTTCCTTATGATTCCCCCAGGACTAATATGAGGGTCAGATTTGTAAAGTGATATTTAAGGCATCATCTTCGTCTTCATCATCATCACTAATAATTGGCTGAATTTGGGGCATTTCTTGAAATGTTGCTTTAAAAATGTATTCTAACTATATAACTCTCTCCAGCTGATGTTTTTATAGTGCTTAATGGGATATCAATATGCACTTAATAAATATTTAGTGGCTGATTGATGGTTGCTAAAGGACTTTACATAATTATCTCTTTCGATTCTCATATCCGTCCTCTGTGGCTGATGCGATTATTCCCATTTGACAGATGAGAAAACAGAGGCTGAAAGATTTACATATCTTTCTCAGGATCATGAAGCTAGATGAGGGAAATGGAGGTACAAGAACTAAATGTTGACTTTTAGAGTCAATTGTAAAATACCATGGTCTAAGGGAAACTTGTATGGAAATAGAGATGCTGCTGTTTCATAATATTAGTGTGAAGAACAAGAGTCCCCTTGAGCAAATCTGATAAAGCCATCTGGGTTCAGTATCGTGACCCTTGATCCTTCCCCCAATAGCATGTGATGGTTTCTCATGTAGACCTTAGAAGAAGACCCAATGATACACCGAAAGCTTTAGAGGGACAGCTTTAAAATTTCATTCACAGATCAGCTATTGTGAAATTTTTCTATGTAATGAAAAACAGATATTTGACTGAAAATGTGATATTTTTAAGGAAACAAAAGTTCTTTGGCACTCTGGTGGATTTCTGATTTCACTACTGTAGGTGTTTTTTCCGCTAGCTTAGTCCTGACTCCCTCCAATATCTCTGTCAGAGGATAAGATCTGACCTCAAATAGGAAGATACCTTCAGGGTTTGATATGGATGGCAGGGGAGGGCGACTTCAGTGTCTGGACAGCCCAAACCGCGCCTGCAGAGCCTACTCTTTAGGACACCAACATTCTTTCAGCCTGTGATTTAGACACCCAGTGAGAGGAAATCTTGTCCTCCAGAGACATATCACCCTCTGTGATCCTTGACCATGTGTGGAAAACCTAGCCAGCTCTCTAGAGAACTTGGACTTGGACATAAAGATGCTACTTGCACTCATTAAAATAACTCCTGTTGAAGACAATTCCTGTTGAAAAGTTTTTCCCCTTCACAACTCTTCATTCACATAAATGAATTTTTAGCATTTCTTTCTAGAATATAGTCCCATTGGCACAGCTCTTGACCAACTGACAAGGGACTTCCTCCCCCACCTTCATGGACTCTGACTCTGTTTTCCCATTGGGTTATTTATTCTGGAGCCTCAGACAGGAATTAGAGCATTTCTCTCTCTCCTTCAATTTTCATTCTATAAGTCTTTGTGAAGAAAAGAATTACCTTGACTCCAAAACTACAGTTGTAAGTCATATATTTAGAGTTGGAAGGAACCTTAGGGGCCAGCTAGTTCACCCCCCTCATGTTACAGATGAGGAAGCAGAGGTACAGGTAGGTTCAATGTCTTTCCCAGTTGGGCAGCTTATAGGTGGCTGAGGAAGCATGGGAACCCAGGCCTTTCTGGCTCTAAGCCCAGAGTTAACTCTCAGGTCTTTTATAGAGAGTTGGCTAAGCCTTTCTCCAAGTTTCTGAACTGAGTTCAACATTTCACTAGTTACTGTGCTGCCCTCAAGATGACTCTATCATTATATCAGCCTTTAAAATATGAATTTGCATAATGTTGTGCTGACTTAGGTAATTTCTTGCCCTCTGGTCTGAAATGATGCCATGTACTCCTGAACAATAGTGAACAGAGGTGAGACTGTGCCCTCCATGGCAGATCATGGAATAGCTGAAAGAACGCCATAGTCAGAGTCCTAGAGGACCTGGGTTCAAATATGGCTCTCTCCATTACTCCTTGAATGACCTTGGAACAGCCACTTTTCCTCTCTGGGTTTCCTCAGCTCATCAGAGCATGGGGTGGGCTAGGTGAACTTTCAAGGTGGCTACTAGTTCTAAGTCTCTGAGTGTTTGATAAGCAGAGAAATTGCCATGATGGCAGCCAGCGGAGGAGGGAGCCTCTGTGGAGGATGCCATGTGATACTTATCTGCCACTGGGATTTTCCACCCTGAGGAGGTCCAATGGGGAAGAGGCCTCTCATGCACCAGAGTTTCTATACAAAATAAAGAGAAATATCCATTGTGTTAGTGCTAGGGGTCTCGTGACCTCGGGAGCAAAGGAACGCAGGGAAAAAGTCCAGCATCCCCCACACGGCTTCACCTTGTCCTTTCTCTGGGACATAGAGGGGCCCAAGGAGCCATCACAGACTGGAAAAAAGGCAAAGCACCTGGGTTCCTTTCCTCCCTGTGTTTCATAGCTTCCTCTGGGCTTCCCTTCCCCCTTTTGTAAATGAAGTTCAATGACCTCTGAGGCTCCTTCTGGGAAGTCACTTTTTTTTGCTTTTTCTTTTTGAAGGGGGGAGGGCAGGGCAATTGGGGTTAAGTGACTGGCCCAAGGTCACACAGCTACTAAGTGTTAAGTGTCTGAGGACAGATTTGAATTCAGGTCCTCCTGACTCCAGGGCTGGTGCTCTATTCACTGTACCACCCAGCCGCCCCTGGGAAGTCACTTCTTATTTCTGTTCTCCCTCTTCCGTGAAATCAGAAGATGACTATGGCCCCTGGAGAAGGTTATAAAAACTCCCATGCCCTGTCACTGCCAGAAATATGAGAAGGACCATGAGCCCAGTATTTCAGGTGTGAAGACACAGAGCCCTCTTTTCAAGTGCCCATGTTTCAAGTAAATAGGTAGGACGGGGTACCTGCTAAACACCAAGCACCATGCGAGGCACCGGGAGGTACCAACCCAAAATTAAACCTACCTCACCTACCTCTTCCTTCAAGGAGATTGCATTCCATTGTGGGAACTGATCCTGCCTGGAGAATTGAAGGAAAACAAGTACCTTCTTCTCCTCCACCCTTTCAATCTCTGCATGATGGATGTTAGAATAGAAAATGAATTTTGGTGGTGAACTCTCAGCTGAGCCTTTCCTCCTGATTGAGAAGAAATGCAAGATCCGTGTGCTGTTAAACACTGACCAATGAAAGGCCATAGAGAATTCAGGGGGACAAGCCAAGTAAGTGTGATTGTAAGAGACAGTGGGTCATAGTGGAGCTCTGATTTTGTAGCCAGAGGATCTGGGTGGGAATCCTGCCTGGCATTTGCGACTTATGCAACCTGGACCAAATCATTTAAACTCTCTGAGCCCATTTCCTTATCTCTGAAGTGAGGGAGAAACAGACTTGGTAATTTGGTGACTTGTCTCCCTACTACTACAAGAATCCAGACTATTAATAGGAACATTCAGAAAAGGGGAGACTTATTTGTTTGGGGTATATGACAGGGATCATGAGTTCCATTTTGGACATGTTGGGTTTGAGATATCCCTGGGACTTCCAGGATATCCAGGACACTCAATGACAAGTCATTGAAGAGCCAAGCCTGAGTTCCAATAAAGCATCTGCTGTTTGGCACTTAAAGCTGCTTCTAATATCACCCTCCAACCCTTTCAGTCTCTTCTACTTCTGTCCCTCCACATACCGCATCCTCCAACTCCAATGGCCTCCTTGAAGTTCCTTGGATCAAAAACTCCATCCCTTGTCTCTGTGACTTTGCATTGTGTTTTCCCCATGTCTGGATTTCTCTGCCTACTCAGCCCCTCTTCTTAGTTCCTCTGGTTCCCTTGAAGACTCAGGTCAAATCCCTTTTTTTTCCAAGAGGGCCTCCCTGGTCCCCACCTGCCTTCATTCCCTGCTAGTTCCTTCCCTTCCTCTGTTAGTTTCCATGTATTCTAGGTAGATCACGTGTATATATATATAAACACTCATGGACAAGTTGTCTGCCCTTGTAGAATGCATGCTCCCTGAAGGGAGGGATGCTGTTTTTGCTTTTCTTTGTATTTTAGCCTTAGCATAGGGTCTGGCGCAGAGGAAGCATGTGAGAAATGCATCTTGATTGACTGACTGAATATCAATAATTATAACATATTGCTTCTGAATAATAATAGCATTACTATATTACTTACAAGTGCTTTCCAAACACTTGACGTGGGCGTCTTATTGGAGCCTTGCCACAACCTATGGTGCAGTCCCTGCAATTCTTCTTATCTCATTTCAGAGAGAAGGAAACTGAGGTTCATGAAGGTGTCGTGATTCACCCAGAGTCACCCATATAAGCTCATTGGAAGCCATTTCTCTTGGACTCTGAGTCCAAACCTGAGCCTCTGCCCCACATGGCCTGAACTATTAGATAACTGACGGATTGTCCTTGACCAGTGAAATGAACAAGGAATTTATAGAAAAAGACTATTCATGACCCTGGGTGTCTTATGGCCAAATAACATGGGAAATGTGATTCCCATTGTCTCCACATTCCACCATCTTCTTCCTGCTGGCTTTGACTTTGTCAGAAGAACGAGGAAACCAGACTGGCAGTTTGAGGCTGAGCCTGTGGTGTTTCACTAATTCAGTCATCCACAGCCATGGCCAATTATAGAGTAAATCGCCCTCTTTTTTCTGGATATTTGCATAATGCTTGGGATTTATTGACTCTTTGTGGTCATCAGCTTCCCTTTGTTGTTGTTGTGTGTGTGCATGCATTTGTGTGTGCACACTCGTGTGTGTATAATCTGAAGAAAAGATGAAAATTTTATGTGGCATAATATGGAAACAGTTATCTTTCCTGGCCATTGCCTTAGCAGGGGGTTCCTTCAGTCAAGTGGTAGAAGCAATGCCTGACCTCCATGAAAAAATGGGATGGGAATGTTCTAGGCTAATGAGCATAATATTAACTTGAAGAGAAGAAGGCAACCTGGGGGCACTACCTAATGGAAACTGACCCTTCATAAAGATTTATGTCCTGAAGTACATCGTCTTCTTCTCATAGAACTAGTATTCTTTGAATCTCTCAGGGAATTGCCTTGCTTCTCTGAAAATCACCCATTCAAACCTAAGGAAACTGATTATTATGACCTCTCTGGGTCAGAGTTGCCTCATCTTTAAATAAAGGATTGGATTGGATGACCTCCAAGATCCCTTCCAGACCTAGATCTAAGGACAGATTTGTGATTGAGGTGAAGCAGAATCAGAGAACGTCAGTTGGGAGTGTTTCCAGCAGTTAATCAGATTAACCCCAACATGAATGGGAGACCCCTCTACAACATCCAGCCTTTGTCTGAAAACTTCTAGCAAGATGGAATCTTCAAATTCCTGAGGAATCCTATTCTGCTCCTATTTGGCCCTAAAGGATAGGAAGGGTAGGGTTTTGTTTTCCTTACATTGAGCCAAATATGATCAGCTGTCTAAGGCTCCTTGCACATTGCCATGTTCAAAGGCACAAAACTGTCTGCAATGTCCCACCTTTGTTCATAGTTCTATAAGTCTAAGCAAAAGTCTGTTGGAACCTACCAAAATCATTCTTCAAGTACTTGAAGTCAGCTGTCATGTTCCACTGAAGCCTTCTGTTCTCCAGAATAATTCCCGCCTTCCCTTTCATCAGTTTTCAAGTAGAATGAACTAAATGCCCTTCCCTATGATGCTTGCTTTCCTCTAGACACTTTTTGGTTGAGTATACTGTTCATCTACTATGGTTTCTAGAATGGAGCTCAATGCCCCAGATGTTGACATCTGGACAGGGTAGGGGGCGGGGACATCCTCCCCTGCCCTCACTTAATGCCGACTAAGATGGTGTCTACTTTGTGGCCTTCTACATCATGTTATTAAATCATCTGGAGCCTTGCAGTCCATCCGAAGCCTCTGAAGGAAGCAAGACACGAAAGGGAGAAACATAGTAACAGTATAGAGTCGTGTTTTGCAACTATCACATCTCAGTCTGTTAGGATTGTCAGAGAAGGAGGGGGAGAAAGCTTCTCTTTGTGGAGTCTTCCTCTCTGGATGAACAAAAGAAACCCTCTTTTACTAATTCTGAAAGTAACTCATCCCAGCAGGGTTCGGAGGCCTAGTCAAATAATTGTCTTAGTCTATTGCCTGCTGTGCTCAATATCGAGTGCAAATGGAAACCAGGCCCCTGAACCATCTTCTTTCACAATTCCTCTGTTATTTAAATAATTCGAACTGGTTTGGGGGACGCCAGACCTTTATAAATTAACAGCAGGGAAATACCAAAGGTGTCAGATTGCATATTTATCATCTTTTTTGTGTAACACTTAAATATGTATTAAGAAGTGACTGACATAAATTAGCCAGATTTCAGAAGCCACAGGCCGGAGCTTGTCGAGGACCCCCTTCTGCTTGACATTTCATCCTTGTCAAAGATCAAATTATTTTAATTTAGGCTGCAAATTATAAGGAATGAAGACTTCTTTGTGGGAATTCCCTGTGGTAATCTGACTTTTGTTGTTACTGCTGCTTGTCAGTGTGCAAAAGATATAATATGCATGCAAATAAGGTTAAAAAATATGTACTATCTAATTATCCAGCCAGTACATTCCACTTGAAGACAGTGGGAGGCCTGACACACAGTATGTGTTTGATTCTTTGAGGCCTGCAGGGTATTTACACAAGATTACTTTTAATTATGAAATTAATATCTGTTTATCTAGAATGTATAGCAGTAAGTGAGCATACACATGAGGAGAATTTTTTAGTAAAATAAATCATCTTAATTTAATACATAAAAAGGGGGAAAAAATCACTTGGCCCCTGAAAAAGACCTGTAAAGACCTTGCTTTCACCCTTGTCGAAACAAATGGAGTGAAAACTTGGCACTTTCTCACTTGTCTGTTTCCATCCCTGCCAAGGGGGTCCGCAATGTGTTGTTCTAGCTTCCAGCTTTTGGTTTGGGAGCATGATGGGATTGCTACATTCCTTTTGTAGAGCAGAGAGGAAGGAATGGTAGTGTTGGAACACTTAGGGCCGTCCCTTTCATTCTTCGGGTCTAACCAGGAGTTCTTTTTTAGAGACTAAGAAAGGCAACAAGCATCACACCAATGAGGGGGGATATATTTTCAGGGAATGTGCCCAGGGTAACCTCTCTCAAATATTAGCAATGAGGAACTTCCACCAAGTAAAACATTGTCTACTGAAACTAAGGTTTCTCACTGATTTGTGTTGAATAAATGGAGAATCATTTTGGGGGGCCAGAACTTCTTGAATTGCTCCAAACAAGTATAAAACATCCACTTGATGATAACAAGCACGCCATTCGCTTCACTCATTTCCATCATGAGGCTAGACAAGGTTCCCTAAAAGGTAGTAGGGACTAAACCAAAGGGATGCTGGGTAGCAGGGGCGAAGAGCTGGCTGGGAAGTAGGGCTCCAGGGAACTTAAGCAAGTCTTCTGTCAACTCTGATCTCAGGTTCTTTGCTGGCAAATCTTGGAGTTGAAACAGCTGATTTCCAACATTCTTTTCAACTTCACATATTTTGGTCCTTAATTCCACCTACTTTGCCTTTAGAGATTCTTAACTTGGGAATGTGTGAATATGTTAGAAGGAGAAAGGGAGGGAGAGAGAAAAGAGAGAGGGAGGGAGGGAGGGTAGAGGGATAGATGGATGGACCGTTGGACAGACAGAAGTTATAGAATGAAAATAGAATTGCTTTAATATAATTGGTTTCCTCTGTAATGTTAGGCATTTGATTTTTGCATTTACTAATGCCCTTCTAAGAAGGAATCCATAGGTTACACCTTCCTACCAGAAAGGTACAGGACACACGAAGGAAAACGAGGAACCTAAGATTACCTAGCCCCTTCTCCTTGAGGATCCCTGTCTTTTACCTTCTTCAAAGCTCTGATAAAATATGTTCAAGAGCCTTTCCTTCCTTGTTCTGCTCAATTAATCTCAAGCTGCCTGAATTAATTCGCTTTAGATGTATGCTGTTTTAAAACTATTCTTAACTCATATTCATGATGACTGCAATTTCTCCTTCCTTCACGCTCTTCCCTCTGCCTAAGACATGCCATCTCCTGCTTCCTCCTCCTTACCCTAAGGCCCAGGGGAATAAGTCTCCATCTACTCCACCACAAGCCCCACCAAGCAGTCCTTTCTGATACTGACAGAGAACAGGGTTTCCTCCATCCTTGGAATCATCATGGTACCTTGTGTTGGTCTTCAGAGATTCTGAGTGCGCACACCCCATTCACAGTTTGTCTCTTGTATTTCTCTGACTAGATCGTAAGCTCTTGGAGGCGACGGCCCTTACCTTTCTTCTACTCCTTCTTGTATTTCACACTGCATTCAGCGCCATGCTGTGTTGGCTCCATACTCAGAAAATGTCTGCTGAATGGATGAACGAATGAACAAGTCAGTGTCTCTCTAATAAGACTGTAAATTCCTGGACAACTTTGTCCGAATCACCCTCCTCTCTTCCCCTTCTTCAAGTGATCCAGATATAATAGATGTATAACAAAGCTTCTGATGAAAACTAGGCCGTACTTCCCAAAGGCAGGAAGGCCATAACTGCCAGGCCATCTAGACACGGTGCATCTTAGAAGAGTAGAGTTAGTAGCCATGACTGAAAGGGTGACTGGATGGGAGAGGAGATAGGTAGATAAAAAGACCAGACTTTCAGCAATTTGATTCAAACAAACTTTATCTCACAACTAGAGTGATCATTTTAAAATTCACATTGAGGATAATCAGTTGGTCTTGAAAGATTGACTCAGAAATGCACAATAATGGATGAAAATGGTCTCATTACAATAATGAAAGCAGGATAGCAGAAGAAAAATAAACAAAGAACACAGATCAAAAATTCAAACTTTTCCATTTTCCTCCCTTTTCCCTTTGTCACTTTCTCTGATCAGTGTGATGGCGTGCAGCTAGACCTAATAAACATCTCGCTGGAAGGAATTGCTATTTTGAATATTCCCAGCATGCACGGAGGATCCAATCTTTGGGGAGAGACCAAGAAAAGGCGCAGTCATCGCCGAACTGAAAAGAAGGGGTCAGATAAGAGAACAACTGTCACTGACATGAAGGAGCTAAAGTTTGCGAGTCAAGGTAAGGTTCCCCAGCTTCTTCTGAATCGGCACGTAATTTATTAACTCATCTGTATCGCCGGCTTTTCCAATGGAGTTCTTGAGCTCCGGAATGCAGGAATGACGTATCCATGTTCACTTGACTCATTCTATTGCCTGAATTGCATGTGTGATGATAGAACATCACAGCAGAAGTTTAGAACACAGTGCAAATTAGACTAAACTGTTCGTTTATTCTCTCTTTCCAACATTCTGCTGTAATACAACAGGGGATACTGCTTCCCATCCCCTAGGGAGGTCACTTTGATGCGTGTATGTCTTGGATAATCAGATGTTGGCCTCTGCTATTAAGACACTCCCCACATTCCTTAAGCAAAGTCATCATCTGAAATTGAATGAACCTCAAGGAGAGAAACATATTCATCCACTTTTTGTATTGGCAGCAGCTTGGCTGCCTCATCCAAGGAATCTCGGGGAAACACTGATAAATCAAGAAGTGAGAAAGGACAGGGATAGTCAGGGGAGAAAAATGCTTTTTTGTTTCTGACTTCATTCTAAGTTGGTGCAAAAATATGGAGTCTCCGCCTTGTCTGTTAGAAACTTGAAATACTACAAATTAGTACTAGGTGCAAGCTGGTGTAAGCTTTCTTGTTACTGACTCTCTGCAGTCACGAACGAGCAAAGGTCAAAGAGAACCTTGGCATAGGGGAGGCCAGAATTACACAAAGGACCTGGGGTCCCCTTCCTGTCCCAGTAAGGGAAGGATTCCTGGAGAGCTCCCAACTGTGTTCACTGAAAATATGAAGGGAAGACTTATTTCTAGCGGACACATAGTCACCAACTTGAGGATGACCTAAAAAGGAACAGAAAGGGCATTCTTAGAAGAAAAATGACTTAGGGTATAAAAGATAAGTTGGGTTATTGTTGTTTTCCAGTATGAATGTTGCCTATGATCTTCAACCATAGTGTTCTGGGCTTTCTGTAAGGGAAGCTTTTGTTTTTGAGTCCTTTCAGTCTTGTGTGACATTTGTAACTCCATTTGAGGTTTTCTTGGCAAAGATACAGGAATAGTTTGCCATTTCCTTCTCCAACTCACTGTACAGATGAGGAAACTGAGGCAGAGTGAGGTGACTTGCCCAGGGTCACACAGCTAGTAAATGTTTGAGATCAGATTTGAACTCGGGTCTTCCTGATTCTAAACCCAGTGTTTTATCAATTGTGCCACTCAGTTTCCCCAGGTTAGCAGGATTCATTTTCCTCTCTACATGTGTTGTTGACTTTGCAGCCCATGCAGCCACACTCCTGGCTGTCCCAAGGGCTTGGAATCTCCACAGTGGGGCCTTCTGAGGACAGTAGGCATCCCCGCCCCCCTCCCAGATTTGTTGCTTTGCTTTGATTTTTATAAAAGTGTTACATCACAATCATATCTCGAAATACACTCCCACCCCTTCCTTCCCCCCCC
>NW_027185872.1:3993911-4048143 GCF_028583685.1 Petaurus breviceps papuanus
CCCCCCCCCCCCACGCCATCCTCCCTTGTAGTAAACACAAACAATCCTCAGTCTGGTGAGTGGGTCTGATAGTGCCCACTGCGTTGTGTTTTTATGTGTCCACAGCTGTCTATATGTGGACTCCTCTACTTCCCTGGGATCTTCTCAAGAGCAGCCATTTGGTTTTTTTTTACCTATTTTTGCAGGGGTGGGAGGGGGGATCTCCAGTCCTCAGCCCAGTGCCTGGACTGTTTGAGGGACTCACTAAATGCTTGTTGACTGACTCCAAATTGCTCAGGCCCTTGATGTGTCCCTTTTTTAAGGAGTGTACCCTGACATAGGATTGGAGAAGAGGAACCCCCCCAGCTCTAATCCCACTAACACCAAGGGAGCAGCTGTACATGCAGGCTGCCAAGGAGGAATGTGTCTGATTTGGTTTGTTTGTCTGTTTTCCCATCTCCAAATGGGATGAGAGGCAGAAGCAGCCTCTGAGAAGTAGAGAATCAGAGCAGAGTTGAACACCAGGCAGGATAGTTTTGACATCTCAGGCTACATGCATCATTCCAGGATCTGACCAGTTGGACTTGTGATCCAAGGACACATTTTCCTTCAAGGAAAGTTGACATATAATGGTCCCTGGGGGTGGGGATGAGGCCAGTATGGACCTAACCTGTAATCACTGTGATCTGGTTTATTAGTAGAGATCAATATTTTCATTCAAACACACATTTCTCAAGGACACAGGAAACTTTAAATTCAAGTGAACCCTCACTCTGGGCTTTTGGTCTTTATTAATTCTTAGATTTACATGTGACATTAAGTTGTAGGTCACATGCCTGCTTACCTTTGAAAAATATGGGTATGGGCTTGTCTGAAATGATAGCTCCCCTCCCCCCCTACTCCCATTGGCCCTAGCAGCCAGGCATTTTGGATGACACTAATGCATTCAATGGCCATCCAATAGATCACAGCTGTCAGTCAGCCTAGACTTTTGCAAAGTCGCTGGACTCTCACTTCAAGCCTTAACCTTTCTTTGTCCTCACAGGCCCACTAGTTCAAGCCCTTGCCACATGTTATCTCCAATGGGCCAGTGACCTCTTCATTGCTCTCTTTGCCACCAATCTCTGCTCCCTGCTAACCCATCCTCCACAAGACTGCCAAGTGCTTTTTCCTAAGGTTTCCTTAGGTTCATGTTGCCTTGGGGCTCAACAATATGCATTGGCCTCTGATATGAAATGTAAGCCCCTTAACTTAGAATTTAAAGTGTTCAGACTGTCTCCACCCTATTTTATCAGACTGATCTCGCTTACTTCCCTTTACATGGTCTATGCTCTAATGGACAGTTTTGAAAGTTGGCATTTCATTTCCTCCCTCCAAGCTTTTGCAACCCCCCATACACACACCCTTTTATACAAGCTCCACCCCTTGCCTTCCATGCTTTGAATGCTTTCCTCCCCACCTTCACTTCTAGTATGTCTGTCTTCATTCAAAGTTCACTTTAGGAGCTACCTATTAAAGGAAGCCTTTTCTTCTCCCTGTAGTAGGTAGTCATTCTCCCTTTCTCAGATTGTCCTGTCCAAACCTATCTGGGGTGTACATAAGCAATAGAATGTAAGCCCCTTGAGGGCAGCCCCTGTTTCATTGTGTGGTTTTTTTTTTGCATTCCCAGGGGTCTAGCACATAAAGGGATTTAATGAACACATTTTGGATTAGACAGCCTAGAGCTTGACACAGACAATGTGTCTTTAGTCCAAGGGAAAAGATGAGGAAATAGCCCTGTACCACTCTATAAGGCAATCTCTCCATTTGGTAATTAGAATAATGGAAGGAAAAGGAAAGGATTTATCTCATCAGTATCTTTTGGCTTAAATCAAGCATTCTCTTCAGATGGGATTGGATCAGCATCTCCTCCCACATGATGGAAATACTGAAAGTAGATTTGGTCCAGACTTTCCTGAAGGAAGAATTACCCCTGCTAAAAAAAAATACAGGACAAAAGGAAAAACAAAGCCTAAAATATTTTGATTTGACCCCAAAATTCAATGTGCTTCATGTTGAGATCTTATTTTTTGGAGTACATTAATTTGGCCTACCATCAAACATTTCTTAATCTCCTACACTGACCCAGGAGCTATGCCAAGCAATTGGGAGTGAAAGACAAAAGTGAAGACTGCCTTTTGGGGGGTGGGGAGTGGTAAACAAAGGAGTTTACATTTGATCCTGAAGTCAATTGGGAGTCATTGGGTTTATTGACTAGGAGCTGGACATGATCAGAACTGTACTTTTAAGAAAATCACTGTGATGGATCTGAGCTGAGGAAAGCCTTGAAACAGGGAGACCAATTGATGGCTTCGATTTCTCAATGGATATTATGAGAATACTCCTGTGAACTCCTAAAGCATGAGGGTTAATTAATGTCTTTATGGTTTTATAAACTGAAAATACTGAACTTTGTTATCACTCAGAGGACTGCTCAATGGCATTTAACAGCTAAGAACATGACAGTTTCTAAGCTGTAGAAGATGAACTTATTCTAAATGTGATAGAAATGGACATTTGTTATCCATTATTACCAATTTTGCTCAATGCTTTATGGGTTACTTGGGGTAATTTAGAAGACAGTGTTCAAAATTGGCTAAATAGAACTGCAGCATTCATTTTAGAGCTGAAGATGATGCACTTGGCATTCAAACACAGGCGAGCAGAACGATTTCCAAGCATTTAAATTCAGTGATTAAATCAATTAAATTTAGAAGCATGAAAAGAATTGCATACTGTATTATTATACCTGGATGCAAAAATTATTGAGAAAAAAGATTATGGCAGTGGGGTTGTCTCATTCCAGAGAGGAAAAGTGTCTACTGATAGTGTATTAAGAACGTAGGTTAGATATAAGTTGGTCCAAATGTCTTCCATCACACAATCTTGAAAATGAACTTTTTCCTTTTGTTCCCCCCCCATCTGTGATATTTAAATTAGATCTCCACTGGAAATTGTCAGTTCATCATATAAATGATAGTATGTTATTAATAAAGCTAGTTGAATCTTAAAATTATTATTGTACTATTGAAGCCTAAATCAGCTTGCAATCTTGGGTTTCTTTTTATAACTCCTCCCACCCCATAAACCCCAGAGGATTTCCAACAATTTCATTAAAATTGAAGAAAGACCTGAAGAATTGAACCTTAGAACAGATGAGATATTGGCCTTGTCAATAAAAATGACAACACACTTTCAGAATTTAAGGGCAGATTGACCTTCATTACTTTAAATTCCCTCTTATAGAAGCACAGGTGGTTAAAATTCAGAGTGGGAGGCGAATTTAGAGACCACCTGGTCTAACCTGAAAAAGAATCCTTGCCACAGTGGACATGCCATCCAGACCCTGTACTGGATGCCATTCAATGAGAAAGAACTCCTTGCCTTTTCAGGTCTTGGGATTCTTTTGCTGGATGGCTCCATTTGTTAGAAAAGCCTTCCTTGAACCAACCTTAAATTTGATTTTTACATCTCTACCAATTGTTACTTCTTCTGCCCTCTTTGGCACCTGCTGTAGCTACCATTTGAACATATAACCTCCATATTGGGTCCCCAATTGCCACTGAGGAATTAAAGTCAAAATTTAAGTTCAAAATTCAACTCAAATCAGGAGTTCAAGAGAGCTGATTGTTAGATTTTCATTGTGATCATCTGTGAATCTAGTCTTGATTCTCTATCACTTAAGAAAGTGATAGAAAAAAATGTTAATGCTGATTAAACTTAAAAGTAGGCCATCTATCTACTTGTTTATTTTCTTTTGGAGAGGCAGATGTTAAACATTTCTATGCACACTGATGAACATGAGGTAACAGAAATGGCATATAAGAGAATAAAATACAAGGGAGAAGAGTGGTTGGACTAGCCCATGAGCCCAGCAAGAAAGCCCGTGTTGGAAGGCATGAGATCTGGAGGGCATCAGAGACCATCTGCAAGACATTTCAGGGAGGGAAAGTTCTGGAAAGGCAGATCAACTTTCTTAACTTTAAATAACCAGCATGAGAATGATCTTATCCAGTGTCAAGCTTGTTCTTGATGAAAATACGAGGGATAGTAAATTGCAGAAATTCACAAAAGATTTTCCTTAGCAGACCACATCTCCATAGTTATGCCATCGACTGAGAGATGATGAGAAGACAAGATTCCATTGTGTTTTGTCATTTTTTTATTATTTGAAGGAGAAAAAACGCAACTTTCCCTTTTGTAGCAAAGAACGGGAAACAAAGGAGATCCTGATCATAGCTACCTTTCAGCTAAACAAGTGGTTGTATTTTGAAACATGAGAAATAACAGAAATAAGGAATCCAGAGAAACACAGGATAACATATGGGAAGTGATGAAGAACAATGTTAGCTGAGCCAGGAAAATAATATTAACAATGACTGTACTGATGTAAAGAATAGCAATGATGACAGTAACAACCCCTAGCATTTATATAGTGCCTACCATATGAGCTAAGTACTTTACAAATACTGTCGCATTTGATTCTCACAACAGCCCTGCCATTTTTATTATCCCCACTTTACAGTTGAAGAAACTGAGTCAAGCAGAGATTAAGTGACTTGCCCCAAGTCACACAGCTAACAGGTATCTGAGGCCAGATTTGAACTCAGGTCTTCCTGACTCTAGGCCCAGTGCTCCTCTACTACAGCATCGAACTACTTACAGTAAATCCAAGTCAACAGCCATAAGTATAATGAACAAACATCACTATAGAGAAAAGATGAGAAAATGTACTTTCCTCCTTTTATTGAATGGTGGGGCCCTGTGATTGTGAGATGTTGACATGCTTCTCATTGATATAGAGACTTTCTTTATATCAGTGGGCAAAGTAAAATCCTTTTTTTATTGATAGAAGAAAAAAATGTATCTTTAAAGGCTCTTGTCCAACAAAGAATCTCACAATAAATGCAAATAAATACTTACATTCAGTGGCCCAATGATAATTAACATTAAGCACAATTAATATGCAGAATAGACACTCTCCAGCAAAGATGTTGGTTAATGTCTTGGAGGTTCCAGTGTGCGAGGGACAAATGGTGAAGTCACTGCTCCAAGATGGGGAGATCCTCTGGATTCTTCTGTCTCAGTATCATATTGTTCTGATTATATCAAGGACCAGAACTCTATAGGCTTTTTTCAAGAAGGTTTCAGATGACCCGAAAGAGAAAAGCATAACAATCCATGCATGAAATAATACATTAAGGAAAAGTGTCTATTAATCTAATTAATCTGAAGAGACTATAAATACAAAGATAAAATGGAAACCAGTCTCTGACTTTAAGGAGCTTACATTGTAGTTGGGGAAGGGGGTCAGGGTAAAATTAAGTCCAAAATTAAGTAAATATACACTACTGTCAGGAGGAAGAAAAGAGCCCTAACTAGGAGAGACGTGCAAGCTTTCCTGTAAGGTATATTAGAAGCTGAGCCCTGAAAGAAGCTTGAGATTTCAAGGATATGTGAGGAAATGGTCCATGCCAGAAATTAGAGGCACAGAAGCTGAATGTGCAATGCTGAGTCTAGGGAACTCCAACGAGGCCAGTTGGGTGATACAAAAAGTGTGTAAAAAGGAATAATGAGCAATAAACCTGGTAATGTGGGCTAGATCCAGACTGTGGAAGTATGAGTAGTTTGTATTTTATGCTGAAGGTAATAGGGAACCAATAAAGGTTGCTTAGCAGGGAAATGATCTGGTCAGATTATTTTGGTAGCTTTATGAAGTTTTATTGGAGGTTAGGAGAGCCTGAAAGAGAGTCCAATTAGGAGTATACTATAATAATTTGGACAAGAGTGATGAGAACCTGAACAAAGGTGTGTGAATGGAAATAACAGCTGGGAGAGATGTAAGGCAGCTGGAAGGGCCAAGACTTGACTACTAATTATGCCTGGAGGATATGGGAGAGGGACAGATCAAAGGGGATTCAAATGTTGTAGACCTGGGTCTCTGGAAAGATGATGATACCTTTGACAAATCGAGGGAAGATTGCAGGAGGGACAGGCTTATTGGATGATAGTGGAGCTCAGGAGGAAGATTAGGAAGATATATGAAAATCCAGGGGTTATCTCCATGGGTTTTGCTTAGATCAGCTACAGAGTTAGTAGAGACACAGAAGAGAGCTTAGCAGAGTGTCCTGGGGGACCCCTACAGTCAGGAACAGCATAGAAATGGTATTCTTTATAATGGAAGTTAAACCTCCACAGTCAGGCAAGTAGGAGAACCAGGAGAAAGCACTTTAATGTAAATAAGTCAGGAAAGTATATATAGAAGAATAGATGTTGTGTATGTATGTATATATATGGAAAAAAAATGGCAAGTGACTAATTACATAGAAATGAGGGTAGAATAGCCAAAAAAGCCAGTCCAAGTGTAGACAGATATGACATCAGAAGTCATTTGCCTTCTTCTAATGCATCTGGAAAGTCCTGGAGGGTTTAATTTTCTAACACTTTTCATGTCGTGACATGTGTAGCTCATGCCCTGACAACTGGGATATGGCCAGAAGTTATCACCCGACATCTCTAGTGTGGGTTCTGGCTAAAGTGATGGTACCTGCCTGAATCCCTGCCTCTGCCTGAGAAGAGTGTGATTATCATTGGAGTGGTTGCTTCTTCCATCTGTTGAATGTTAATGTCATTATTATGTAAGGGTGATGTCAATACATAATTTTCCAACATTTGCCGACAGCTGTTGAGGGTGATCAGATTGCCTTCTGATTAGGCATGTTCGGTTTACGTCAGTACCACATACAATCATCACTGTTGGTTCTTCAGATCCACATTGACTCATTAGAAGCAATGTGTGTGTGTTAGGGGGTGGGGGACGGGGAGGGAGGTCAGTAGTTCCTAGCATAGAGGGCAGAGTGCTGGTCTGAGAGTCAAAGACAGAGAGATGCAAGCTGAGGAGCTGACATTCCTTTAACTGTATGGTTATCGTCAAGTAGTTGAGCCTCAGGATTCTCTTCTACTAAATGGAATTAATGGGACTTTGATGACTGATTTCACAGGTGTTTGTGCAAAAGCCACTTTGTCAATGTTAAAGAACTTTAAGAATGTAAGTTGTCATTAGTGATGTTAGCATATTGGTAGACATGTAATGCAGATATCCAAGTCTAGCGAGTAGATCATGATCATGCAAAGTACAATGAAGAGTGCAATAAAGAAAATTGTTGTTGTTTGGTCACTTATTATGGTTATTTGGTCTGAACCTGTGATTTTATCAGGATGTTGAATTCCCAGTTTAGAATTTCCTTCCACCAATATAGAATAGCAACCCTTCTGTGATTTAAGTCTTACAATGTTGCTTCTTTGTTAATTTACCATGGTCATACAGTCCATATATGCTATAGATTGGCCTTCATTCAGTTATTTGTAAGTACCTACTATGTGCCAGGCATTGTAAGCAGAAAGGATATTATCTATCAACCTTAGGTCCTTAGAGAATTATCAGTGACTCCTTTTCCTGACTTTGGAACAAAAGAGTTGAGTTCTTTCTTGAGAGAACCAACCCCACAACCTTGACTTGAGCAACCCTGATGAACCTGAATCCACCAATCCAACCAGCAGGGAACATGGCCTTCCTTTTAATATGTTCTTCATCCGGTACAGGCTGCTTCTTTGAAGTTCCTCCCTCTAATCTTTATTTATTTATTTATTTATTGTTTAATTTGTTTATTTTTAGTTTTCAACATCCATTTCCACAAGATTTTGAGTCACAAATTTTCTCCCTATCTTTCATAGCAATCCTACTGAATATCCCTTTCCCAATCTGCTCTCTCTTATATCCTCCCCCATTCCTTCTCTCACTTTCTAGTAGGGCAAAATGAATTTCTATACCCCAGTTGCACACAAAAAAATTATATATATATATATATATATATACATATGTGTGTGTATGTACATTTTAACATTTGATTTAACTTTGATTTCCAGATTCTTTCCCTTCTCTCATTGCCCACCACTCCTGGGAGGAAAAGCAATTCAATATAAGTTATACATGTATAGTTACACAAAACATTTCCATAGCAGATATATTGTGAAAGAATGCCTATATTTCCCTCCATCCTATCCCACCACCCACTTATTCTATTCTTTACTTTGACCCTGTCCCTTTTCAAAAGTGTGTGCTTCTAACTACCTTCCACCCCCAGTCTGCGCTCCTTTTTATCATACTTCTATCCCCTTCCTCCCTAATTTCCTGTAGGGTAAGATACCCAATTTTGTGGGTGTGTTATTCCTTCCTTAAGCCAAATTTAATGAGAGTAAGGTTGACCCATTCCCTTTTGGCTTCCTGTTCTTCCCCTCCATTGTAACAGTTTTCTCTTGCCTCTTTTATATGAGGTAATTTACCCTATTCTATCTCTCCCTATCTCCTCTCATTATATTCCTCTCTCACCTCTTCATTTTATTTTTTAGATATAATCCCTTCCTATTCAACTGATCCTATGCCTTCTGTCTATATATACCTGCAAGCATATATGCATACACTCATGTATGTATTTATATTCACGCATATCCTCCTATTAAAACATATATATACACACATATGCACATACACACATATATTCCCTTCAACTATCCTCATACTGAGAAAAGTCTCATGAATTACAATTATCGTTTCACCATATAGGAATGTAAATATTTCCATTTTAGTAAGTTCCTTATGATTTCTTTTTCCTGTTTACCTTCTCATGCTTCTCTTGTGTCTTGTATTTCAATGTCAAATTTTCTATTAAACTCTGTTTTTTTTTTCATCAAGAATGCTTGAAAGTCCTCTATTATGTTGAATGACCGTATTTTTCCCTGAAACATTATGCTCAGTTTTACTGGGTAGGTGATTCTTTGTTTTAATCCTAGCTACTTTGACCTCCTATCCCTTCGATCCCTTAATGTAGAAGCTGCTAGATCTTGTGTTATCCTGATTGTGTCTCCACAATACTCGAATTGTTGCTTCCTGGCTGCTTGTAATATTTTCTCCTTGACTTGGGAATTCTGGAATTTGGCTCTAATATTCCTTAGAGTTTTCTTTTTGGGATCTTTTTCAAGAGATGATTGGTGAATTCTTTCAATTTCTATTTTGCCCTCTGGTTCTAGAATATCAGAGCAATTTTCCTTGAGAATTTCTTGAAGGATGATTTCTAGGTTCTTTTTTTGATCATGGCTTTCACGTAGTCCAATAATTTTTAAATTATCTCTCCTGGATCTATTTTCCAGGTCAGTGGTTTTTCCCATGACATATTTCACATTGCCTTCTATTTGTCCATTTCTTTGGATCTGTTTAATAGTATCTTAATTTCCCATAAAGACATTAGCTTCCATTTGCTCCAATCTAATTTTGAAAGAGTTATTCTCTTCAGTGAGTTTTTGAAATTCCTTTTCCATCTGTCAAATTAGGCCTTTAAGGCATTTTTCTCCTTATTGGCTTTTTGGGCCTCTTTTGCCATTTGACTTAGTTTATTTTTTAAGGTGTTATTTTCTTCAGTACGGTTGTTGACTCTCTTTTCATGATTTTTCTTGCATCATTTTCATTTCTCTTCCCAAATATTTCCTACACTTCTCTTACTTGATTTTCAAAATCCTCTTAAGCTCATCCATGGCCTGTAACCAATTCATATTTTTCTTGGAAGCTTGTGATGCAGCAGTTCTGACTTCATTGTCTTCTTCCTCTTCCATGATTTGATCCTTTTTGTCACCAAAAAAGTATTCTATGGTCTGTTTGTGCTTCCACTGCTTGTTCATTTTGCCAGTCAATTCCTTGACTTTTGAACTCTTTGCCATAGTAGAACTCTGCTTCCAGAGAGGAGACCTCTGTCCCAAATCGCTGGGGTCTTTGCAGACATTGTCAGAGGTCTGAGGAGGGCGCCCTTTCTTCAGACACCACAAGGTAAACTGGCATTTTCCACCCCAGGATCACCCCCAAGACATAAATCCTGATCCAAGCAAGTGAAAACAGGAGCAGTTACCCTCTGAATGGTTGCTTCGTCCCCGTAAGATCTGGGTAGTCAGGAGCTCCTGTGGTAGTCATGCAGCAGATGCTGAAGCCACAGTGGCTTGTGCCTTTGACATCTCTCACTCCAGGGACAGAGACTGGACTATGCCCTTCCTTTCCAACAGAGTTTTGGACTTACCTTTTACTTTCTTTTTGATGTTCACGGATTGAAAAGTCTGGAAACCTGCACAGCTGCTGGTGATTCACTCTCCTAAAGTCTGCTCTGGCCACTGCTGCCTTCCTGGGACCAAAACCTCGTGGCTCATGCAGGACTGAACTGGGATCCCAACGTGTTGTGGTGAACCCTTCCTGCTGGCCTGCCAGCCTGCCTTCACTGGGAGATTTGTTTCTCTCTCTCACTTTGTGGGTTCTGTAGCTCTAAAATTTGCTTAGAGTCATATTTTATAGGTATTTGAGGTGGCTGTGAGGAGAGGTGATGCAGTTTCCTTCTTCTACGCTGCCATCTTGGCTCTACATCCCAAACCTCCTCCTTCTCTAACTTTGTAGCTGACCTTCTAAGGGGTTCATGGCCTACTGGGCATCCTGACTTGTTCTTCCCTGAATCCCAGAGCCAGACATGGCTTGTCTAGTGGCAAAATTCCAAGCTATTCCATAATATCTGCTGCCTTCCTGCTTTGAGTATATCATGTGTTTTGCACATTAAGTTGTTTTGTGACCTTTTGAGGTAGTGCCTATGAGCTGCTTCAAGAAATTGGCTATTTATCAAATAAGTCTCACTCAAGGAGCATTGTCAGGTGTGAGTCACCCAAAATAAGCATAAAAGCACCATGTGCATTCATTGGACATGTGTACAGGAGCCTTGGGAAGCTCTTTTATCAAAGTCCAGCTATTTGATGAACAACCCATTGTTATTCTAATTATCCTATATGATGGTGTAAAAATAAGTTCCCTTTCATGGACAAAGGGGTTTTCCTACTCATTCTAGCTTCCCTTTCTAGCCTTGAGAGGCTGCTCTTCTCAGACAGAGACTCATTAAAAGAGAATACTTATGGCCTACTTCACAGATACACACCAAGAATCTCTGACCAATTCCATTTCCTTCATACTGGAAGACAGGTATGTTAAGTATATTCCACTCTTTTGAAATATGCCAAAGCAAGCCATTAGTGACAGTGAGATGAGTCAATGTGGTCCTGATCAGTTGAAAGAGAAGGTCTCTGCTATTTATTGGAGCTCTGGACTTCCGTGTTAGAAATGTAAACATGGCAAACAGTGAATTCCAAGAAGACTGAAGAAAAGTCCCCTAAAGAAGTTCTCTGTTCTCCAAGCACTGAGATTTGTGCACATGTGTCTTCAGGTGGTCCAAGTCTTCAGAGTGGTGACATTTTCCTGAGTGATCATCCAAAGATGTGGAGGGCATGTGTATGTGCTTCTGTCTAAAGGGTGTAAGGTATATTCTTGCCCTGATAGATGGAATGCACATTTACAACTTTTGATTTGAAGGACTAAAGGATGGTATATGGATTCTTCAGGATATCACAATCTTTATTTTATTTTTGCCAAGGACCAATTAATTTGTCCTTAGCACTCACATTTGTATTTTTAAGACAAACTTCACAATATAGTGTTTCCAAAAAGAGCTAAAATAAGGAAAAAAAAATCTTTTAAAGTCATGTTGACATATCAGAGTTCACTAGAGCTTGGTATAAATTCTGAGGAGCTGAGTATATGAATGAGTATATAGGGAGGGACTACATTTCTGAATCACTTTTTGGTAACCATTTTTTTTTCCTTTTTGGAATTAAAATAAATGTCTGTCATGGTATGTGATGGACTGGCCAAGTATCTGAATCCAGCCTCTTATTCTATCAATCAATAAGGAGAGTAATGAGTATTTGTAAAGTGTCTGCCATAGGCCAGGCCCAATCTCTGCCTTCACTGAGCTTGCAGACTGGTCAGGGGAGAAAATATGGGTAGATGAATGGATCAATAGAGATTGAGAGAGATTTTCAGGGAAAGAGTGATCAGAAAGCCAGGATATACAAACAGATGTAAGGGTTCTCTGGAGGAGGAAACTAGCAGCTGGGAATGAGGGAAAGCTTCCTTTCCTAAGGTGATGCTTGAACCAATCTTCGAAGGAAACTAGGGATGTTATGGGGACAAGATGAGAAAGACAAACATTCCCGGAAAGATTAACATCCAGTGCAAAGACAAAGAGATGAGCTGTATAGAGCCATATATAATGAACAGTAGAGGGCCAGTTTGACTCTGTAGGGAACATGAAGGGGAATATTATAGAATAAAGCTAGAAAGGTAGGTTAGAGCCAGGTTAAGAAGAACATTAAATCCCAAAAAGAAGACTATTTATTTGTTCCTAGAGGTAATAGGAAACCACTGACATGCACTGAGGCTCTCTCCCTCCCCCCTCCCCTTTTCTACCTCTTGCCCTGGGCGTAATACTACAATCAAATAATAGCATAATTTCTTCTGGGAAGGAGAGATCAACCAATTTCTCTGTCTACTTTGACCATTCTTGTAGGACCCTGGCCGAAATGCCCATTAGAGACTTCTCCTTCATGCCCTACTCTATATGTGTTGTTGGATATTCAGAGACTAGGTAGCCACTTTTTGTGGATGCCATAGGACATAGTTTTTTCATACATGGGTTGGACCATATATCTGTCAAGGTCTCTGAACTCATACATTCAGTAATTCTGTGTTGGCTCTTCTGCTTAGAATGAGAGGCCAGAAACTCTCATTTTTTTTTCAATTCATGTCACTAGCATGTACAGCACCATATAGCAAATGCTTAATAAATGAATTTAATGATACTGCCTTTGGTTTTTTCATTCTTCACCAATTTCTTTCTTTAACTTTGGCTATTAACTCTTACTCCGTTCTTAACATCATAAAACTAAAGTTTATTAATTCTGGAATATTTTGTTAGACATTAGTCTCTAGAAAACCTAATGAGAAGTAAGAATTCAATGAATTTTATACACAGATTAAGCGAACGTTAGGATTATTAGCTAGAATTGTAGTATCTGTGTAGAATTAAAGATCACAAAGACTTGATAGAAAATTTTGTTTGTTTTTCTGTGAAATGTAGAAGTTAAATGGGCACTAAAGTAAACAGTTATATTTTTTGAAATTTAAGATTTTTCTGCATATTTTATTTGAATACACAGGTTTACATTAATGGGTTTTCTGCTTCTATCTCTCTGTGAGAAACTTTCCTTTAAAATGTTTAAACAAACTCATATCAACTGATGATCTGTTATTTTCTTGGATAGCCTACTTGAGTTCTTATCATCACCATCATCATCAACATTATCATCATTACTCTTACTAACCTCTCTCTCCTGTGTCTGAATATTTTAATTCATAAATTATCGTTTTAAACATTACTTTTCATCCAGATGCCTACACAAAGACAGTAATTAGCGAGAAACTATAACAAATGTATTCTTTCAAAAGGAGAGAGGAATGAATATGTTGTTGTTTATTGAAATGATAATTTAACTTCCTTTGCAAGTCAAAGAACCCTTCTGTTAATCCAAACTATTCCAAATAAGCTGATATGAATTATTTGAATCATGAAGTTTGCCTCATAGAGAATCCAAATTCTGTAACCTAATTGATGGTCTTCTTTGCATGAAGACTTATTCATTGGTAATTCTTCAGTTCATGAACAGATCTGTGATTCCATCGGTACACATCCTCCAGCTAACAGATCACACTATACTCACTTTTCCATTGAGAAGATTACAGATGGTCCATTACTTTGAAGCATAAACTAGTCTAGACTGGGGAGTGTGGTGGGATGAAGTACTTGACTAAGGTGCTGAGAATGTAGAAGAAATGATAGATTTACATATAGAGCAAATTATGAATGGAGCAGAAGAACTAAGTAAAATTTACTTTAGGAAGTGGAGGATACAAACGAGTTGAAAATGGCCATCCCTGTGTGATTCTGAGAATGTGAATGCCATTGAGGGAGACAAGGACATTGTCTGGCTGGGTTATCGTGAGAGGGTGCTCATATTTAGATATTTTAAAGGTGGGGCAAAACTCAAGAAGGCTCCTAGAGACAAGGCTAGCAACCAAGTACTTACAGAGTAGACTCAGGACCACAAGGATACACAACTTTTCCAGGGGAACACCGGGCTGAAGGCTAAGCCTGTAGATACACACAGCCAGGAGAAAGGAGAAATAAGGAGAACCACATGAGACGGCAGAGGAGCCATAACGGTGCTGTGCCAGAGATAATACAGCAGATAGTGTCTGGGTGTCAAAAAGAAGGAGTTCAGAGGTATCCTCTGAGAGGTTGGAGGAAGTCAAGGAAAGAATTAATTGCAAAAAAGGAGAGTCAGAAAATGTAGACCCTTATTCTGTAAATTAAAAGCTAAAAGAAAGGAAAGCGACCATCAAGTAGCAAGAAGGGA
The DNA here is from genome assembly GCF_028583685.1 of Petaurus breviceps papuanus. Lineage (NCBI taxonomy): Eukaryota > Metazoa > Chordata > Mammalia > Diprotodontia > Petauridae > Petaurus > Petaurus breviceps. The sequence goes on from NW_027185872.1 coordinate 4,008,318, forward strand.
CAGGTATTCAGAGCAAATTTTTTTTTTTTTTAATTTTGCTGTATTTGGGTTTGAGATAAAGGGTGTCTGTGCAGTTGTAAAGGTGGAAGGAAAGGGACAGATTAATAATGATGGAGATGAAGAGGTTGTAGGAGAAACCAGGCCATCTTCAAAAGGAGACTCCCTTACTTTCTCAACTGATCTCTTTGGACAGTATCTAAGAGATTAGGAATCTACTTCCCCAAGGTTTCTGCACTTGATAACAAGAAAAAATGCACAGAGCTAATTCAGTTTCACTTATCTCTATACTCTCTTTTGTTTTGTCTTCTCATCATCCCATCATTTGGCAAACCACACACTCTGTCACCCAAGTACTGGCAACTCCTTTATTATCATGAGAAGATAATTAGGGTACAAGCCACATATGAATCACAGGTGCACAGAGTAAAGAGGAAATCTCTCTCCCTACTGGCCTCTGTCTTCTCCCCTGGTTATTGTCCTATTTTCATCTTCTTTCTTTCTCTAGTCTGATCCTGAATGCTATCACTAACTTTTGGAAGACACTGAGGAATCTATGCATTGTACATGTGCCCCACAGTTCATCTCTAGGTTCCATATTGTCAGTAGGCCAAGGTTGGTAGGACATTGCTACCTCTAAAGGATCCAGATAAGGACAATCCAGATGATAAAAAGCCTACACACACACACACACACATATACACCTACAAACAGAACTGATAAAGAAAAGAATGATCTTCACTGCATTGAGTAGTCGTGCAAGGTTCACAGGAACACCCCAGTGTTCTCCCTGAAACAAAGAATCTTCTTGGATTATTGCAGGAGTGCAAGTGGAATTAAGAATTGAAGTTGACAGTCACATAAACACCAATGGAAAGGTACCTGGTAAGGGTGTGTAGGCTACAACACATTACTTCTTTTGTTTATTTTTAGTTTTCAGCATTCATTTCTACAAGGTTTTGAGTTACAAATTTTCTCCCCATCTTTGCCCTACCCACCACCCCAAAATAGTGATCCTACTTAATACCCCTTCCCCCAATCTGCTCTCTCTTATATACTCCCCCATCTCTCCTGTGATTTTCCAGGGGGAAATATGGATTTCTGTACCCCAGTGCCTATATATCTTATTACCCAGTTGCATGTAAAAACAATAACAATAATTTTTTAACATTTGATTTCACAACTTTGATTTACAGATTCTTTCCCTTCTTCCCTTGTCACCCACCCCTACTAGGAAGATAAGCAATTCAGTGTAGGTTGTACATGTGAAGTTATGCAAACATTTCCATAGCAGATATATTTTGAAAGATTGACTATATTACCCTCCATCCTATCCCACCCCCCAATTATTCTATTTCCTACTTTGGCCCTGTCCGCTTTCAAAAGTGTGTGCTTCTAACTACCCTCCACCACCAATCTGCCCTTCCTTCTAGCATCCCCACTTTTATCCCCGCACCCACTGTCCTGTAAGGTAAGATATCCAATCTAGTGTTTATGTTATTCCCTCCTTAAGCCAAATTCAATGAGAGTAAGGACCCATTCCCTTTTGGCTTCCTGTTCTTCCCCTCCATTGTAACAGTTTTCTCTTGCCTATTTTTTATGAGGTAATTTACCCTATTCTATCTCTTCCTATCTTCTCTCATTATGTTCCTCTCTCACCTCTTAATTTTATTTTTTTAGATATCATCCCTTCCCATTCAACTGATCCTGTGCCCTCTATCTTTACATATACATATATTGACACACACTCACATAAATATATATGCACATATACCCTCTTATATAAACATTATCTAAATATTATAAATATATATATAAACCCTCCTATATAAACATATATATGTATACATATATTCCCTTTAACTATCCTCACACTGAGAAAATTCTCATGAGTTATAATTATCATTTTTCCATGTAGGAATGTAAATATTTCAACTTTAATAAGTTCCTTATGATTTCTTTTCCCTGTTTACCTTCTCATGCTCCTTTTGCTTCTTGTATTTGAACATCAAATTTATTATTCAACTCTGGTTTTCTCATCAAGAATGCTCAAAATTCCTCTATTTCATTGAATGACCATATTTTCCCCTGAAACATTATACTCAGTTTTGCTGGGTAGGTGATACTTGGTTTTAATCCTAGCTCCTTTGACCTCCAGAATATCATATTCCAAGACCTTCGATCCCTTAATGAAGAAGCTGCTAGATCTTGTGTTATTTTTATTGAATTTCCACAATACTCAAATTGTCCTTCCTGGATGCTTGTAATATTTTCTTCTGGACTTGGGAACTCTGGAATTTGGCTATGATATCCCTAGGAGTTTTCTTTTGGGATCTTTTTCAAGAGGTGATTGGTGAATTCTTTCAATCTCTATTTTGCCCTCTGGTTCTAGAATATCAGAGCAATTTTCCTTGAGAATTTCTTGAAGGATGATTTCTAGGTTCTTTTTTTGATCATGGCTTTCAGGTAGTCCAATAATTTTAAAACTCTCCTGGATCTATTTTCCAGGTCAGTGGTTTTTCCAATGAGATATTTCACAGTGCCTTCTATTTTTTTCATTTGTTTTGATCTATTTTATAGAATCTTGATTTCTCTGAAAGTCATTAGCTTCCATTTGCTCCAATCTAACTCTGAAGGAATTATTCTCTTTAGTGAACTTTTGAAATTCCTTTTCGATCTAGCAAATTAGGCTTTTTAAGGCATTCTTCTCCTCATTGGACTTTTGGGTCTCTTTTGTCATTTGAGTTAGTCTAGTGTTTAGGGTGTTATTCAGTCCAGGTGTTGACTCTCTTTTCATGATTTTCTTGCATCATTTTCATTTCTCTTTCCAATTTTTCCTCCACTTCTCTCACTTAATTTTCAGAATCCTTCTTGAGCTCCTCCGTGGCCTGTGACCAATTCATATTTTTCTTAGAAGCTTGTGACGCAGGATTTCTGACTTTGTTGTCTTCCTCCCATTCTATGCTTTGATCTTTTTTGTCCCCCAAAAAAGGAATGTAATGTTTGATTGCTGTGCTTTCTTTGCTTCGTCTGCTTGTTCATTTTGTCAGTCAATTACTTGGCTTTTGAGCTCTTTGACACAGTAGATCTCTACTTCCAGAGAGGAGAGCTTTTTCCCACATCACTGGGGTTTTGGCAGCTGCTGGAGCTATCAGAAGGGAGCCCTGACTGCAGCCTCTACCAGCTCTGGCCCACTGGCAACATGCCCCAGGACCTCTACTCAAGACAGTAATATAGATCCAAGTAGGTTAAAGCAAAGGCGATTACCCTCTGAATGGTAGCTTGGTCCCCCTACAATCTGCAGGCCAGGAGCTCTGGAGGCCTCCTCACAGGGAAGCAGCTAAAGCCATCATGACTCTGCCACTTCTCACCCCAAGGGTAAGGGCTAGACTGTGCCCTTCCTCTCCAACAGAGTTCCTAACTGACCCTTTGCTTGCTCTTTGGCATTTATGGGTTGAGGAGTCTGGAAACTGCCACAGCTGCTGGTGATTCACTCTCCTGAAGTCTGCTTCAGCAGCCACTGGTTGGGGCTGCCCTGAGGCCAAAACTCTGTGGCTCATGAAGGACTGTGCTCTGCTCCCAGCACACTGCAATCAACCCTTCCTGTAGACCTGCCGGCTGCCTTCAGTGGGAGATTTCTTTCTCTCTGTCACTTCGAGGGTTCTTTAGCTCTAAAATTTGTTTAGAGTCATATTTTATAGGTATTGGAGGTGATTGTTGTGGGGAGCTCACAGAATTTCCTGCTTCTATGGCCTATAACACATTACTAATAAAATATGTCAGAGCAATAGCATGAAGGATGACAGTGGAAAATGAGGTTGATGGGCCGTATGGCAATAGCAAAGGATAAGGATCTGTAAATTTCATTGGTATCTATTTAATATGAAACAACCTAGGAAAAGCCACTAATATTGATTTTTACTATGGTGGATTTATGGGAAGACACAAGTGGGTTTGGATTTGCATGGTTGGAGGGAATATCCTATAAATGAAATCTATGGAAATTTTGGAGAAGTCATGTGCATGGACTATCTTGCTTCTGCTTGGCTCCAGAGGCAGAATAGGACTGGTGTTGGAAGGGATTAATTTGTAAATAGCCAGGAAGTGAGACGGATTCATGGTTCTAGTCATATATAAGAGCCCTGTCTCCCAGGTCCAGAGTCTGTGATTCTGGCAGGAAGTGAGCATGCCCAAAATATAGGCACCATGGTTTGGAAATGGTTGTAAAATGACATAAAGATATGATTCATGGCAAGATAAGAAGAAAGCTTACCTATCAGAGCCCATTCTTCTCTGGTCTCTCCTATATCTAAATTGATAATCCATTGTCTTTTGATTGCTTTTACTTTAATAATATTTATTTTCCCCCAAGTATGTGTAAAATCAATGTTTAACATTTTTTTTAAAGTTTTGAGTTCCAAATTCTAACCATCCCTACAAATTTAAGATCTGCTATGGCTAGTACACTTTCTGTAACATTTGCTTCATGGATTCCCTGGATATTCTTGGCCTTTTTTTCTTTGAGGTGGATTTTGTTATTATTCTTTTTTCTAGCTCTCTAAAATATTTTTGGTACTTTAGTATGGTGCTACATAAATAGATTAATTTAGATGGAATGGTCATTTTTATTGACTCAGCCTACTCATGAGCAATTAATATTTTGTAATTATTTAGATCTGACTTTATTTGTGTGGAAAGTATTTTGTAACTTGTCTTCATATAATTCCTGGGTTTGTCTTGGCAGGTAGACTCTCTAGTGTTTTATATTGTTTGCAGTTATTTTAAATGGAATCTAACTATTTCTTGCTGCTGGACTTTGGTAATATATAAAAATGGCTGATGGTTTTTGTGGGTTTCTTTTGTATCCTGCAAGCTTGCTAAAGTTGTTAATTATTCAACTAGGATTTTTTTTAGTTGATTCTTTAGTATTCTCTCAGTATTCCATCATATCATCTACAAAGGGGGATACTTTTGTTTCCTTATTTTCTATTCTAATTCTTTCATGTTTTCCCCCTTTTCTTTGGTATGGGTAACATTCTAGTACAATTTGAATAATATTGATGACAATGGGCATCCTTGCTTCACCCCTAATTTTATTGAGGAGGCTTCTAGCTTATCCCCTTGACAGATAAAGCTTGCTGATGGTTATAGTCAGATATTAATTATTATTTTAAGAAAAGCTACATGTATTCCTGTATTCTCTCGTGTTTTTAATAGGAGTGTATTTTATTTTTTCGAAGGCCTTTTAGGCATCTGTTGAGATAATTATATGATTTCTGTTGGTTTTGTTATTGATGTGGTCATTATAGTGATAGTTTTACCAATATAGAACCAGCTCTGCACTCCTACTATAAAACCTACCTGGTCATAGTGAATGGTCTTTACTGGAACATCCTTACTAGTATTTTATTTAAAATTTTTGTATCAATATTCATTAGGGAAATTGTTCTATAATTTTCTTTCTTTGTTTTAACTCTTCCTGTTTTAGTTATCAAAACCCTGTTCGTGTCATACAAGCAGTTTGGTTGGACTTCTTTGCCTATTTTTTCCAAATAGTTTAAATAGTATTGGTATTAATTGTTCTTCAGATGTTTGTTATAATTGTCCATTGATTTTATCAGTATAAGTTCTACCTAAACCAATGAGGATCAAAACCCTTTGAGTCACTTTGTCAATCATCATCACTGTTCTTGTTGTCATTGTTTTCATCATCATCATCATCTTTATCATCATTTATGGTCCAAATTGTTGGATATCTTCTCCAAATTTGGTAGTCCAGGCCCTCAGAGAAGACATGCAGCCTATTATAGGCCCTGTGGTCAAAATCCTTCCAGCTCAGTCAGGTCTCCTGAACTTGCACTTTGATGATGTTTGCCTTAGATAGCCCAATGTCACTTCTTCCCCATGAAGATGTGTCTCAGATGGACTTTCATGGTCAAAATGCCTCAAATCTTGGGGTGATGATCATTTATAGAACATGGTAGCTGGGTTAAAGCAGTGATCTCCTTCTGACTTAATGCTTTTGGAAATGAGATGAACAGAATTGAATAAAGATCATAGGATCTAGTTCCTTTCTATACTGCCCTTACATTAAAATAAGTTATTTATCATGTCTTCTAAAGAAGAGGAAAATTCTAATCAGAATGGGAGAGAGAGAGAGAGAGAGAGACAGAGAGAGACAGAGAGAGAGACAGAGAGACAGAGAGAGAGAGAGAGACAGAGAGACAGAGAGACAGAGAGACGGAGAGAAACAGAGACAGAGACAGAGAGAGAAAGAGAGAATTGGCCAAGCTCTAAGTTATGTCAATAAAAAGCCCTGCAGCTCATTCCAGCAGTTTTAGTCATTAAAGCATCCTTCTGTTGTGTGGGCTCGTGACTCTGAACTTTGTTGTGACCCATTGTTTTTTTTTTTTCATCATGGTTGAACTGAAGGAAGTTTGTTTTGGCTTTTCCTCTAGGTCCCACTCCTTTCCTTGCTTCCAAACTCTCTCCCTCTAGTTCAGTGGTCACTGTCACAAGCTCCCTGGCAGCAATGTAAGTAAGCAAACATCAGTGAAAAAGCAGTCATCGCCCTAGCAGTCATGCAAGTGGCCACCATGACCTGTTCAGTTTGTACCTAATACTCTTATACTTCCACTTTCCTTCAGGCAGTATAATGCATGGCCAGTCATCCACTGAGCTGTTTGTAAGAGGCCACTGGAAAGTAAGTTGGCTGTGTGGGAGGAGGGCCCCAACTGCCTGGCAAATTAATGACATTGTGAGGGGTCGCCTGCTGTGGTGAAAATAAATTGTAAGGCAGGATCGAGAGGCAGGTAATGGGCGCTAGCCAGGCTGCAAAACTCTTTTCCAACGTCAGCTGACCGTGTGCCAGTAGAAGTGGCAATAACTGTCAGCACGATTTATGGCACTTTCACAGTCACCCAGTGAGAGTGGAAAGGTGGAGAGAGTTGTCTGATTTTATTTAAAGTTTCGTGCCAACTGTTTCCATACTAGCTCTCTCCAGGCAAAAGAGGCATCATCACTGATCTTTCAGAGGCCCATTGGAAGTTGGAGGCCTTTAAATAATATGTGACTCATTTAATTAAATCCTCCCATGTCATAGATCTTGGCTTTTTGAGAACTTGTCAAACACATTTGTAACAAGGACTGCGAGAATGAGACTTTGTCCTAAGTCACTCAAATCTTGAGAGCACTGACGAAACATGTACTCTCTTCCTCTGGGTTGCCTCTCATTGTGGACTCATGTTCTGCAGCAACTCTGCTCATCCCTTCCACTGTGACCCATTGAATTCCTTGTTCAAAACTTGACTTGGAGATGCATTTCATGATGCATTTTGTGTAGTTTGTTCCAGATGTCAAGATCTTTAGTTTTAGTTCTGAGGATAATTGTGGTTCTTACTGCTTTTTTCTTTTTCTTCTTTTTTAAAGCAATCAGGGTTAAGTTACTTGCTCAAGGTTACACGGCCAGTTATTTGTGTGTGGGTGTTAAGTATCTGAGGCCGGAACCAATCCCACGTCTCCCGACTCTGGGGCTGGCGCTCTTACTCACTGCACCACCTGGCCGCCTCTATTGCTTTGTTTCTTGTAACAGACATATGATTTCATTGGTGGAGGGAAGTTCCAGTGAGAAGATTCCCTGTACTAATATAAATCTAAAACTCTTCTTCAATTGTTATTCTAAGACAGTTGCCTAACATATTGAAAATTAAAGAGTTTTGCGTGTGAGGGGCATGACTTGAACCCAGGTCTTTCTAGCTTTGAGAATGGTTCTCTATCCACTTGGTTCATATAATAACTGCCCATGCAAAGGTTATTATTTCATTAAAATAAAGATTCATTATTTTCATATGAAGAAAAAGTATTAGGTGTCTCAAATCTGACATTCCCCATGACCTTTTGGGGCAGGTACTTCTTCCATTGATTCAGTTAGTGACCCTCTCATGATTTCGCAAAAGATCTTCATGAGTTGTGACTAGAGTCATTGCCTACCGATGGTCATCTCTTTGAAAATGAGCATCTCAAAGCTTTGCTTGCCTGGTTGTCTTGGTCCTCAGAAACGTAACACATTGCTTTTTGATGAGCCCAGACCAGAATTTTTAGGAACTTTTTTATAGGAACTATCAGAATTTTTGAACATCAAGCACGTTTTCAGAAAACATGATGAGCCGTCAGAACATCATTTTAATGTGCAAATTTATAAAATATTCTAAGAAAACCCACATATAGCTATAAATGATTATAAATAATCGACAAGTTAATAGATTGTATATATGTCATCTTGTTTTATTAACTAATAGCTACTGCCATCATTGCAAATTGTGTTGAATCCAATTTCACAAAACCAAACCCACGTTTATTAAATCCTATTGGTAGAGCCCTATCCTAGGAGTAGAAAAAACTACAATGTTTGGATAAGAAATTACTCATGCCCTTTTAAAGGTTATGATCTAGTGGACTGCGATAATATGAATAAGACTAAGTATAGTCCTAAAATATTAATTGTAAATTCATTAGCGATGCTTAAGCAAAAAACCTATATTGTGACATCACGTGCTGCCTAACTACCAATATTCCCAGATTTCCTCCATCTTTAAAAGTCTTTACCTGATCACCTTAATTTAACCTATATCTCTCTTCCATTTCATAGTCTTACTTTTAGAAAATGCTGTCTGCACACTGCCTCTAATTTCAGGCCTCTCCCTCACTTTTCAACCTCTTGCAAACTGGTTTCTGCCGTATCATTCAAATAAAACAGGTTTCAGCAAGGCTCCTGATAATCTCTTCAGTGTACAATCTAATGATCTTTTCTCCATCCTCATCCTTCTTGGCCTTTCTTGCGTGCCTGGCACTGTTCACTACTCTCTCCTCATGGATAACTCTCCTCCATCAGTTTTTGTGACACTTCTCTCTTTGTTCGCCTGCTACATGTATGTATGTTCTTCTTGGTCTCTTTTGCTGGATCATAATCCATATTTCACCTCCTAACTCGGTTGAGCCCCTTCGCTTTGTCCTGAATCCTATTCTCTTCTCACTATGCTCTCTGTTTATAATTTCATCAACTCCTAATCATTGTATCATTTCTATTTCAAGATCTCACAGATCTCTTTTTTCTGTATCAATCTCCCTCTTCTTAGTTTCATTACCATATGACAAGCTGATGCTTATTGTATATTGCTAATGGGTTCTATAGGTGCTACAAACTCAACTTGTCCTAAATGTAACTCATTTCTTTTCCAATAGAGGTCTTCAAGGACAGACTGGATGGCCACTTGTTGAGTTAGTGGAAATTCCTTTTAGATTATAAGTTGGACTTTATGCCTGCTGATATCCATTCCCACTCAAAATTTAAGTTTCTGTGTCCCAGTCCACCCCCAACCTGTTCCAATATCTCCCCTCCTCCTAACATCTCAGTTCTTGTTAATAGTACCACCATCTCTCATATTTGCAACCCCAGAGTCAGTCTTATCTCTTCCTTTTCCATCATACCTCATGTCCAATAAATTGTGAAATCTTAGCAATTCTCCCTGTACAGTATTGGTTAGTGTCACCTCCTTCTCCATACTGAGAACCCACCATCTTAGTTCAGGCACTTGTCATCTCTTACCACCTGCACTAGTGTTCAAGCCCTCTAGTTGGTCTGTTCAGTCTGTTTTGGTTCTTGTGCACCTTAAATGAAAGTATTTGATTGATGAGTCTGATCGTGTCATTGTTTTTCTCTGAAAGCCCCAGTGCCTCCCTGTTTCCTCTGAGATTAAGTACAAACTCATCTTTGAGGAGAATTTAAAATATTTTTCCAATCCCTAAGACACTTCACCAGGCTCCTTGTGCAACATTCTCCTTCATTCTAATCACACTGACCTAGTTACTGTTCCCAGGCCATTCCGTTCCATCTCTTACCTGGTACCTTTTTATGGATTGTCCCCCGTGTCTGGAATTCTCTACCTTCTCGCCCTCCCTGCCTTCTGCTTAGTCTCCTACTCTTACCTTCCCACCAACTGGTGTCTTTCTATCCAGAAACGACATTTACTTTGAACATACTTTATCATTTGACTACAGGCATATTGTTTTGCCCTAATAAAATGTAAGTTCCTTGATGAAATGGACTATTATTTTTATTTTTGTTTATCCTGTGCCTACTGTGACATATGATAGGTGCTTCATGGGATCATAAACTTTGAAATGTATGTACAGAAATGAATCTTAAATCAGGATGTTCCTTTTATACTATAGGAATAACTGAGACATCAAGGAATTACATTTCAACAGGCACAGAGTAGGGTGGGTAACATCCCTCACACAGAGAATTGTGAACACAAGATTGAAGCAAAAACAAATGGGGGAAAATGGTTTAGTCCTAATGAATTCCATCCTCAAGAACAGGTCAAAGTAGAAGAATGGCATGACATAATGCTATAAAAATAAAGTGATTCTGGGTAGCAAGCTAGGTAGAATATGACTCAGTGACAGATTGAAACTGGGATGGAAGTTTCTGAGTAAAAGTGTGAATCTGTCACTGAGGTCTGAGTTCATTAGGTCATTCATTCACCAGGCTTTTATCTAGTGCCACCTATGGGCCAGTCTCTGTGCTAAGCAATGAAAAGACAAAGACAAAGTCTTACCCTCAAGGAGTTTACCATGTACTGGATTAAACCTGCCCCACCTGTTTTAGAGAGAGGTTTTTTCTTTTACTTGTTCTCTTCAATCCAAGCCTAGGTGTGAAGCCATAAAAAATAATAAAATTTGTGTGGAAATTAAATCACAAGGATTTCATTACATCTATAAAGTCTTCCCATATTCTAAAATTCAGTGATCCTATAATAGCCTGAGTCCTTAATTAAAATATGCTCTCAATCTGACTCAGTCCACATGTATTAAGTTGCCTGGGCTATACAATTCACAGTATGCTCATTAATAATCACAAACATCATTGGACTAGAGATTTTGATGAAGAAGGAATCTCAGAGTTCATCCAGTTCCACCTCATTTGGCAGGTAAGGAAACTGAAGGTTAGGAAGTGAAAGTGAATTTCCTCAGGTCATATACACACATACATATACATATATATATATGTGTGTGTGTGTGTGTGTACATATATATATATATATATATATATGTATGTATGTATGTATGAGTGTGTGTGTGTATAATTTCCAGAGACAGAATTTGAACCCAGCAACTCTGACATAATGCATTTCACTAGACCGTTTTACCTACTCAGCAGAGTAATTCATCCAATATATCCATATTGATCTATAATCTACTTTGTGCTTAGCCCAAATAGCTGATATGCTCATTTGTATTTGTAATGGGAATGTAAATTTAAAGATCTTCCCTGCCCCTAGGCTGAAATGCACCTGGAGCCTGAGGTGGGAGGCTTGTTTTTCAGTAGATACTTCTTGATTGGCCAGTGAGTCAATAAGGTTGTTACATTCTCTGAGCCAGGAGAAGGGTATATAAACCCTGATTTGAGGCTTTATTTTGGGGCTCACTTTGAGAAGTGTTCTGTGATTTGATCTGGATTCTGCGAAGCTGTTGTTGAGAGCCCTCCCTCGGCTTTGAAAAACCCAGGTGTTGAAACCCAGATGTTGATTTGGTATGGATGTAATGGTTGGACAGTTTGGAAAACTGTCTACTTGATCTGTTTCTCTGTCTTGATAATTCTGTCTGTATATTCTGAAGTTCGGGGTGCTGACCTCTTTCTCCTGACCTAGGTAAACAATACATATTTGACTGATTAAAGTAAGCTTGTTAACCCATTTTGAGTTGCTTTCCTTTAACAAAGCAGATCCAAGAACCTGTGGTGGCAGCGACCCTGGGGACGCTGGGGTGCCTGCTGCTACAGTATTGAACAGTTACCCAGAAGTTCTGTTTCTAGTTGGAAGATATTGGGCAAGTCATTTATTTCCCTCCAAACAGCATGATATATAGCTTAGAAAGGGCTGCATTTAGAATTAGAGGACCTCAGTTCCACTTCTATTCCCACCAGTTTTGTAACCTTCAACAAGACTCTACCATTCTGGGCCTCAGTTTCCCCATCTGCCAAACGAATGGGTTAGACCAGAAGAGGAGTTCTTAACTTTTTTAAGTGTCATGTATGCTTTTTATAGTCTTCAAAGCACAACTCAGGCACCCCTTTTTACATAGTAGGTTTGTCTTGATCCACTTACTTGACCTACTTTGATGTGAGTTCAGTGAAGGAGGGGATTTCTTTATATTTTGCCCTCATATCCCCAGCTCCTAGCATAGGATTGCACACATAAATTTTTTGTTACATTGTTCAGTCAAGTTGTTATTATTATTATTATTTAATAATATTTTCCCAAACACAGGTAAAAGTAATTAACTTTTTAAAAAGTTTTGAGTTCCAAATTTTATCCTTCCCTCCTTCCACTACCCCTCCCTATGACAGTAAGCAATCTATTATGGGTTATACAGGTTCAATAGTGTAAAACATTTCCATATTAGTCATTTTGGAAAAGGAGAGAGGGAGAGGGCAAGGGAGAAGGAGAAGGAGAGGGAGAGGGAAAGGAAAAGGGAGAGAGAGAGGGAGAGAGAAAGGGAGAGAGAGGGGGGAGAGAGGGAAGAGAGAGAGGGAGAGAGAGAGAAAGGGAGAGAGAGAGAGAAGGAGAGAAGGAAGGAAGGAAGGAAGGAAGGAAGGAAGGAAGGAAGTTTCATTCTGTATTCAAACACCAGTTCTTTCTGTGGAGGCACATAGCTTTTTTGTCATGAGTTCTTTGGGATTGTCTTGGGATCATTGTGTTGCTGAGAATAACTAAGTCATTCACAGTTCATCATACAATGTAGCTTTTACTTGTTACAATGTTCTCTTGGTTCTACTCACTTCACTTTGTATCAGTTCATCTAACTTAACCAGTTTTTCAGAAATCATCTTTCTCGTCATTTCTTATAACAAAATAATATTCCATTATGATCATGTACCACAACGTATTCAGTCCTCCATTTAATGGGCATCCCCTTGATTTCCATTTCTTAATTACTACAAAAAGAGATGCTATAAATATTTTTTGTACAAGTAGATATTTTCCCCTCCTTTTCAATCTCTTTGGGATATAGGCCTAGTGTGTGAGTTATGGCAGGTTTTAATATGCTGAAAAGGTTTTAAGGATAGTCCTGTTAACAAACTGAGAAACAGTGTAACACTGTGAAGAGACACACATCCCCAACAGGCTGGCCTATTGGGGAAGGGTCATTCTGACCTGACGACCCAAGAAACAAAGAAACTCCCCACCCCCCAGTCCTCCTTAGTATTGGCTGAATCATCTACTGTTGCTTGGGCAATGGTCAGTTAACAGAAAGGGGAGTTAGAGGTGTCTATGAATTACACATGTTTTAGACCATTGATATACTTTAACTTGCAAACTAAATGGGAGGTTCTTGTCCAATGAACAAAGTGTGGACATACTTGTGGGGGAACTGACTCATATCAGTTGTGACATTTACAATCGACATGAAACCACAAAAAAGAAGTCAGAGTGAAAAGGAAGGGAAAGTGACTCACAGGACTCCTGAAGAGGCAAAGAAAGGACTTAACATAGTTGTTCATGAAAAAAGAATTTGATTCTGTAAAGCAAAATATCACCTCCAAGGTGTCCAGAAAGGAAACCATCAAACATACAGCAGAATCATTCAAGATTTTTACAAGGCAGGGCAGAAATGACATTGTTTAGCAACCTTCTGATCATAAACAGGCAAGGCATTAAAGAGAGATGTTACTTTGTCAAAGGAGTTTGAGATCTCACACTGAGCTCAAGCTGAAGAGGAATGCTCCATGGCTGCAGAAATCATCTGGCTACTCCTGTTTGTGGATTATAGCATTCTTGTTACCTGAAAACCTGAGATGCTTACAAGCCCTCTGGAAGAGATCTGCAACCACTCAAAAAAATCTGACCTGACTATACACAAAAAGCCAAGTGGATGAAGAAAGTACATTTCCCAGACCATGACATGCATAAAACTTAGATAGATAGACAGACAGACGGACAGACAGATAGATATAATATATATATATATATATATATATAGAGATACACATACTTCCATATATATTCATATATACACACACATATACATATGACAAATAACACAAATGGAAAGAAAGTTCTCATCAAAGTTGAATGGGAGGAGGAAAGAGAGATTAAAGGGATTCATTAATGACCCCAAACTTCTTCCAGAAACTAAGGCCCCCAGGTTGTTCAACATTCTACTGGTGGTACTGTATGAATAGGAGGAATAAGGGACAATATTCACTGAAGAATTTAAAATTTCTGTTACACTGAGAACAATGGAGACGGGTGAATGGAGGAATGGAGTAAGTATTCATGAATTGCCCACCACGTGCCAGACACTGTGCTGAATGTATTACAGATATCATATCATTTGGAGATGCACATAATGGATATGAAGAGGCTGCAACATGTGAATGAATGAAGAAATTAAGAACCAAAGAGTTATTCCAAAGAACAGGAGTAAAAGATGTCATGAGGGAAATATGACAGGAAGAGAAATTGACTGACTATGCAGTGATGGTGAGCTGCTGGGCAACAGCCAGAGAGCTTTCCTGATCACTTTATAATGCCAGGGGAAAGTGGCAAAGGCTATCAGCACATTCAGTAGCCCACCTTTGGTAGGCAGGCATGGGCTGGATTCAACACCACTTGAGGGAATATCCCCACAGCTGATAGCCCAGGTCCATTGGTGTGTTGGACTTCTCATTGCATATATTTCTTTCTAGCACCATGTGAGCTCTTTGAAATCTGGGATAGTTTTGTTGTTTGCAAATACAATATGGTGCATAATGTACTGCACAAGGTTTGCCTTTAATAAATGTTTGTTCAACCACATTTGCTTGAATGCCTCCCTAAAGCCTCCTTTTGGTCCATGGGGCTTTGGGATCTGCCCGAGTCCAAGGCAATCCTTCTTCTTTTCCCATATTCTCAATATGCTTCCCAGACACCTTGTTGCTGTATAATAATAACCTCCTTTCCTACTCCAGCCTAACCCCTACAGTTCTGAGGCCATGAGCAAACCAACTTGACCATTCTTGTTAGAAGGACTATCTCAGTGAACTTCCTTATGATCACAGTCATCATCCTTGTGAACTTTCTAAACCTAAATGGCCTTCAATGACCAGCATTCTGCTGTATGTTTTATGTCTACCTATTAGAATGTAAGTGTTTTGAGGGCAGGAAAACTTTTTACTCTGGCATTTATATTTTCAGCCTTTAGTGCGATGTTTGTCCCATTATTGTAAGTGCTTAACATTTTTTTCATTCTTTATTGATTCATTCAAAATATAAAGTAATGTTTCCATATCAAAATACTATGATTTTCAACTCCCTCTCTTATAAACGTAGTTCAATGAACATGAGCAATCAGATCTTAAAATGTATTTTTTCCTGGTGACTTAATTGGCCTTTTATCTTCATTTCAATCCAGAAATAACATCAGGATGCTTAAGGTCCAGTCTGTGTTGAATACATATGAAACCAAGCAAGAATTCCAATGGGATAAAACATTAATTTTAATGCCAATGATTCATAAAATATGCCACAATTTTGATGGGCTATTAGACAAATATAAATATCAAGATAACCAGGATTGGTCAGAGTAAATATAAGTTTCTGTCCTATGTTATTTAAATATTTCTCCAACATCTTTGCATTCAATTGGTAATAAGGATATGTCTTTTAATTAGGCCAATGGTAATTTCTTCATAAAGGCCAGAATGCACCATCCTGTCATGTATGGAAATAGTCTTCTGAGTAGATGATAGATAGGGTCCTTATTTGTTATTAAGAAAACAAGAATGACCTGTGTGGGGTCTCATTTTAAAAATCCAACTTCTAATGATTCCCAAATTATATAAGGGGACCAATGTTCTCAATGTTTATCTAATGAGAGAGAGATTTTTAAAGTGATCAGAGACACAGAAAATCAATCACAAAGAAAAGAATTACTTCACTTCATAAAGAGAAAGACAACATCACCTTTTTAAAAGCTCAGCTCATTACCTGGACTTCTGAAACAGAAAGGCCAATACCAGGTAAGCAGCTGAATAGGGTGCTGGGGAAACCTGTGTGCTATAACAAGCCCTCCTGGAAGCTCAGCCTGCAGGATGTTAAGCAAGGAGCTCTTTGCTGTTTAGTACAGAAATCTATAAGAAATTGGGCTCCCAGTAGAAGCTGTCTGAGATCAGCTGGATGTAATGAGGGCAGAGGCACAGAAACCTGCCAGCTGAAGCCCAGGTCAGAAACAGCTCTTCCTCCTGAAGGGTGGAAATTTCAACTTGAAGCCAACATATGAACCTTGTATTTAATGTGAGAAAGGAATCTGGTTACCTAGAAATGCCTCCTGTGATTGAGCTGGGCTTTAGATTTAACTTAGGGGAGTATCCTCCCCTCCTCCCATCCACCTTAGTGCAAAAGCTTATTTGATAGTTTCCATGTAAGTGGACAACCAGAACCAAATTGTTTTTCCTTCTGGATTTCCTTTTTTTTTTGAGGGGCAATTGGGGTTAAGTGACTTGCCCAAGGTCACACAGCTAGTAAGTGTTAAGTGTCTGAGGCCGGATTTGAACTCAGGTCCTCCTGACTCCAGGGCTGGTGCTCTATTCACTGTGCCACCTAGTCACCCCCACCTTCTGGATTTCTTAAGAGAGGTTCCTCTTAGTTTGCTTTTGTCCTCCCTTATCTGGATCTACGATTTCATTGGTTTCAACAATGTTCAAGGTGTTAAGTCTCTCTAGCAATGCAAATCAGCAGCCAATCTGTAACTTGCAGAGCCGAATTGATATTGATGTGAATAAAGGAAGCATCTGTCCTACAAAACTGTACACAGAAATCTATGATATCAAACCATAAGCATTTATTACTCACCAGCTGTATGCCTGGGGAATACAGATACAAAAATGAAATGCTCCCTACCATCAAGGAACTCATCCTCTATCAATGAATACAACATAAATAAAACCAGCCAAGGACATGCAGATGGACCTATGGCACCATCTCTTCCCATGATACAAATCCCAAGCTCTTCATGGCTGCCCATCTGGCAACCAGAAAGTGGCACACCAGGTGCAGGGGAAGCCTTCTTTTGCCTTCCCTGCCAATCACGAGGGTCTCAGTGGAGCACTCCAGTGGTTGCTAGGTAGGCAATGCAGAGAATACTAAAGGGCCTGAAGTCAGGAAGACCTGAGTTCAATTGTGATCTCAGATACTTTCCAGCTGTGTGACTCTGGGCAAGTCACTTATCTTGTTTACCTCAGTTTCCTCCCACATTTTTTGTGAGAACCAACTAAGATACTAATTGACAAATGCTTACCACAGTGCCGGTACACAGCAAGTTCTATATAAATGTTATCAGTTTATTATTATTTTTTATCATCAACATTATTAGCCACCCACCTGCCATCCCTCCCAGTCACCACATGACCAGTCCTTCTTTTCTTTTTAGCATCCTTGAAGCCATCCTTTACTCTCCCCATCGGATACAGATTGCAGGTTTTCATGAGTATCATATACAAATAAGTGCATATGTTTGTATGTACACATAAGGCATACATTATAAATGCAAAAGAATTCGTGGTGTTGGTGGTGGCCCTAAAGGCCCCTGAATGTGCAGAAGCTTCCTGCGGAATCTAGCGTTTTAGCTGAGCTTTGAAGGAAATAAGGAATTCTAACAGGTAGTTAACCAGGGGTTTATTCCAGGCAAGGTAGAAAGCCAATTCATTCAATCAGTCAATCAACCCATAAACATCTATTAAGTGCCTATTATGTTACAGACACTGTGCTAAGCAATGGAAATGCAAAAAGATGCAAAAGACCATCCCTACCCTCAAGGGGCTTACAATTGAATGGAGGAAACATGCAAGCAAATATATATCTATATAGAAAGATATATAGAAATATGTATATATATGTATGTTTATATATGTATATATACAGCAAGCTATATACAAGGCAAGTGGGAGATAATTAAGAGAGGGAAGATGTTGGGAAAGGCTTCGCTTGAAGGTGGAAAGGAGGGGCTTGTTCCTGGAATAGCTGCAAGGTCAGTGTGACTGGATCAAAAAGTCCATGGTGGGGAGGAAGGGCTAAGAAGACAGGAAAGGTAGGAGGGGGTTGGTTAAATGAATGCTAAGTAGAGCATTTTGCATTTGATCCTGGAGGTGACAGGGAGTCTCTAGACTTTTTTTTGGGGGGGGGATAACTTGATTGGACCTGCACTTAAGGAAAATCACTTTAGTGTCCAGATGGATAGACTGGGGTGGGGAGAGACTTGGGGCAGTCAGACCTCCTAGAAGCTATTCCAGTCGTGATGTTCGAGAAAATGAGGGCATGCACCAGGGTGGGGCTGTGTCAGCAGAGAGAATGGGAAAAATGTTCGGGAGATGTTGCAAAGGTAAAATCAGGCAACCTTGGCAATGGATTGTGGGAGGTGAGAGACAGTGAGGAGTCTAGAATGATGCTTAGGTTGTGAGCCTGAGGGATTGGAAGGACAGGGTTGGCTTCAGAGTCATAAGGAAGGTGGGGGGAGGGATTTAGGAGGAAAGATAATGAGTTTTTTTGGCACAGAGTGAAGTTAAGATATCCACTGGACATCCAGAATGAGATGTCTGAAAGGCAAAGATGTAAGATTGGAGATCAACAGTGACTTTGGGTCACAAGAGGTAGGTTTGAGTGATCAGCATAGAGATGATAATTAAATCCATGGGAGCTGATGAGAGAAGAAAGTGAAGCAGTCTAGAGGTAGAAGAGAAGAGGACACAGGACAGAACCTTGAGGGACACCTATGGTTAGTGAGAGGATGTGATCTGGAGGAAGATCCAGCAAAGGAGACAAAGAAGTGGGCAGAGAGGTAGGAGGAGAACCAGGAGAGAGGGACGTTCTCAAAACCTAGAGAGAAGGAAACGTCAGAGGAGAGTGAGCAAGAATGTCAACGGCCACAGAGGAGTCAAGGTGAATGGAGATTAGGAGTCAGCCATTGGATTTGGCAGCTAAGAAGCCATTTGGTAACTATGGAGAGAGAAGTTTCAGTGGAGTGATGAGGACAGGAGCTGGATTGTAAAGGGTTGTAAAGAGAATGAGAGAGGAAGTGGAGGCACCTATTACAGATCACCTTTTTGAAGTTTAGCTCCAAAGGGCAGAAGAGATCTCTGATCATAGCAGGGATGTAAGGATCAAGTGAGAGCTTTCTCACCATGGGGGAGACAAGGGCATGTTTGTAGGCAGTGGGGACAAGGAGAGATTAAAAATAAGTGATAGAGGGGAGATGACAGAGGCATGTAGATGGGAGATGGAGGGTAGTGGGAACCCTTCTAGGAAGACTAGTTTGGCCAAATTGTGGAGTATGTCAGGGGCACTCACAGATAATGAAAATGAAGAGAGAAAATGGAGCCAGGTTGTGAAGTTTGTATTTAATCCTGGATGACTAGGGAGAAACTGGAGTTTTCACTGTGTAGGGAGGAGATAAGGTCCCCTACCTCTACTTTGGAAAGATTGTTTTGGCAGCTGTCTAGAGGATGCACCAAAGAGAAGAGATTTGTAACATACAGGAGCTCTCCTAAGAGTCATCACAGTTTTAAACTTTAATAGTTCTGAGCTATTTCACTAATAGTTTAAAAATATGAAACTAAACCACTTTAATAAGCTAAGTAAACTAGTTTCTTAAACTAAAATGGCTTCAGTTTAGGATACCATGTATCTGCAAGTATCCCCCTCCCCCTCCCAGCTTCAGTAATCCTTTGGCAACTTCCACTGATGAATTCACTTAAATCAAATGTCTTGCCCATGGGCGCCCAATCTGCCACTTTGCTCCCTTCTCCAGAAGTGCGTCAGTGTTTACCCAGGGCCAAGGCTTCTGGGGAAGAGGCAGTTGACCTTTGAGAGCCCCTTACCCCTCCCTCTTGTTCACCCACTTTGAAGTTCGTCAGCTAAGAGCTGGTTTCCAGAGTGAGATTCGATGACTCACCAGCCACAAGGGAGCTTGAGGCGGAGGCCAAGGCCACCACATGGCGCCTGGCCAGGTGGGGGCCAAGCTTCCTCTCTAGGGAAAGCAGTTTGATGACAGAGGGCTGGAGAAGGCACAGCAGAGTGAATTCTTACTCAGTGGTGAGACTAGCCAGCTAATGAGGGTCTTGGGTGAGGGCTCCTGAGCCAGTGATGACCAGACGGTGGGCTCATTACCCACGGCATGGTTTCTGAAACCAATGGGCATCCTGAAAGTGTTAAGGTAGAAAATGTCAAACACAGATGCTGCCCAGATAACAGCTTCTTCACTCAGGGTACAGGAATTTCTGAAATCAAGTTTGTTCTCTATGTGTATAATCTGTGATTCCAATTTGGCCATTTCTGAAAAAAAAAAAAAAAAGAAAACGTGGCCTTGAGTCAAACAGCAAAAACCAATACAACCTTTAGAACTGTCCCCACACGCAGCCTTATCTCATAGAAAAGGGGGTTGAACTAGAATCTTAACCTGCATAAGATGTAGTTTCCTTTCCAATGCTATGTATTGTATTTGCTTACAAACATTATTCTGAAAAGAGGCCCATGGCTTTCACCAGACTCCCAGAGATATCCATGACACACAAAGGGTTAAGAAGAGTGTCTAGATAGTCACTGAGGCTCCTCCCACTCTGACCTCCTACAGTGCCCCTGCACCGGCATCTCTGCACCATTGTTTCCCCCTCTTCCAGAATGTCCTCCCTTCCCCCCTAACCTGTCACATTGCCTCCAGTCCTTTGAAGGCCAACTCAGGTCTCACTTTCTTCACAACATGTTTGCAAATGTCCCCGTCAGTAAATCATCTCCAGAGATAGACCAGGAAATTGATGCAGGGAGGAAGAGTGAACAGAAGAGAAAAGGGGAGAATCAACTGAAATCATTTAAGTAGTTTAAGGAATTCCATGCCTTGAAGGAGCAATGACAGCGGGTTATTATTTACTAATAGAAGTCATCATTTTCCTGTGTAATGGGAAATCATTGATCCTTTTGTCCAGAGTTGAGCAAGCCATAATGAGAAAAAGAGGGCCAGTCTCCTAATGTATGCAAAGTGATGAATCACAGAAGAATGCCCTCTCCTAAATATGGAGTGAGGACTGAAGGAAGAAGGAGTGAAATAGGAATACTGAGATGCCTTTTATTGATTGTTGTTTTGTCAATCCCCCAAGGACAACAGGGAGAAATCTCCCATGGTCATTTTTAAAGAGAAAATAACATTTTACCATGCATAAGATTTTGGAAAAACTTGAGGGGGTTCTGCCATTCAGAATAAGCTGAATTTTGGATGAATTTAGAATCTGTATAATTCCATGATGGATGACTCATAACAACCATGAACATATACCAAATATCAAAAGTGGAAGGCACCCATATCAACCTATATCTACAAATCTCTTCTTTAGCACAGCAGGAAGTGATGATCCAGCCTTTGCTTGAAGATTTCAAGGGAGGGGGTGCCAGGGCAGCCTCCCCAGGTAGCCCATTTGGCTTTTGGGGAGCTATGAGTGTGAAGATGCTTGTCCTATTGGCAATTTCCCTATCTGCAACTTATACATGGTATTCCTGGTTCTTCCCTCTAGAGCAAGGTTGGTTAACATAGGGTCCATGGTCTATGGAGAAATTTAATAAAGTCACAAACTTGGATGGGGAAAACAATTACATTTTTACTTCAATATCATTGGTTTTCTTTGTTATCTTCAATATTTTACTTTATGCATTTAAAAACTTGATTCTGAGAAAACATTGATAGACTTCACCAATCTTCCAATAGCATCCATGATGCATCCATGTATACAATATTTTAAGTTTGAAAAATGCTATTTAAATTTCATCTATTTTATCCTCACAGCTACCTGGGGAGATAGGCACCATTATCCCCATTTTACAAATGAGGTGGCTGAGGCAGAGGCTAAGTGCCTTTCCCAGAGTTATACAGCTAGTGTGTGTCTGAGGCTCAAGTTGAACTCATCTACCTGACTCCAAGTACAGCTGTAAATCCACAGTGACAACCAGGGGCCTCATGACATACACAAAAGAATATGAAGAATTCCTGGACTTAGAACTGAGTAGAGCCACTGGGTCCACAAAATCACAGAAATTTAGAGCTGGAGGTGACCTCAGGGATCATGGAACCTGGTCACTACCAGCAACAAGACATATTTCTCATCCCCAGGAAGTGGACACCCACCTTTCTGTGAAGAACTTCTGTGAGAGTAGGACCTACTCACCACCTGCCAAGGGCAGCACCTTCTTGTTAGTGATAGCTCGGACTGGGAGCCAGTCTTACTGTGCATAAAACCCAAGTCTCTCTCTAACTTCTACCCATTCATTGCTCTTAGTTATTCCTTCTGAAGTCTTATGTTATAGATCTGAAAGAAAACAAGTGGGGTTTAAGGAGAACCAGAAGGTAATTCACAATTGGGAGAAATTATTATGGTAGAGTTCAGTTTTGGTGCCACCAAAGGAGGGAATGCCTGCATCAGTGAGATCATGTGCCCCCTGAAGACCTGAAAATGGAATGAAGTACTGAATTAAAAGGAATATTAGAGGAATGGTACATGACTCACCCCCTCTATCACAAGAAAAAGTTACTTATCTTGACTAAGATAAACCTGAGAAGAAATTAAGAAAATATTTTTTTGTTTTATAAAAAAAGAGGAAGAAGGAATTAAGTTTAGTTATTTAGCGAATCTCTCCAGAGCTCGATATAGCTCCCTTCTGTACATCTAGTATCCCAAATATGGCTGAATTCAAACAGTATTGAGGAATTGCCAGAGAAGGGTTCCTGCCCAGGTCTTCATTGAACTAATGTCCCCTGAGGTTTCTCCCAACTGTGAGATTCTGTGATTCTGAAAAAGTGAAAGATTATAAATATCTTCCTTATTTCTTCTTTAAAATAAAAAAATTATCATTCAAAAAGTTCTCTTAGAGAGGGCACAAGACAAAATGGAGTTTAGGATATCACAAGTTTAAAAGACAAAAATGCTAGAGGAAACCTTCTTTAGAAAAAAAAATATTCATAGATTATAAGAACTGGAAGGGCCCTTAGTATTCATCTCATGCAAATCCTTCTAGGATTTAAAAAATTGATCTTTCCCAATTCAGCAGTGAACTCATAATTTCCAAAAATGAGGGTCTTTTTATTCATCACCATGATTGACCTTTCTGTGAAGCATCTGACCCTGTTGACCACATTACCTATAGGGGTACTTGTCTTCTATGAGTTTCTGTGATACTTGCCTGACTGACTAACCCTCAGTCTCTGTGCTGAATCACATCCATGTTATCCTCCCTCCCTGGGAGTGTATCCTGGGACTCTGTCCTGTACACCTGTCTTTTCACTCTCTATATTCTCTCACTTGGTGAACTTATCAGCTCCCATGATTTCTAATATCATCTTTATGAATAGGACTCTTAGATCTCTATCTATCTATCTATCTATCTATCTATCTATCTATCTATCTCTATCCATCCATCCATTCATCTATCTATCCATCTATCTATCCATCCATACATACATACATACATCTATCTAATCTATCTATCTATCCATCCAACCATCTATCTATCCATCCATCTATCTGTCTATCCATCCATCGAAACTATCCATCCGTCCGTCCATCTGTCTTTCTTTCTGTCTGTCTATCTATCCATCTATCTATCCATCCATCCGTCTATCCATCCATCTATCCATTCATCCATCCATCCATCCATCCATCCCCCTATCCATCTATCCATCCATCCATCTATCTATCCATCCGTCCGCCCGTCCATCCATCCGTCCATCCATCTGTCTTTCTGTCTGTCTGTCTACCTATCCATCCATCTATCCATCCGTCCATCTATCCATTCATCCATCTATCCATCCATCCATCTATCCATGCATCCATCCATCTATGGATCCATCCATCTATGCATCCATCCATCCATCCATCCTTCCGTCCATCCATCCATCCATCCATCCATCCATCCATCCATCCATCCATCCATCCATCCATCCATCCATCTATCTATCATCTATCCATCCATACATACATCTGTCTATCTAAACAAAATTTTATCTTCCCTCCAAAATCCATCTCTTCCAAATTCCATCATTACTTTTGATGGAGTCACCATACTCCCAGTCATCCAGGTGCTTAGTACCATCCTCAATTTGTTATTCATTCTCACTTCTTATATCCAGTTAGTTGCTAAATCTTCCCATTTCTCACCTGGCAAATATTTCTCTCACATGTCCCTTCTCTTCACCCACCATCGTAGCTGAGTTCCTCATCATCATGTGTCTGGGTTATTTCAAGAGCCTTCTGATTGGTCCATCTGCCCCACATCTCTCCGCACTCTTACCCTTCCTGCACTCAGCTGCCAAAGCTAGAGGGCAGGTTTGACCATGTCACTCCTGCTGCCATCTCTGTTGAATAAAGTCCAGTGACTGACTTCCTATTACCTCCAGGATCAAATATGAAATGCCATTTAGCCTTTAAGTCCTGTTCCATTCTGTTTTCCTACATTCCCAGCCTCCTTTCACAATCTCCCTCTTCATGTACCAATGATAGTCAGTCTGGCCTTCTTCCTCTCATTTGTCCATGTCCCTCTATTTCCCCTCTCTAGGCATTTGCACATGCCATGCATGAACTGCATTCCCTTCTCACCACCAGCATTTGTGAAGTTGGCAGTGTTCTCCTCGTGGGAGTCAGGGCTCTGGGAATTTCCTAGGATTTGGGCTGCACTTCCTGTGGCCCTCCTCCCATGCCAGCTTCCCTTGTGTTCCTTCTTCCTCTCCACCACCACCATGCAGAACCCATAGTATCCTTCTACTTTCAGCTCAGACTTCATCTCCTAATGATTCCTTTCTCATCTCCGTAGCTCCTACTGCCCCCCATCACCTTCCCTGCTTTGTATCTATTTTACATGTACTATATTATGTCCCCTGGCAAAAATGTAAGCTCCTTAAGGACAGGAGTTGTGTTACCTTTATTTTTTTATCTCTGGTGCCTAGCATAGTGACTGGTGCATAGTAGGTGCTCAATAAATCCTTATAGTTTCATTGATTGCTTTTTAACACTGAACAAATAAAGGCTTGGAAATGTTAGTCATCATTGAGTTGTTTTCAGTCACGTCGGACTCTTTGTGACCCCATGTGAGTCTTATTGGCAGAGATAAAGGAGTAATTCTCCATTTCTTCTCTAGATCATTTTACAAATAAAGAAATTGAGGCAGAGTTAAGTGACTTGCCCAAGGTCACAAACCGATAAGTATTTGATTTAAACTGAGGTCTTCCTGTCCCCAGGTCTGCTGCTCTATCCGCTTGGCCACTTGCTACTAAATATTGCATATGTTGAGGTCTTCAATCATTTCTATCAAAATCATTTTGTGTTAACACAGCTCCTAGTTGTTCCTTAATCTGTGGAGCCTGGATTTTTAGAACATTTTGCTGGTGTTTTAAACAGAATTTCCCTTCCTCAGTCTTCCTCCTGTTTTGTGGTGGCAGCGGTGGTGAGCATACATAGCAGTGCTCCTGATTTTCACGAATTCCTTTTGTATCCTGCTTATTGGTGGTTAAGAAGTGAAGGTGGTATGCGAGGTCCAGCGTGCTGAGGCTAGGGTCAGTCATCACGGGATCACATGTTCCATTTTATCTCAGACATGGGGGCCACAAAGAGCCTGTCTAAAATATAGGCAGGTTAACTGGGTGGCAGAGAGCAGATTATGCAGACACCAGAGTTGAATGACACTGCAGGCTCCATAACTGCAGTGTGCCCATCGCCTGGAGCTGTCGGGACCTGGACCATGGGAAGGACTAACCGCATGTGCCTAGAAAGCACAGACTTAGTCGGTATCCCAAAGCACTCACCCTGCATTGCAAGTTACCTAAGAGAAGGAACCTGAGAGCGCCCCTCCGTAATCCCTGCAAGTCCCCCTTTGGCAGCCGCGGCTCTGCTGACAGTCAGGAGGAGGGGGTTACTATCATGTGGGTCACAGCTTGACAACACCCCCAGTGGGTGCCCTGTGGGAGGGGACTTCTGGGGTTTCACAGTCTGAGTCAGCACCAATGGCACAGCACCTAATTGTGAAGGAAGCCTCAGCAGGAGAGCTGATGGTGGAGAGGAAGAGATAAAGGAAGGGAGGTTGCCATGGGAAGAGGGCCCCTGGAAGCACAACCCAATCCTAGAAAATTCTGAGAGCCCTGACTCCCACATGGAGCATACCGTAAACTTCACAAGGACACGCCAAGGGGGTGAGTTACCTTCTCATCCCCCTCCCATCAGAACCTGGATGGGCACTGTCCCTGGAACTCCTTTGTCTGTCAGAGCAAAGCTTTGGCCTCACCTTGTCCACAGGGAGACCCCCAACACACACCTTCTAGCTTCCCTTAATGAGCCATCTTCCCCCGCTAGAATGTAAGCTGCTAGAGGGTCTAGAGCAGGGGTGGGGAACCTGTGGTTGCGAGGCCATATGTGGCCCTCTAAGCCCTGAAGTGTGGCCCTTGGAATGCAAACTGCACAGGACAAATCCCCTTCATAAAAGCATTTGTTCTGTAAAACTTGGACTCGGGTAAAAGGCCACAGCCAAGGAACTAGAAGGCCACATTTGTCCTTGAGGCTGCAGGTTCCCCACCTCTGGTTGAGATTGTCTTACTTGTCTGTATTTGAATCCCCAGAGCTCAGCATGTTGTTGCTGTTGTCGGGTTGCTGCTGCGGTGCTGGTTGTTTACTTATTTCAGGTGTATCTCCTTCTTTGTGACCCCATTTGGGGTTTTCTTGGCAAAGGTACTGGGGAGATTTGCCATTTCCTTCTCCAGCTCCTTTACAGATGAGGAAACTGAGGCAAATCGGGTGAAGTGACTTACCCAGGGTCACCCAATTAGTGAGTATCTGAGACCAGATCTGAACTTTGGAAACTGAATCTTCCTGGCATTTTATGTTTAATAAGCTCTTTATCTATCCAGAGGTGAGATGAGCAAATTGAGAAACAGAGAGGTTGTGTCCAGCCCAACTCAAACAATTAATAAGCATTTATTTAGTGTTTATTATGTGTCAAGCACTGGAGAATAAAAAAACAGAAAGATAACTGTCTAGGTTGCCCTCAAACAAAGGGAAGAACATGCATCATCAAAGTATATATATATATATATATATATATATATATATATATATATGTATATATATATATGTGTGTGTGTGTGTGTATGTATATATATATATATATATGATCTATACTGACAGAATATATGGTAGTTTGGAGAGAGAGAGAGATGGGCGAGGGGAGGGGTCATGGGAGTCTCTGGATTGGCTTCAGAAAATTGAGAGTTAGCTGAGTCTGGAAGAAAACCAGTATCTATCACAATCCTACTATGCATGATATACTGTGAAAGGCATGGTGTGTATTAATATTTGGCTGTCATTTTTTCCATGGTCTGAAGGGCTATCCCCTAGGGAAAAGTCCTTTCATGCTGACCAAGTATGTCTGGCATAATAGTAGTAGTAAGAGGAGGAAGAAGAGGAAGAGAAGGAATAATCATAGTAGTACTAGTAATACTTTTAATAGCAATAATAATTATAAAAACAAGTAGCATGTTTCTATATGTATGTGTGTATGTATGTATACATACATTTATGTGCATATAATGTGTGTGTGGTTGACAAAGATCGGTAAGTCTCCAGAGCACCATTTGCATACAGACCTCCCAGTACATAAATTTGACCCCCAAAATGCTTTTTGGAGTCAGATATTAATTGCCCTTTCCTACTCTGTGGTCATTCACTGTGTAGACATAGGAATCTTGTGAGTTTATTATGGTATGAGATGCTTCTTTCTAGCCTGGTCATGTTACTTAGGTATTGATTCATCACGACTTCCAGGACTGATGGAGCATTTTGGTTTATTTGCTTTGCTTCATTTTTTTAAACTTTGGTTTATCATGGGGAACCGCACACCAATATAACCCAGCAGCAGATCATCAGAAGGTAGCCGGGTAGATCTGAGCCTTGTATTATACTTCAGGAAGACAGCCTCTTAACTCATCTAAATGACCAAATGAACGTCTCACCAAACAGATACAGGTGATCAAGTAAAATGACATGAACAAAAACAGTAGCAATGACCAAGAGAACCCCTTCACTTATTCTTTCCTTTGGCAACTAATGTCAGCCCTTACAATTCACACTAAGTGGGTAACATATATGTTGATAAACATCATATTATACATGTAAATGAATATATTTATGTGTATATAAATACCGAATATATACATAGATAATTATATATGTATTGGGGTGAAGTGTCTGTACCATAGAAGACAGAAAGTGATGTTTGAAGTCAGGATAAACTGGAGTTAAGTCCTCCCTTGGACACATACTGGCTATGTGAACATGTATAGTCACAAAACCTCTTTAAGATAAGAATGTGTGGAGTAAATACTGTTAGATATTGGAGCTCCCTTGACTTATAAAATCACAGATATAAAAAATAGATGAGATGGAGAGAGAAATGAGGAGAGAAAGAGAAAAAGAGGAGGAAGACATTTTAGCATTTTCAAAAAATTGTGAGTTCAAAAATATCTCCCTCCCTCACCCTTGCCTAAGACAGTAAACAGTTTGATATTGGTTATACATGTGCAATCATATGGAATATATTTTCCTATTAGTCATTTTGCGGAAGATAACCAAAAATGGAAGAGAGAGAGACAGAAAGAGAGAGACAGTGCGGAGTAGAAAGAGCCAGAGAGACAGAGAGAGAAAGAAGAGGAAGAAGAAGGAGGAGGAGGAGAAAGAAACTTGCCTAGATTTTTTGAACTGGGTTAACTCTCTTTTCCATCTTTCTGCTTTATGAAATGACATTACACTTATTTGTCCATCTATCATCCTTGGCAAAATACCCATCTAAGTAACATCATCCCAATGGCATTCAAACATATAAAGGGAAAGTGGGATACAAAAAAAAGAAAGAAAAGAAAAGAAAAGAAAACAGAAAAGATTTGTGGAAACCGTTTTAACAAACTTGTTCTCCTATCAAGAAGTGTAGTATTCTCATATTTATACTCGAACATCAAAATCCCTGAGGTTCTTACAGAGGAAGTAGAAATGACACTAAAGAGAACAATGATGAGAAAAGTAAAAGAATAAGATGAAGTCTATACAAAGGAGTTCTGGAGGCAATACAGCTGGGAAGCCATGAAGGGCCTGATTTGCAAGGTTTCTAAAGGAGACAATAGTAAGCATGAAAAAGGTCTTCCCTCTCAGCCTATATAATAAGCAGGGAGAGAGAGAGACAGAGAGAAAGAAGTAGAGAGACAGAAAAAGAGACAAAGAGACAGAGAGAGAGACAGAGACAGAGAGAGAGAGAGACAGAGAGACAGAGAAAGAGACAAAAAGACAGAGACAGAGACACAGAGAGAAACAGAGACAGAGAGAGAGGGACAGAGAGAGACAGACAGACAGAGACAGAGACAGACGGATATTTCAAAAATGAATCAAAATCTCCTAAAACCTCATTTCTGCAGTAGTTTGCGTCTGATGATGTGATCTATGTCATATTCCAAATCACTTTATCTACCAAACGTGTGTCAAAGAATTCATTCCAGTGGGGTGAGGTGCTTCCATTCTCCAACTGGTGTTCTTTGGTCAAGTAGCATCTGCTGCCTGACCCAGATGACAGCTTTTCCATGAGCAACATCACTTTCCTATTGGCCGAGTTGTGATTAAAAGGTCCCAAAGCTGGTGTTGGTCATTTTTTCCTCCTGAAAACCAATGTCCTTGCTTTGAAACATCAAGGAAGGGGAATTGGGCAGTGGACGTGAACTTGAACTCACGAAAATTTGAGTTCAATTCCAGCTCTTGATGCTTACTAGCTGTGTGACTGGTTAAGTCACATAAATGCTCAGACTCATTTTCTTAATCTGTAAAATGGAGATAATATGGCACCTATTTCACAAAGATGTTGTTTGACTCAAATGAAATAACATACAAAGTGCTTTGCAAAGTTTCAAGCACTATATAATGTGATACATTATGAAACTTTTTTTTGCCTTCTGAAAATGAGTCACTTCTTTATCTCCCTTACCAAAGTGGTAATGATGAGAACAAAGTTTATGGTGGGATCTTCCCCCATGTTTCCTAGAATATTCCAACTAAAAGCTTTTTCTCTTTGGGGTGTTTATGCTGAGGCTTCTTCCTTAGTAGAATGGTCTGTTTTAGAGAGTTCAGGCCATGCTTTTGCCATTATTTTAAAACGATAATGCTTATCCTTTAAATGATGAGTCTCTTACCCCCTCAAAGGCTCCATTGTCTGCCTGGGATCCTCAGTGAAGGTGCTTTTAGCACTTGATAAATTAGTAATGGAACACAGTTGGTCAGCTTTGAGGCTTTGGGGCCCTGTTATTAAATTGTGGTTTAGCCCTGAAATATGTATGTTGCAACTCCTTCAGTGACAGTTAGCTGGTGAAGAATCGGTCAATAGATTCACATAACAGGGAAGGACCTTGGGTCCTAGTCCAACTGGCTAATTTTAAGATGGGGTACCTACAGCCCAGAGAGGGGAAGGGGTTCACCCACTGTCACACTGCTGGTGAGAGACATGACTGTACCAGAACCCCAGGGCCCCTGAGAAAGTCTATGATGTCTCACCATCTCTTCTTTGCATGTGCATTCCTCTTTGAAGAGACATTCAAGTATTGGTGAAAATATTAGGGAAAATTAGCTGAGATTCAGCTACCAAATTTAAGAGTCCAGAAGATCTTGAGAACTGTGGCCATGTGCCTTCTATGATAGTCTGATTAATACTGAAATTCGTGTTTATGATGTCGTAGTCTTACTTGGTTTTTGCCTATTCCCATAGAACTTGATGTTTTCCCAAGGAAGTCTTTGCTCATTACATTCACTGATTATCATAACAACCTGGTGATGTTGGGATCAACTGCATTTAACTTAGGAAAAAACTAGAGAAATGAAGACAGTTGACCAAGGTCACACAGTCAGTTAGTTAATGATGGTGCAGGGAAAAGAATCCAGGTTTCCTGGTAAAAAGAAAATTCTCCCTACCATACCATGTCACCTCTACATGAAATTTGACTAGGGTAGAAAAGCATAGTTTAATATAACAGTGTAATTGGTCTGACTCTTGAGATTCACATTCCTTTTATAGCCTAAAGGATCTTTCTAATCGTGCACATCAATGTGTCAAGAATATGGGAATTCCCTGGTGAGGGACACTCTACAGTCCTTCCTCAGGAGTAACAATGGCTCAAATCATTTCCCCTGTGTCCATGCTTCCAGCAAGTGAGGAGCCTCTTTGCAGACATAAGACAACTCTTCAGCATAAAGCTAGGAGGTTAACTCTGGCTCTAGAGGCCAATGACCTGGGTCCAGATCTCAGCTGCACCATTTACTACCCATATGGTCTTTGGCCAATGACATGCCTTTCCTGAGCACCAGGTTCATCATATGCAAAATGAACGTGTTGGACTAGATCACTGGTTGTCAAAATATAGTCCAGGGATCCCTGAGATCCTTTCAGGGCCCCATGAGGCTAAATCTTTTATTTTCATACAAATACTGACTTTTTTTAAAAAATGTCTAATGTGGTAAATATCAAAAGATATAAAAAACATAAACTAAAGTTCTTTGCTGGGAAGGCAGGGGGCGGGGAGTAAGGGCTTCCTAAAAAATTTTAAGATTGTCAAGTGTTCCTAAGACCCGAAAGTTTGAGAACCACTGGACTAGATGATTTTAGGGTCTCTGAGATATCAATGTATGGGCTTCTGATCCCCAGGCCTTGAATTCAGTTGGCTTACCCTGTGAGAACCCAACCTTACTTCACTGTTATTATGAAGCTTTGCCTTAGACATTTCCTATCTATGCAAACTTATGTTTATTCGATTTTTATGTGTATGATGAATTTAGATCATGAGTTAAATATTTTCAGGAGAAAATTTTTTAAAAATAGCAACTAACATCTCAAAAAACAAACCCCAAACCTAAAAGACCAATGGACTGTGCCTAACTAAATGGCTCTAAATGAATGAACTGTTATTCTGAGCGGGCTCTTTTCAGCTTGCAGTTTGCAATCCTGACCAGTCAGGCTTCCAGACTGTCAGTCAGCACATGAGGCTGCATTTTGTGTGGTTTGATTGGATTCCCGCTGATAGGGTAGAGTAGAGGCCAACAATTTTGGGGGCCCTGAGAGAATGGGTTTTTTTTAGGATGTAAGTGATGGACACCAAGATACAATGTGAAGGGAATGGAGAAAGGTGTTTGTGTCATCTATCATTCATGCCCAAATGGACCCTCCCAGATGACTCTTGGAAAAGGCCTTGGGATTCTCCTAGGCCTCCTGAGAAGCCCTGCCTTCATAAAGGCTTCTTAATCTATCAATATCGAATTTGTATTTGAACATTGCTTCCTGGACACAAGCTCCAGACAACCCAACTCTGACTGCTCAAAGTGGCACTCTCAGCACAGCTGTTTATAGGATGCAAAGCGATACAATTGGTCTACGTAGTAGTGTTTCATGGCGTTTCGGACCAAGGCTGGACAGCTCCGGCGCAGATTAACAAAGTGAAGGGATCTTGGCAGAGTCAGACTGTCTCCTCTTCATTTCCAAGTCTTTCGGTGTCTCAAGTTGTCTCAGTCACATTTTGAAATTTAAAAGACACCGACCGATGAGAGCATTTCAGGTCAGTAGCAGCAGCAGCCGCTGCTTCCCCACGTTTTCTCATTACTATGCAGAGTAGTGCCTGGGCATTGGGATCTGCGCCCTGGCTTACCTCCCTCATGCATGTGGGCAGCTAGTTCGATGCAGGGGCTTCTCATTCTGCTCTGCATTCCATGCTTTTGTTTGCTTGCTTGCTGTGCCTAATTCAGATCCATTGTCACCAAAAACTGTTGAGGATGCCAAACGCCTTTCTTCTCTAAGCTCCATGGCTTCTCAAGTGCTTTGGGATCTTTGGAGATAAAAGGAAAGGCAGGATCACAGGATGATAGACTGAAAACTGAAAGATTCCCCAGAAATCATGGAGCCCGATCTCCATTTCATAAATGAGGAAACTGTAACCCAGAGAGGAAGCATCCTTATCCAGGATTATACAACTGGTAATTGGCACAGTCAGGTTTCGAACCCAGAGACTCTGGCTTCAAATATGGGACATTTTTTCTCTGAACCACATTGCATGTGCAGGATACCTTCAGAGATGCATAAACATGTAAGGACTGAGATTGGATCCGTGATTTCTTTCTATAGAGAACTCCTGGGTGAGGAAACTCATTATACCAATGCAGGGTTGGCATTTTCTCTATAACTTACATTCTTGGAGAGATTCCTAGAGTTTGCCCAAGATCATGTGGCCAGTTTCCATCTGTGGTGGGACTTTGAGGCCAGGTATCTACTATGTATGTATAAGTGTATGTGTTCACTTCTACACATATACACTTCTATATTTTGTGTGTGCATTTGTGTGGTTAAATGTCACAGAGATAGGATAATGAAAGAAAGGCCTTAAACACTTTAAGTAGACACTTTCTGGTGAAATTCTGCGATGTGATGGCCAAGCATGGCAAAGTATAGGGTAGGCAATGGTGACGTTGGTGAGAATTATTGGAGGGAGGGAACATCCACAACAATGAAATGGCCGGTATACTGTAATATATTGAAGCATTTTTTAAGTTTATATATCTCTATACATATGTATTATATAAAGTATATTTATATAGAAATATGCATATGCATAGGTATATATGCATATGTGATATAAGGATATATATTGTTTATACATATAATCATTATATATGTGCATATGTATCTGTATATATACATATGTGTGTATATGTATATATATGGGGGGGGGAACCAGGAAAGGGAGAGAGGGAGGAGAGGAGGGAGAGAGAAGAGAAAAGAAGAAAAGGGACAAGAAGTGGGGAGGAGAGGAGAGGAGAGGAGAGGAGAGGAGAGGAGAGGAGGAAAGGAGAGAGAGAGACCCTGGGGGTCACACACTGGCTAGGTGACCCTGGTCCAGTCATATCACTTCTCATGTAGCACCTCTTAAGTGACCCAGGTAACTCCCAGAAAATGTTGTCGAGCAGATTCCAGTCTGACGTGGTAAGGGGCACTTCTTTACCAGGAGTGTATTTGTCAATGACATCACAGTTACAGCCAAATCAGAATATCCATAGCCTAGTCCTAGCAACTCTTTATTTTAATTTAGCTTAAATTTGTAATATCTTTCTATTATTTTGTGGCATCATTTTTACTCATAAATAAAATGTCCAGATCATTTTTATATGAATTTCTCTGTACCTATGTTTTCTTCAGATTGTACTTGGGAAATGACTTTTTGAGCTCATGCGAGACTTTCCATCTATCCCTATGAATGTCACCATAATTAATGTCGTCTGATATGCTAGCCTGTCAATACTATTTTGACTCCTGACTGTCGTATTATCTGGAGTGTCAGCTGCCTGTCTCATCCTGGTTTATGTGTGATGAAATAGCCCCATAGAATAGGGTGTAACCCATTGGCAGCCAGAGATGGTCACACTCTCTTTCCCCTAATGCCAACCATACAGCAGTATTTCTCAGGAGAGGAAAAGAAACTCTGACCATTGTTCCCAGGGTAAATGAGCTAGATTTTTACAAATTTTCAGGTCATCTTCAAGGGATGAAGAAGATCCCCCAGCCTTATGGCGCTAAGCATCTGGATCTTCTGGATTGCCACCGGGATTGTTTGGGGGGTTCATATGAGTGGGGTGTGGGCAGTCATGTTGTTCCTTCCTGGAAGACTAGATAAAGAAAAATGAAGTAACTCTTTTTTTTCCTTTAAAACGATGAATTTTTATTGATATGAAATAACTGCTCACCTAGTTAAGCCATAGGATAATACCTTTAGTTATTTGCATTAGAAGACAGTGGAGCCTTTTCAATAATCGAGGAAGCATCTGTCAGATACAAATTGATACAGTGGAGTGCTATCATTTCATTTTGAACCTTGGAAACCAAGACGCCCAGAGTGGATTTATGGTACAGTCATATTCAGCTCGTCAACTAAGTACTCGAAAGGTCAAATGAACTGAAGCCTCTTGACCTGCAGCAACAGCAATGACATCATCCATAATCTTTTTAGCAACAACAACAATGAAAAAAAGATTTCCAAAGGCAGCAATCTGCAGCCACTCTTCTGAGGAGTCGATAGATGAGCTTCCTTCACTCCCCAGCTGCAGCCGTGGACCATGTACATTTTCCCTGGCCTCACTAATTTTCTCGAAGTTCCAGGAGCTATAGATTTTTGAGATATTTGGCTAAAATTCAAAATGAAAAATCATTTTGAAAAATAGAAGAGCATTTCATTCTTTAAAAACGCTAAAAATATATGATGCAAAATGTCATAGTTTGGCTGTAATAGCAAAATTCTTAGAATCAATCAGTCAAAAATAACTGTGTTATTTAGGCATAATTTGAAGGCATACAAACTGAGAAACAGTGCTTTAAAGCTACCCATGCAGGCTTGATGGCTTCTGGAGCCACTGAGAGCTGTTTGTCCTACAAAAATCACAAGCAGGAGAGGCCAGGCAAGTTGGGGGAGGGGGTTGTTGAGAGGGGCATTCTTGTGAACCACCAACATCCTCTGTTTTGAATTATTTCTCCCACTGCTAAAATGACTCCATTCTACAGCCCCACCCCCGCCAAGGAAATGGGAATAGAATTCCCATTGAAGAGTAGCATTTGTCCCCAGGAAGGGTCATCCTCAGACCAGTCAGTAAGCCAACCAGCCAGGCAACAAGCATTTATTTAGCACTTGGTATGTGCCAGACATTGGGCTAAGTGCTAAGGACATGAACTGAAAAGCTCGCCCAAGGTCACATGCTAGCAGGCAGGAGGTATCATTGGTGGGGCAAAGGACAGTGCCTGGGGTCTGGAGACGCCTATGGGCACATGGCAAGGGCTGGTTGTCTTCTGTAAATCTGACTGTTTGAAACTCTGAGCTCATTGGAGAAGAATGAGTGACTATGTCTGCCCTATATATCCAGGGCCTGTTGGGGTCTGAACAGGACAGG
This sequence comes from Petaurus breviceps papuanus, assembly GCF_028583685.1. Lineage (NCBI taxonomy): Eukaryota > Metazoa > Chordata > Mammalia > Diprotodontia > Petauridae > Petaurus > Petaurus breviceps. The sequence goes on from NW_027185872.1 coordinate 4,044,376, forward strand.
GACATGGGCATTGGTGGGTGGATGCCTTGGCCTGGTTGACTCTGAAACCAGCACCCTGTGTCTGAGTTGCTGGGAGGGGAGAGAAGGGGAATGGGCTCCCAATCCCAAGGTGCATGTCCTTGCCATCCCCAGAGTGGACCTCAGGCTCAGGTTAGAACATGTGCTCAGTGGAAGTGCCCACCCTCAACTTCAACCAGTCAACTCAAACACAGGTACTTACTTTGTGTCCCTTCTAAGAAAAAGAAAACGAAACAAACAAATGAAAACAACCCTCCTTCAAAGTGACTTGGTTTGTTGGGCAGCCCCAGATGGATGGGGGAGCCAACAGGATGTTATTTGGGGTTGCTGTTTTACTCTATGAAGGCTCATGGTTTTAGAGTTGGAAGGAACCTCACTTTACAAATGAGAAATGTGAGGTCTACAGAGGGAGAAGGGCTTGTTCCAAGTCACACAGGGTGTTTAATGAAACCACTTCTCACATGCTAAAAGCAGAGGTTTTCTACTACCCTGAGGACTTGAAAGTGAATCAAGAATGTTCTTTGGGTCCAGGTTGCTAGATCTTGACTATCAGCTACAGGTAGACAGGGCAGGGCTCCCTATCCTCACCCACCCTCCTTTCTTCTCTTGACCTTCTTCCTGAAATATCAGAATCTAAAAGTTCACTGAGCACACACTCATTTTAAAGAAGGGGGTCCTGAGGAGAGAGAAATCAGTCAACAAAAAATGATTCAGTCTACCATGTGCAGAGCACTCCACTAGATGTTGGGGAGATGATGAATTTACATTCTATGACAGAGACAGTACGTGGATGTATAAATATCTATGTGTAATACCGAATAGATCAAAAATAAAAATCCTCAAGCACACTCCCACAAAGAAGAGCAGGGACTGAATCCAAGGCTTCTGGCTACACCCCCTTGTTCTTGCTGTTCCCTACCAGGCTCCAGGAAGCAAGACATAAGAGCTCAAAGTAACAGAGGAAAAGGTGACAGTGCTGACAAGATAACTCTGTTGTTCCTTGCATGCTCAGAGAGAACTTCATGAAAGGGGACGTTGCTAGCTAGTCTGTCTTCTCTCACTCACCCTGGGCTCAATCCTCTCTGAAATCATGGTGCCCAGAGCCATGAAGCTTCACCCATTTCAGGCTCTTGCCTGACCCTGCCATTTGCATGAGCCCCACCATGATCCTTTCCTCATTTAAAACTCTCCCTGCCTGTGGAACATCCCTAAAGGTCCTGTTTTCAGGGTCACTTCTGAACATCCAGCAGCAAGGGTCTTGGTTTCCAGAACAGGGAATTCAGTGGGGGCTGACAGCACCATCCTGGCATGAAGTTGACTTGCAGAAGGGAATTGCAAGCTTTATCTTCCTGACCTATAAAATGGAAATCTTAAAGGCACTGACAGTTCAGTTGTTATGAGGTTCAAATGAGATAAAATGTAAAGTGCTTGTAACCAAAAAGAGCTACATAAATGTGAGGTGTTCTTGTTGATGATAGTGGTGGTGGAGGTGGTAGTGGTGGAAGTGGAGGTGGTGGAGGTGGTAGAGGTGGAGGCGGAGGCGGTGATGGTGGTAGTGGTGATGACGGTGTATTCTTCCCAGTTGTGGCATTATGACCCTAAGATCACTTCCCAATCCAACATTCACTTTTCTTGGTTCTTTCATGTCCCATAACACTGAATGCTTCGAGTATAACTAACAGGAAAGTAACATTTCCATCCTTAGTCTTTCAATAAACCACAACTAAACATCTCCCCAGGAATAAAGAATGACTTAACCTTCCAGAGATTCTGGGAAAATTCTATAGAGAATTCTATTTTTTTTGAGGGAAGTCATTATCTGGGAAACCAGTTACCACCAGAGTGGATATTTTTTATCCACAACATCCCTCATAAGCCAACACACCATGGACAGGTCTTGCTTTAGAGCATGGAAGAAGGTGGTGAAATTTAGTGGCTGGTGCACCATTTGGCACACTTTGAACCTCATCACTGGCTTGGGGGGGGGAACAAAATAAGGTGTTAAATGTACCAGAAAGTGAATTTGATGGGGTGCAACAAACTTGGTTGAGTTCATTTGTTCAGTTAAGAAACATCTGTGGGCTACACAAGAGTCAATAAAAGCAGTCCCCTCTCTTAAAGGACTTAAAATGTCACCATGATAATGGGGTCATCATCATCATCATCATCATCATCATCATCATCACCATCATCACAGAGTACTTTAAGGCTTGTGAAGTACTTGGGAAATACTGTCTCATTTGATCCTCACAGCAACCCTGTTTTGCAGATGAGAAAATTTAGGGAGAGAGAAAGATTACCGTGTTTCCCCGATAATAAGACCTATCCCGAAAATAAGCCCTATTGAGATTGCTACTGTAGTGAAGGTGATCCCCTGTGCTACACGCTACATTATGGTACCCTCTGTATGCACCGTCCCCCCCTCCCGTGAAATGCATGCCGCGCTCCGAGCTGCATCCAATCAGAGTTGCAGCAGTGAGCACGTCATCCTGTTCTTCCCCAATGATTTGCTTATTGAATAAAGGTACATTTTTTTGTTCACATTTACCTGTTTATTAAAATTGCTGTCAATGTTCATTAAAATAAGCCCTCCCCTGAAAATAAGCCCTCTGGTGTTTTTCTGTCCAAAAAAATTAATAAGACAGTGTCTTATTATCGGGGAAACACGGTACCACTGCAGACCCTGAAGCTTTTCCTTAGAAAGATCATCAAAGGTAGCATAAAGAATGAGTTCCTGGTGTGAGATGGAGAAGTGAATCTCCAGAATTCCCTTAATACGCGTCCCAGGCTGCCGAGCCCAGTGAGAGGGTGACTGTGAGACTCTTGTTCAGTGTCCTTCCTCATCCCTTTGCCTCATTTTACATTTGCCTGAGATTTATTTACTATGAATAGATCACAGTTTGGGAACATTTCTCTTCACCAAAGGATTTTCTCCTTCTAATTAGCACCAATTTTATTAATGATTCACGGGGTAATTCAGGGCTTGTTTCCATTTTCTCGGGTGTACACAGCACATTCTGCTGAGCATAATTCTTTTATTCTTGTGATTGTTCATAAATTGGTTAATTGGGAAGCTTTTGCATGAAATACTCTATTTCTGTTTCATGCTTCTGAGAGCTCCTTCCTAACAATTGTTCAGGAAAACTCATCCTCAGCTCTTTGGAAAACAGATGCACTGGAGATGGGGGAAGAGGAGTCCTGGCTGGGATTTTTGCCCTGTCTACATCAGTAAATAGCTGTGTGACCCTGGAGGACTCACTTTGCCACTCTGGTTCCAATTTCTTCATCTGTAAAATGAGGGAAGTGGGTTTGGGGCTGAATAATATCTTGGGCCCTTACAGCTCGAATCTTCTATGGCTCTATCCAGGCTAAGGCTGTTATAAGGAATTCTTGTACCTGGGGCAAATTTGGTGTGTGTTGTTATTGGGGGCAAAGGGAAGAGGAGGTATATGAAGAGGGAACAAAGTATTCTTTGATGGTCTTTGCTACCTCCCAAAACGACCTTATATTTGACCATTGTGAATGCATTTGTATTTATTTTATATTGATGGTGAATATATTTATACAAGGTTTCCCAAAAGTCTTAATGCAGTTTTAAGTTTCAATAGCATAAAACTGCACTAAGACTTTTGGAACAAGATATCTTTTATGTGTCCATATGGTTTCCCTCACTAGAATTTTAGGTTCTTGTGAGATCAGATTCTTCCTTTCCTTTCCTTTCCTTTCCTTTCCTTTCCTTTCCTTTCCTTT
>NW_027185872.1:4048153-4048449 GCF_028583685.1 Petaurus breviceps papuanus
TTCCTTTCCTTTCCTTTCCTTTCCTTTCCTTTCCTTTCCTTTCCTTTTCTTTTTTTTTTTTGTTCTTCCATCCCCAACACCTGGTTCAGAGCCTGGCACATAATAGGTACCTTATAAACATTATTTGTTGATAGGCTGATATTCCAACCAAAGATACATTTTATATGATGATGTGGGAGAGTGGAGACCCGTACTTGAGAATATCCGGCCTCTGCCTCCATGGGTGTTGGGGGACAGACAACCTGGACACGATCGCCCAAAGTGGTTGAACTACATGTTGGTGATGGCTAGGGGTG
>NW_027185872.1:4048459-4105438 GCF_028583685.1 Petaurus breviceps papuanus
GGGTGGTCCATTTCGTAAGATGGCAGAGAAGGGAAAAGCAGGGCTGGTGAAGGGAAGGAGTCCACCCTCACAAAAGAAGTGTCCCTCCCCTCAAATGTCATTCCCCTGGGACACAGCCTACACTAGCAGATGTTAAGCTTGACTGATCCAATCAATGAAAAGCCCTCATTGAGCACCTACTTTGAAGGCAAATAACACATTTCCCCTCAATTTTGTCTTCTCCCAGTGAATCATTCATAGTTCCTTCAACAAATCTTTATATGGCATGAACCCAAGACTTATCACCATCTTGGTCATTCTCCTTTGAACACTCTTGAGCTTGTCGATGCCTTTTCTAAATTGTGGTATTCAGTGATATTGCAGTCTTCCCAGAGCTCTGTCCTTTCTACCTGGACAGTGCCTGCTCTGAGTACATGTCTGTTAGTTTATATCTGTCTTTCTGTAAGCCCTTCTACATGATCTATCCCCACCTTTTCTTATCTTTGCCAATTTGTTGGGATGATGACACCACAGTTTGTTTCAGTTTAAGTCAATCTTATAAGAAGTGATCTGGAACATTCTGATACACCTTTGTTAATGGATTGAAATTATGTTTTGAAGAATTGTTCCTTCATATCCTCTGACCATTTATCCATTGGAGAATATGCTTCTTTTTTTAATCAATGAGGCTTAAAGAAATTATGAATTTGATGAGAGAGGGGGGTGGGAAGAGAAAGAGACGGGGAGAGAGGGGGAGAGAGAGGAGAAAAATTTTTAAGAGGGAATTCCATGTGCATCTTGATTTTTTGAAGAAACACACAACCATCTGCCATGCTGCTTCTGAAGCTCTCCTCTGCCTCGGCTTCCTTCAGAAGGCTGGACATCTGGGCTTAGATCTCCTCTTCTTGAATACTTACTGACTCGATGGACCCGAGCAGTTACTTAGCCTCTCAGTGCCTCAGTTTCCTCATCTGCACTGTGTCTTCTCTATCCATTCCAACTCTGGCTCCATGATCCTCGTGTGCATTTTTAGTGCTTCAGTGAGACTCTTGTTTCTTTTCTGCACCCCTCTCCCTCAACACTGTCGATAGCAATTCTATCCAAATCAGCCTCCAGATCATAAAACCAAGTCATTGTATCATAGGCAAGCAAGATAAATCCGCACATTTGTGCTTTCTGCACCTCAGCTCTGGCACCTCTCCATCAGAGAGTGGTCAAGGTACTGTCACGTTGGTCCTGGAGAACAATCATGGTTGGTGATGACAGTGATCAGGGGCTGTAACTCTTTCTAAGTTCTTCATCTGTACAATGTTCTGATATTGTTGTTATTATATGAATTATTTTCCTGGTTCTGTTCACTTTCATGTGCACTAGCTCATACAAGTCTCCTCTAATTCTCTGAAATTCTCCCTCTCATCAATTCTTAGGGCATAATAACATGCCATCTCATTCAAATACCATAATTTTTTTTTCATTCATTTTCTAATTGGTGGATACCTCCTTTGTTTTCAATTCTTCGCTACAACAAAATGGAAGTGCTGTAAATATTTTAATACAATTTTCACCCTTCCTTTGACTTTTTTGGGGTACTATCCCAATAGTGGTGTTGTTGGGTCAAAACTTATGGACAGTTTAGTGATTTTGATATAGTGCCTAATTAGTTTCCAGAATAGCTGAACCAATCCACAGCTCTACCAACAGTTTATTGATGTGCCTGCTTTCCCAAAGAACTTCCAGCATTTGTCATTTTCCATTTTTGTCACCTCTGACAATCTGATGAGTGTGAAACAGAACCTCAGGACTGTTTTAATTTAAATTTCTCTAACTGTTAGTGATTCAAAGCACTTTTTCACATACCACTTGATAGTGTGGATGACTTCCTTAGAAAACTGCCTCTTCAAATTGTTTGACCATTTACCAATTAATGAATGACTGTCACTCCTGGAGTCAACCAATCAGCACAGAATCTCATAACTGTGTGGCTAACTTGGATATTGAACTTCTTTCCCCCTCCCTCGGTCTCCTCTCCTCTCTAACTGGAGGACTTTGATTGTAAAGCTTTCCTTTATAAAGGCAGAACCTGCACTTTGCAGCTCATTCTAGCTTCTCTCTGCAGCTCTTCTTGGTCTCAACTCCATTGAATAAGATTCTTCCCTTCCAGGTACCCCTGGTGTTCTCCCCCTCTTCAACTTCCTTTTGAATGTTTTCTTCTCCCATAAGAGTGCGTGTTCCTTGAGGGCAAAGTAACTCTTTCTTTTTCTTATTTGTATCCCTTGTGCTTAGGATAGATCCTGGAACATCATAATCACTTCATAAATGTTTATTGAACTGAATTGAATACATTTAAATAAATTCCTTTTATATCTTATATATTTTCAAAATGAAACCTTCATTAGAGAAACTTCATTTTCCCCCCAATGAACTGTTTCCCTTATAATTTTAGCTTTGTTGCTTTTGTCCACACAAGAATTTTTGATTATATCAAGTGTTTTTTTAATTCATTCTTTGATCCACAAATTATTCAATATGAAGGTTTTAGAATCCGAATAATTTCAGCTACTTCTTGGTTATAGTTTTCATTGCATAGGGGATAGTAAGGCTGTGATTAAGCCTGTGCTCCCTCCTGCCAGAAGAAGCAGTAACCTAACTCATTGCTTTTCTTTTCATTGTATAGGCGATGGTAAGTGATACATTCAATAACTCTCTTTTTTTCTATATTTGTGAAGTTTTTAAACCATAGCACATATTCATCCATGCACTGCTGATGATATGGATTTTTCCTTTCTGTTTCTATTCAGTGTTTTTCAGAGGTTTGATTTGTAGATTATTGACTTCTTCCTAATTTATCTTTGGTTGGATTTCATTAGATTTTCAAGAGTGTGCTTTGGAATCCACAATTATTAGGTTTGAAACATCTATTTTCCCTGTAAATTAGTTAAATTTTTCTTTAAGTATTAAATGTCATAACATCTGGCATGAGTATATACATGTACATATTTATGTAGATTGTGTATATATATATATATATATATATATATATATATATATATATGTTATATATACTATCTATACCCAGACAGTATTGTACAGTGCTTTACATTGGAGATGTCTTTGAGTAGATGACTATTAGTGGTATAAAAAGGCATATTTTAAGTGGTATACACTGCATGAAGGCATAATTATACATGTTGGTATGTGCATGTCTGTATGTCTGTATGGCATTTTAGAGGGTTGGAGAGGAGGAATGATACTGGAGTAGCCTTGGTCAGATTCTATAACTATTAAAAACCCTTGGTAACTTTAAAAGTGCATATATTATCAATATGAATCCATTGAATATGATGTCTTTGAAGATGATATATTATGAGTGTCTCATTCCTGTACATTTTTACTGTTGCCTTATCTAAGATAATGATTGATTTTTCATGTATTTTTAGTTCACTTGAAGCAGAAGGAATTTTGTTTCAGCTTTTTATTTGAACTCTGCCTGGATCTTTCTGATTCAAGGGTATTTATTATAGACAACATGTTGATCCATTAGGCATTCTATTTTATTCTGATACCCTCTGTATCAGCAATGCCATATTCACAATGCCTATAGAGATTACAAATATGCTGATATAATTATCCATTAGAAAATACGTCATGTTTGCCATATGAGGAAATAAACTAGAAAATTTATTAAGATACCAAAAGACTGAGTCCCAAAACCAGAAAGTGAAAGCCATCAGAGTAGTTATGACATTGGCACAGGTAGATAAAGTAGAAAGCACCCACATTTTCAAGCCTTTAAAACAGAACAGTCTACCTCAGGCAAAGGTCCTCCTCTCCCCACTCACAGCAACCACCCAGCGTCCTGGAAGAGCGCTCCCAGCAGCTCCGGCCCCTGGCAGTCCTCAGCAGGAGTCCTTAGCAGAAAGTCCTTAGCAGTTCTAACTCAAAAAGGGCTTCGCGCTGCCACTGCCTCTGCTGCTGCCGCCGTCACCACCACCGCCAGCCACCGAAGGAACGCTAGCTTGGCTTCCGCTTCCTCTTGCTCCGCCCCTTCCTGCTACGTCAGCAAGTCCAACGGGGCATGGAAGATCTTTAAATCCCATAACCCTTACACCCTCCTAGAAGCTTTCATTCTATTGGGCCAAATGAAGTAGATTTTTTCATAGTCACAGTATCCTTTCCACCCCTCCCTGCGCATCCCCAACCTCACTCCACCCGCAATTTCCCTTTTCCTCTCTTTTCCATTCCATGAACTGGCTCATTGGCCAAAATTCACTCTCTTTGGTTCTCTTTAGAGAGAAACCTAATGAGCAGGCCATTGTTTCTTCTGGCAGGAGGGAGCACAGGCTTAATCACAGCCTTACAAGAGTTAAATGTGAGCATTTGGGCTGGTGGCAAGCGTGACTAAAAATGAAAAGTTACCGTAATTCTATAGTATTAGAGTGGCCACACTTAGGCCAAGGAGTTGCTAAAATTAACCAGAAATGGCTACTTGCCTGACCTTTTAGGAGTTGAACAGTCACTCTTGATTATAGTGGTTAAAAGTTCCTGACCCAAATGCCATTATCAGAAATTCAAGCAGCAGGCTCAGCCTTGTTTTAATCAAAGAAAGAGAAAGAAAGACAGAGAATGACACATTGTCTTCAATGGAAAACTTAGAATATTGATGAACTAGGACAAGAAAGTAGCCAGAACAGGATTCAAGGTTGCTGGGTGTCCCCTCTCTTCCAGTGAGCCCTGCTGTCCACTGTTTAATTTTCTATTTTGAGCACAGTTAGGATAAGCACAATTCACCTGGGAATGCCCCAATCCCAGTCCTCGATATTGTGGTTCTTATGAAAAGTTGTAATGATGTATTTTCTGAATTCTAATTTCTCTTTGGAAGTCAGCGAGTGTGCTTTCTATAAATGTAAACCATCTGTTGGCACCTCCGAAAAGACTAGGATTCAGTCCATCCTAACATGAATTATTTATTTGGATGGGGGTTTTTGAGCAAACTCAAGGTTGGTTGTTGTTATTTTTTTTTAATCTTTGTTTTTAATCTGCTACAAAGTTTCAAACTCAGGACATGCATAATTGCAAACTTGGAAGAGAAAAAATGTCCAACAATTTAAAATGTGTTTTGCTTTGTTGTTGTTTTTTTTAACATGAAAAAATGGTTGTAAAATATAGAAGCAGAAGATAACACTGGCACATAATGCATTAGCTTATAGGTAAAAGAAATAAGAAAAGGATGAAGAAAGGGTGCCTTAAACTGTGAGACTTCTACCATTTAAAACTTCCGAAGTCACTAGAAAAAGTACTGCAACTTTTGAAATCAACAAACATTTATTTATTAAGCATTGACTTTGGGCCAGGCAATGTTCTATGTTCTGGGAGTATAAAACAGAAAGAAATATAGGCCCTACCCTTAAGGAGCTTACATTCTAATAGAAAGAGCAGATGACACATAAAAGGGAGTGGTGGAGGAAGAAGGTAGGGAATGAGTCAAGAGTGTGGCTAGAAAAGGAATGAAGACCTCACTGACTTGGGAGTCCTCCTTAAAATGGGGGAGTGGAGAAGCCTTGGAGTTGGCCCAAGAACACCGAAGTTTGATTCCTAGCTATAACACTTCTCAGTTGTGCAACTGGGGCAAGACACTTAATTTATTTAAGCTTCGTATATAAAATGGGACAGATGATGCTTGGGGAAACATAGTGCAGTTGATGGCTCTGGCTTCTTCCAAACAAAGGTCGATGTCATTCACATCACTGGGCCAGGGATGATGCAGTTTGGCTTTTAAATCAAAAGCCATATAGAAGAGCCTGGTGGGTATAGCTGCTTCAGGAGTCTCAGCCTCACACTGGCACCGGGATCTACTGGCCTCTGTCTCACCAGGACAAGGTCATATAGAGGGAACACAGGGACAGCATGTCTAGCAACCTTCAAGGAAGCAAAGAAGTCATTCGTTGCACTTTGGGGCCCTTCCTCGGACTTGTTCTTGAAACTACAGAAGGCTACCAAAAGACACTGAATCACCGTTGCCATGGAGGATTTCATTTTCCAGTCTTCACATCTGTCATCTGTCTGTCCTAGGGCAGCTGGGTGACTCAGTGAACAGAGAACCAAGCCTGAAATCAGGAAGACCTGAGTGCAAATGTGGCTTAGTCCCTAATGATCTGTGTGACCCTGGGCAAGTCACTTAACCTCTGTTTGTCTCAGTTTCCCCTCTGTAAAGGGGGATAATAGCACCTGTCTCCTAGGGCTTTAGGGGATCCAGTGAGATGATATGACAAAGGGCTTAGCCCAGTGCCTGGTACAGAGTAAACTCTGTATAAATGTCAGCATTGCTTTTGATGTTTGCTGACTCTAATTTAGAGTACTTAGGAAAGGTTTGAGCCTATTTTAAGTTGTTGTTTGTTTTTGTTCTTTCTTCTCAACCAATGGCAAAGGGAGGTGATTAGAAGGTGAGGCTCTAGCCCCAAATGACTCCCTGTGTGTTGGACTGTCTCCCTCTGAGGGGGCCTGCCTGAGCTGGTGGCTGATTCCATTACCAGTGCTAGCCATGGGACAGGGACTACTATTCAAATGTTTTTCATCATTAAAGCAACTTGAATTAAAAATATTCCACTATTTCTTCATGGTTTCACATGCAGACGTTCTTGTTTTTGGCCAAAGTCACAACAGGTTCTGTGGGAAATGGGGACAGCTTGGTTTTGACCCCTACAGCTGATGACAGAGAAAATGAAGGACATGCTTTTACTCAGTTGGGCAGTAACCACCCGATGATCCCCAGCAGCTCCATTTCCATGGCCCATCCTGCAGTGGTACTCTCCTATCCATAACTGATCCTTCATGAGCAAAATTAGTACATGTCTTCCCTCCTGAATCACTGTAATGAAGCCCTCCAACTTCCTTTGCCTTCTCTTCAGAGATTCTGGGAAAGAAACCTTGGCCTCTGACACTTTCCATGCCAATCCCAGTCGCAGAGGAGATTCAAGTGCCCAGTGATGTCTGTGTGACAGTTTGGTGCCAAGTGGTCTGGGCCAGTCCTGACATGTGGGATGAAAATAAACCTAGGAGCAGAAAAACTGGGAGAATCCAGCTCTGCCCTTCTGCTTTCTGATGAGTCTGGACACATAACAGACACAAAACCCAAGTGCAGTTCCTCTCAAACCTCCGCACAAGCCCTTGCCTTATGGAGGAGAGGAGTCAAACATAGAGTGGCTTTGACTAACATCCATCCCCCACCCCAGTTTACTTCCAGCTATCAACAAGTCATTCCCTCCTTACCTCCAACAACAGGCTGATTCATTTATATACTGACTTCTCACGTCTCTTTCTTCTTACCTTTTGGGGTTCACAAAGTCATACCTTCTCTATTACTCCTTTACCTAAGGGCAGGAAATAACAAAAACATAAGAAACAACAGAACTGTATGATTTGGGGGCCCCTGGAATACTTGTGGGTACGTAAAGGGCCAAGTTCTTTTTTTTCCCCACCCAGAAGCTTACATTTCTTCCCTCAATTGTGTGTGCGTGTGAGAGAGATAATAGATATATATGTATATACACATGAAATATAAAATTATACACACATAGCATAATTGATATGTAACCTATGTAATACAAACAGAAGTGAGGAGGGCAGATACTTAGGGCTGTTGGAGGGGAAGAAGGCTTTTCAGATTATGTGGCACCCAAACTGAACCCTGGAGGAAGAAACAGACTTGAGCAGGTTGATAAATGTGTTTCGGGTTTTAGGGTTAGTGCACTGAATCAATGGACAGGGGTTGGTTGGTGAAGCAAGTTGAGATCAGGGAACAGTGAGGAGGTGAATTTGTTCTGAACACAACATGCACAGAGATGGCATCTAGAAAAGTAGGGGAAGCTAGGTCATAGAGGCCTTTTACATGTTATACCGAGGAGTGCTGTGCTGTATTCTAGAGGTCACTTTATCCTTCTCAGATGAAGCCCCTCGGTCCCCATTAGCTGTGGGTTTTTTGGAGAGTCACTTTTTACTCCCATTCCAGGTCTGAAGTTTGATTTGAAACTTCATCCGTCAAACCAAAGCAGAGCAGTTCTTCTGCCCAAGCCCCCCTCTCATCTCAAAACCCTCATCTGTGTTGATTCATCCGTTACTTTAGGCCTTTTGCAAGTTGACTTTCCTGATCCCCAGGGACAGCTGCTGCTTTAATGGGGTATCTAGGAAGGGTATCTGCTTCACAGACAGCTCTCCCCTCTTTGGAGGGTCAGGTCACTCTAGTGAGGGAGCCAATGGAGGATTGTGTGGAAGTGAAGAAACGTTGCAGGTAGCATGACTTCTGGTTCTCACTGACTTGGAACTTGGGAAGGGCACAATAGGATTTCAAAACTATTAGCTTACTCCTGAGTCACCCCATTAAACTTTATGACTTACCTCCTGAAAACCTACAGCTACTGTATTTAAGTGTATGAGATCTCCCTTCAAGTTGTAAGATAATTTATGAGCAGCTATCAGATTTTGCTCAAAGTATTTCTCCCTCTCCTTCCTTGCAAGATATGTCTTTGAAGGTTCTGGGTGGCATTGCAGGATGGATTCTGACCTAGTTTCTTGAGAGAAATAAGCTCCCTGACTTTCAGTTCTTCCTCAGACAAACAGTAATGTGAGTCTTCAGGAGAGAAAATTGCCACCACCCAGATGTGACCTCTCTCGTGAGCTAGAGGAGCTGAGCTTAAGATGGAAGTCTTCGAAGGCCCCGCTGGGGTCATAGGCAGGACAGTATCAGGACAGGTGCCCTCCTCCTCCTCTACCCTCTCGGGCCTTTCTATTTGCCTCATTTATCCAGCGGAACAGACACTCTGGGAAGGCTCCTGTAATTCAAAGAAACCTCATCCTCTGCTGGATGAGATCAAGCCTAGTAACCACTAGAAAATGGTCAAAAGGAACAAAAATTATGTCAGCCTGCAGTCAGGTCACTGGCATACTGAATTTAATGAAATCCACTTACGTTCCTGTATTTATCAGGCACTGAGGGCCTGTATTCTTCATCCGTCAAACCAAAGCAGAGCAGACTGAAGAATAGAGGGAGATGGGCTCCTGTTTGGCCTTTTTTTTTGTAGGTGTGTTGAAGCTTATGAATTAGAGCAATTCTGGGCCTGCAGCAATTTACCTGATTTTCCTGTGCCCAGTCAGGTGCCTGAGAAATGCTAACCTGCTTAATATTTTATTCTTACTTTAACATCTTATTGTTGCTAAACTGGAATTTTTGGAGTTTTATATGATGGTAAGCTCTGTTGCTCTCCATACCTTCTTTTGCATTATGCAAATTATCTCCATAATGTTTCCTTCTTTCCTCCTTCTTGGGACACAGCAAGGCTTTCTTGAGGCATTGGTCAGCTTCCCTAGAGCTTAGACTCAGATCATCTCCTTGCCATTTCCTCCTTCCTTAGTTCTGGATCAAACCAGTTAAAGTAAAGCATTTTCAGATCACTCGTTTTGCCTGATCCTTTCCAACAATTATTTTCAGCATCAAATCATGGTGGCAGTGATGTTTAGTAGATTGAGGGCCAATTTTAGAGTCAGGAAACCTTGGATTTAAATCTCGCCTCTTATACATACTAGTTCTGTTCTCATGGCCAAGTCATGTACCCTCTCAATGCTCCAATAAATGTTGCAAGACTTGAAGTTATAGATAGGGTTGATAATCCACATAGATGGAGAGATTTTCTATGCTGAGATGTCCTTCAATAAATGAAATCACAAGTCCAAATCAAAACAAAAAGTCAACCTTAAATTTGGATTAAATGATCACACTTCTGCTAAGGCTGGTGATAGCACAGATAGACTGCAAACTCTTCCCTTATTACATTACCATTATAATGAAAGGAATATATTAAGAGAAGTAAGGGTGAACTTGACCTTCAGCCTTGCATAACTACTTACCTTTCTCATGGTATAGTGGGAAGAACAATGTCTCCAGTGTCAAAGCACCTGGGTTCAAACGCGTCCTCCGAAGGTTATTACCTGGGTGAATGTGGGCAAGTCCCCTCTCGTAGCCCTTGGTCTCCTCATTAATCAAATGAGGGGCTTGCACTGGCTGAGTTTGGAAGCCCACCTTGCCCCCCTCATGGTTGTAGGAGCACACATGAGGGAAGGTGGGTTTCTTCTCATGCTATTGGCCTGAGTTCTCATTCTGGCGTGTTCTTCCAGTATCAATCAAAAGATAAATTTGGTATCTCCCCTCTATCATTGATTGATCCTGTGATTCGGACTCCGAAAGCATCTAAACAATCTCAATTAGCTTTTTAAAAAGGGGTATTTACTTAGTAGTTACAGCAAAAAGAGGAGTATAAAAATATCTCCCCCAGCACCTGAGGCACTGTCCCACCCCTTTATTTCCTGAGTCCTTGGGGAGAGTAAACTCAAAAGTAGAGTGGTTGTTACCAAGTGTTCGCTACACCAAGTTTATTTTGGAGTGAAGCCTAGGTTCTGGACACATTGATAAAGGGCAAGGTGGTTGGTCCACTCTTAGGCTGGAACCAACCAGGCAGCTCTTAGTTTTTCTGATTCTCTTTCTGGGCTCTGGGACTGCCAGCAAACTCTGGTGTGAACGCCCATCCTTGGACCCAGGTGTCCCCCTGATTCTTAATTCTCCCAAGGTCCTCTACCAAAGGAAAGATACAAACACTAAAGTCTTTCCTGAGTAGCCACATTCTTGTGAGGAGGTACCTCCTTCTTCCTCCTCCCAATACTCTGGAGTTCAGTAAATTACTCTTACCTCAAGAAGCTAAAAGCAGGAGTTTTTCCAGCTGGGCCTTTTCTACACTCTCCTGGTTCCAGCACAGCAGCTGCCCCAAAGACCCTTTCCCTCCCTTGCAGTCAAGGAAGCACCTGTTCATGCTCTGAAGAGGAGCCCATCCTTCTTCGGCTCTTCTAGGACTCCCAGAAAGAGCTTCCTCAGAAGGCCGACCCCTTGGGTCCTTTGCCCATACTCCTAGCAGTGGGATGGCAGTGACCGTGCCCAGGAACTCCCTTTATTGTTGATATTGTCTCTCCCATTTGAAGGCAGGGTCAAGCCAGCGTCCCTTGGGACTTTGGACCCCCAGCACCTAGTATGGTGCCCAACATAGAATAAAGGCTTCCTGACTGTTGCAGCTGGTGAATTCCGGGACCTTGCCTTTCTCACACACTCTTTTCCAATCTCTGCACCATGTTCCTTCTGCCTGACATCCTGTCTTTCTCCACACCTGTGAACAGGTGCAATCTGGAAATGATTTTTGATTACTTTGTATTCCCTTTCTACTTAATTATCTGCTTCTAAGTTTATGATATTGGTAGAATATAAGAGCTGGGGTTGATTCGTTGTAATGTTGTATTTTAAGCGCCTAAAACAGTAACTGACGTCCTTTAGGTTTCTTCCACAGACTTTAATTTATTAGACTGACTTGCGCTCGTTTAGCCTCCCCCCGCCCCATCTCCCTTCCTAGCTGCGGGCTCAGTGAATACAGGGTGTGGAGCTTTTTGGACTTTTGACATGAAGGTTCCAGCTAATAGCCTAGAGTGGGGCGGGGGGCCAGAAAGGCTCCAGCCCCAAAGAGCTCAAACTCCATTGAACAAATGATGGGGGAAAGGCCATGCCTCCCCCCGCCCCCGCCATATCCCCCGATTTCCTCACGTATTGTACCTATGCGCTCTCAACTATGCCGTAGACACTTTTTCAACATTTTTTTAAATCAGCAATAACATCCCTAAAGTCGTAAAAACCTGATCTTCTGCTGTACTTTTTTTTTAATGCTTTGTACCCTTTCTGGGTTTTATTGCCAAACAAGGCGCCGAAACAAAAGCTGCTGCACAGACCCGAAGGAAAGCAATGACTGCGGAGCCGTTATCCCGGGGATGAATAATAGACAAGCGCATAAACAGAGGCAGGCAGAGCGGGAACGCGAAATGAATGCGAGGAAACAAACAGCCCGAGCCCAGCCGCAAGTGACAGCGCTAGGCATGGGGAGCGGCATTCATCTCCCTGGAAGATGCGCTCTCGCTGACAAAACAGAATCCTTCTTCCCTGTAATGTAATCATAGCTTTAGAAGGCTCCATCTCCTCTTGACAAGGGGCAGGGGGGGGAGAAGAGGCAGATAAGCAAGGCAGCTTTCAGACACTTACCTCCCAAAGCCACCTGGCCCGTCAACCTACTGGCTTCCTTCCACAAACATCTGTGAAGAGCCTACTGTGTGCTGAACCGCAGGTGAGAGTTGGAAGATTCGCCTTCTGCTTCAGGCAGGATAAGCAAACAATGGGGTTGAGGCCCTTACAGAATTGGTGTTGGATTAGACTAATCACTCCAATCCACATTGTATTTGGATAGTCTTGAAAACACTTTTCCTTAGCTTATGTCATTAAGCCTTAGGCTATCTCTCGGAGGGAAAGACTGCCATAGGTGGCATTTGTTTTCACTCAGACTACTGTTTTAACCCAAGTAGGAAACTCTTGGTGGAAAAGCCATGGAGCTGACTGGCCCCACCCAGTTAGTGCTTTGGACTGGAGTTAGTACTTCCAAAACACAATCGGGAGGAGTGTGTGTGTGTGTGTGTGTGGAGAGAGAGAGAGAGAGAGAGAGAGAGAGAGATTTTGTATGTCCGTCATTGTTGTTCATCCTTCGTTTTCAGAGGATCAATAGCAGCATGGGGTGATGTCTTGACTTGCAGGCATATTGGATTTAAGTGAGGCAGAGTTGCACAAGATAGTGCAACCCGTTCTCTTGGCCCATTCCACCAGGGGAAGTCTTCACATTCTTGGGGAACAGCTCCCCTAACTCACCGATGCTTTCGAGGCCCAGTGGTTACTCTCACCTTGGTCTACATCTGCTGAGATGTGCTTCTTGGAGTCACAAGTGAGAATTGTGTCTGACTGGACACCAAAGGAGGTTGAGCAGCCCTCACCTCAGAGGCGCTGCTCCTCCTGAATACCCCCCACACCCCCTGCAGGACAAGAACTGGTTTTTGCCTTTCTAGCCCCAAGAGTTAATACAGCCTCTGGCTCATGAAGTGCTTCACAAAGTTTCTTCACTGACTCCCTGTCTCAGGGGGTTCTGGGGTCTGGATGGTTGCTAATCTGGTGAGGGCACAATCACTTCTTCTTTTCCAGTGTGGTTTCCTAGAGTGAGGATAGTCCTGTCCAGGAGGATCCTTTCACTGTCCCACCTCAGAGCTCACAGCTTGCAGTAGCCAATCATCTAGGAAACTGACAGTTTTTATACTGGAATGTGCTGAATTTAGAAATTTCCAGATGTAAGTGGAGAAGTGTGCAATAAAGGGGCAGTGCCAAAGGCAATAGGGAAGAGGCTAACATGCTCACAGACATGTGTGTCCTATTGTTGAACACCTATGCAGGAAACATACATACATACGCATACACACACATACACACATACACACATATACACATACACACGTCTAGATATCCACGTGTGTCTTCTCCTTTTTTCACATAAACTAGTTAGATTTTATGGCACTATTGATTCACGTGTTACCTCTTACTCTCACCACGTGACTGGGCCACCTCCTTTTCCAGCTACACCCTTCAATAATTGTAGCGCTTCCTCTGACTCTATGTTACAGCCTGATTTTTTCCGCTCCGCTGCTCCCAACCACCTTTAGCCACAACTCGGATCCTTCAAGACCACAGTGTTTGAAGATACACATGGTCAGTAGAATGTTTGTGTTGAAAAGCTAAATATTGACTCCACGGAGCAGCTTTCAGTTGCCCAAATGCAATGAAGCCTAGAACTTCACAGGAGGAAGGGAAGGGGCTAGAACCCAGTTTGAAAATCACACACACACACACACACACACACACACACACACACCAAATAGAAATAATATCAGTGGTGAACAGAATTTTAGAAAAGATAGATATGGTAGACCTCTGGAGAAGACTGAATGGGGTCAAAAAGGAATATGCCTTTTTCTCAGTGGTATGTGGCACATACACAAATGTTGACCATGTACTACGGCATAAAAACTTCATAATCTAGTGCAGAAAGGCAGAAATATTAAATCCAGATTATGATTCAATAAAAATTATATGAAATAAAGAGTCACAGAAAGATAGACTAAAAAATTAATTGGAAACTAAACAATCTAGTTCTAAAGATTGAGTGGGTCAAACAACAAATCATAGAAACAATCAATAATTTCATTCAAGAGAATGACAATAATGAGAAACTTAATAATAGCAAAACTTATGAGATGCAGGAAAAGTGATTCTTAGGGAAAGTTTTATATTTCTGAATGCTTACACAAATAAAATAGAGAAAAAGGAGATCAGTGAATTGGGCATGCAACTGAAAAAGCTAGTAAAAGATCAAAGTGAAATTACATCAGTGCCCTTTGGAGTAGCCAAAGTTTACTCTCAAAAAAGAAAAAAAATAAATTAGATCATTAAAAAGAGATTCAAAGAAATAAGCATTGTTTGTCCCAGGGAGGAAGAGATGTGGACAGGGGAACTTTCTATAACATCTATAACATCTTACCTTACGCATTGATTCTCTCAAATTACATATTGCTGTTGCTTTTCAGCATGCCAATTTACTTTGCTCAGCAGAAAGGAAGGATTGTCATTAGCTGCTTCTCTCATCACAGTTGACAAAAGCCTTGGATAAAAGTGCATGAGAGCAGCCTTGTAAATAAGCACCAATATTGACCATTTCTTTCTCTTTTTACCATTTTTGGAAAGAAAAAAAAAGCATGTTTGTTATTAATTAGAGAATTACACAGTGAAGTCTCATTCTCTTCTTTGGTACTTATTAAATGCATTTCCCCTCTCCTTGTCATGAGTTCCTAGTGGCCAGATTGCAAGGGAATATTGGTGTAATGAATGTATAAATTTAACCCCAAGAGGATAAAAAGCAGTATGAAAGAAATTATTCATGTAATTATAGAGTTGGAGTTTGGAGGAAGGCGGCTGATTGATACCTGACTGGATCAACTACTAGTGAGTACTACAAACAATACATAATGAGAAAAAGATTCCTTAAGGAAGAAAAAAAATTGGTGAGATTGACCTCTCATCACCATCTGTCCTTGTATGTCCCAATAGTGGGGCGATTTCTACTTTCTCTCATAGCTGTCTTCTGTAGGCTGCTTCAGCTGCCCCCCCCACTCCATCCCCTCATATCACTGTTTTGTTTTATCTAGAGAGAAAGAGACTGGATAGCGTGAATAATAATGGTGCTACATGTTGTCAGGATAACATGGGCTCGGGGCACTTCTACCTGTGACTTTGAAAATTAACCTTATTTATGAGAAGAAACTCAGTTTGAGGAATCTTGGAAAGATTTCGTTTCCTTTCATTCCAAAATGGCAACAAGCCTTACCCCCCAGTTGTTAAGGAAATGGACATAGTCTCATTGCTAGATATTGAAGAAAAAAAAACCATGAACCTGAAACAAGTCTTTAGGATAAAGACCATTTCAGAAAGAGCAGCTCATGAAGAGCAACGATTCTTGGTGCCGCCCATTTGGTGAAACCTGTATTTTCATCTGTGAGCATATCCCACTGCCGCGACTCTGTCCACCTAATGGATAATTTAGAATTGACTGTTCTTCAAATTATCATCTGAGATTTTACAGGGGCATTGGGAGGGTGAATTGCTTTCCCATTATCACACAGCCAAAGCGGGTCTGGAGCAGGAATGCATCCAGGTCTTATTGATTACAATACAAAGTTAGCATGGAATGGTGGGAAGAATGTTGACCTTAGAGCCAAACATCTCCAGTTTAATCCTGCCTCTAGCAATTACTCCCAAATGACCTTGGTCAAGTCTCTCCACCTCTCCAGGCTTCAGTCTACAGATCTGCAGAATGAATAGTTTAAACTGGATGATCTCTGACTTTCCTCCGCCCTTTAAAGCTATTTATTATCCACTATTCCAGGATCCTATGGTCTGCAGACTTTATGAGAGTCTACTCTTAGTACTAAATATTTATTATTATTATTTAGGATTTATGTTGCACTTTAAAATTTGCCAGGTGCTTTATACATGTGGTTTTATTTGATGAGATAATAGGTAAACAAAAGATGATTTGGGTCTCTGCAAAGTTGAGTCTTGTCACATGCTTTCATGAAGTTCACTTGAGGCAGGGGCAGGGGGTTAGCTAATTGGTTACATGACCACATTGCTTCCTGCAGGAACAGGACTTTGCATCAAGTCCCTGACTAATCCATCATTTGGTATAAATCTTGGGAGGAAATATGACCTTGTTCTAATCCTCCCTTAGGAAAGTCATGGGTGAGAAAAATGTGGAGACTTTGGAATTCTTATTTTAAAGAAAGGTTTTTGATTGGTAGAAAATTTGCTGAGCTTTATCCTATAGATTTTGGCTGTTGCTTTCCCAGCACTGCTCAGGACATCTTCTTTGCTGAGTAGTTCAGCTCATAAGGACATTGAGAAGAGGCATTAAATTAGTGTCCATGCTCAATCCATGTTTGAGTTTCAGTTCCTTTAACACAGCATAGATAAGGGGTTTGATCAGCTCTCTTTTTAAACCTGATTGATTTTTCCAGTCTACTATGGAAACCTCTAAATGCTAGAAAGGGTGAATGCTGCAGAGGATCACTGGTCTCTTGCTTTGTCAAGATCCTTCACCCTGCCTTCATCATTGGGCAGATCTGAGAACTCATACTAGATTGCCTGACTCCATTGAATCCAGGTTATTGTGAGGTGGAATAATTCGCTTTATTCGCCAGACAATTTGGGATGTGGCTACCCGCCTCTTTTTCTGAGGAGTTAGACAGAAAGAACAATAAGTCACTTAATGGAAATCTTGAAGTATCTCTGCGTATTGGGAAGGTTTCTGCAGGCGGGGAAGGTTTCAGAAGAATTTGGGCAGGTTTTTATGAACTGATGCAGAACAAAGTGAGCAGCATTAGGAGAACAGTTCTACAATCACAGCATACTGTAAATATAAACAGCTTAGGAGCCGTATTCAATACAATGGCCAACCACAATTGCAGAGGACTCCAGATGAAGCCTGATAGCCACCTCCAGACAGAGATGAACTTGGAGGTGTAACCAAGACACAGTTTATTCGTGTTGTTTTGCTTTGTTTTGTTTAGGGGGTTGGGAATGGCCAAGGCAGGGTCTGTGTTGTTTGGAAATACATGCTTGTAACAGGGTTTGTATCTCTTACTTTCTCAGTTGGGGTAGGGAGAGATGGGAGGGAATGTAGATTTGAAAATAAAATGAAATATTGAATTAAAAAAAAGAATGGTTACTGAAGATTTAGGAAGAGAGTTTCTGAAATATGCATTTGCCATCAATAAGATTAAAATCCCTAAGTTCAAATCAACAGTATTTTTGTACTCTTTTTTTCTTTTTCCTTGAAAAGTAGCATGGGATCCACAACTGAACACAGGATAAATTTATGCAACTATATTTGCAGAAAATGACAAGATATTGGTGTTATAATGAGCACACATACACACATCTGTGTGTACACAGACATACAGCTTGGTGCCAGTGTCCTAGGTAAGCACTCCAGAAACATTCTTCTGTCATTTAGTCTCATCTCTTGTTTGTTGTCGTAAAATTTTATAGCTACATCGAGCAACCAAATTAGCTCCAGGAAGCTAAGCATTAATAAATCCCTTTCTAAGTGTAGAAGGCTAGCTTAGCTTTTTTCCCAGAGAGGCAAAAACAGAGTTCAAACAAAGGAAAGAGAGCATTTTAGAAGCACAGCTCTAGCTAGCAATGTTTTATCTCCTATGTTTACTAATGTTGATGATATCAAAGATTATATGGCTCACATTTCAATACCGGATTTTAGAATACCAGATTCCTTGCCTAGAAAATGCCACTAACAGAATCTGGGAGATGTGTCATGTGGCATTAGACAAAAATGTTTCACGTCCCCTCTTTTCCCCTTTACCAGAAAAGTCAGCGCCTTCGACAGTCAGTATGTTATTAATCAATCAACAAGAGACACTTATCAAGAGCTTACTATGGGCCAGTGCCAGACACTGGTTTCATCCCAAACCCTTTTGCCCACCACAAGATGATTGGCTAATAGATGGAGATCTGGCAGGGACCTCAGTGGCCTTTGGTCAGACCTCCTCATTTTATAGGTAAGTAAACTGAAGGTCAGCAAGTGAAGGGTCTTGCCCCAGGCCCTCAGGCAGGGTTGAGACTTGATCCCAGTTGGATTTATTACATGTGGCTCTTTAATGTATGTAACTTTCTTGTGTTTCATCTGGAAAACTGAGAGAGAAATTGTTTCAGGACCCACCTCACAGGGTTTTTAGAGGACATATGTATATAAAGTTCTTTGCAGTCCTCAAAGCTCTGTACAATCATGACTGGCATTTTCAGGGCAATTTATTCAAGCACCTACATGATATTGTTTCCTCAGAACCCCTGATTCACCCTAGTGGAAGATGTTTCCTGTAGGGCAAACCAAAGCCTCTGGCTCCTCACCTGTAAGATGAAGATGATCATAATGTACCTCTAATGTTGCCTTAAGAATCAAATCCTCTCATTATTGTGAGCTGTTCTTACCAGTCTTAAATAGCACCATCTTACAGATGAGGAAAGTGAAGCCCACATAGCCAGTAAGATCTGAAGCAGGACTGGAACCCAGGTTTTCTTGCCCCAAGTCACACACTAGATGTGTGATGCCAGACTGCCTTCCCCTGCACCCCCCCCCTACCCGGCATACATATAGCAGCTCTCCTCTGCTCCCAGAAGACAGGTGCTTCAGGGAGGGGTCAAAGAACAGGGACATGATGGAGATGAGGGATGGACAGTGCTCCCAAAGGATGGGTGCCTCCCCCTGGACCCCTTCGGGGCTGTGCTTCCTTCCCACTCTCTCACAGCCTTTCACCCCACCCCAGGCTACAGCCACAACTTCCTGGAAGGAGGTGAGTGAGAAGGGCATGGACTGGCCAGGCCCAGGAAGAGACAGCTAGATGAAGGTGGCAGAAAAATGCAGCCTGAGTCACTTTTTTTTGTTGACCAAAAAGCATCTTTATGCCAAAGTCATTTCTGAGGAGTTTAAAACGGATTGCAGCAATGAATCTGAAATGCGGCGCACGGGCTTTTTCAGCACTTTCAAGCAATTATGACAATTCAGGTGGTTATGTAAATTACCCGATTCTTGTCAAATGACATAATTATGAAATGGTGGGGCAGAAACAGAACAGAATTGCATTGCTTTAAAGTAACTGATGCAATGTAATGAGATGGGAGGGGGCTTTCTCCAGACATATTAGTGTGCCCTTCCTTGGGCTCTCAACGGGGCCTGAAGAGGGATATGGCCCCATTCAGTAATGGATGGATGTATCAGGAGAAAATGGAGGGGTTTTGTTCATTGATTCACTGGAGCTGACTCCTTCTCTTGTTTGGATTTGATTAAAATCTACATTTGCACAAACAATCCATTCACATAGGACCATTTTCAAGGGTTTTATCATTATTCCTAACAATATATTTGGCACTTTGGGATCATGAAAACAGTTTGCAATTCATTTTAATCATGATTCATCATAGTGGCTTACAGTTATTCACATTTTCAAGGCAGAAACATGCAGAAACTTGAGAGGCAGGAGAGAGAGACTGAGGCACAAGTGCTGAAAAGTTAAATCGTTGACTCCAACATCTCTGAGCTACAAAGAAATGATCAGGCAGGTTACTTAGGTATGTCTCATTGTGGTCAAGCTCAGTGGGTGAGTCGGAGACAGAAGGAGTCAGAAACCACCTCTTGCAATTTCCGGTTGGGTAGAACAGACACAAAGTGACCATCCCGGGATGTGCCTTGTGCATCTTTACCTCCTCTTAGACTCCTTCCTCATGGTTTGGGGTCTCTCCCTCCTCCCATGATGTTGTGTTCATTCACCAACTGACCGACTGCCAATGCATAGCCTCCGATCTCATCTCTCTGAAGACAAGGACCATTTTCTTTATCTGTGTGTCTGCTCAGGTTCACACAGGGCCTGGCTCAAACTAGGCCCTTGATAAATGCTCCTTGTATCGAATTGTGTGATAAGAATGAAGGGAGAAAAACCAGAAACACTGAAAACACATTGCAGAGTGCCAAGGTCTGCTAAGGCGGAGAGGGCGCCAGTAAATGTGCTCCCATCCAAACTGCTGTTTGTAAATGGACTCGGGGCCGAGTCCTTCTGTGACTTGGGGACTTGTAGCACATCCTTTACCCAGTTTCTCTTGGGAAGACCAAGGTGACAGGAGGGACAGTAACATAGCAGGTGACTAAATAGAATTAAAATCTAGTGACGTCTCCAGTAGCCCTCTGCCAACTCCCAGACAAGCTGACTGTAAGGGCAAGTGGGCCAGAAAGAAGATCCCCTAGTGATGGCAGCCTCGACCCTTGCCTTCCCTCTGATACGCAGCTGGTAAAAAGGTCTCCAGGTTGGCCACACTTTGTAGTTGAGAAGAGAGTCACCAATTCCCTGACTTGTATACTTCTGGCAGGATGGAATTCCACCAGGCTGCATCACCTACCTTCCCACTGTCTTCTGAGTTATTTCATGCCTTGCCATCTGCCCTGCCTCAACAACCACCATTTCACCCAGCACTGGCACTGATCTGCTAAGGGGCCTAAGGATGTCCCCTTGAATTTGCTGTCAGCGCCATGGATCTACTTTGAGGATTTCCAAGTCTTTGCAGCAGCCCTGGAGTTGAAGTCACTAACATCATTATCTTTCCCACCAGAGGAGGATTTTCTCTTTCTGCTTATGTCCGCAGCACTCAGCACAGTGCTTCGCACATAACAGACCCTTAATACATAATTTGCACCCATTCCTTCATTCACTAGTGTGGTGCCACACACATAGTAACTTCTTGATAAATGCTCTTCTGGTCTCTAAATGGAAAGTTCTGAGGGATAGTCCATCTCTCCTGGAAGGTTTCAGAGAATTAGAAAAGGAACAGTGCAGTGACAAAACCTATGTGAAATGCTTTGCAAACCTTAAAAAGTCAGGCAAATGCTGGTCCCTTCCTATTTCTCAATCAGTGCCCTGACCCCACATAAACCTCTCTGGGAAGGCTAACCCCATCTTCAGGTGCCTACAAGTCTTCACTAGATGGTGCCACAGTGCATAGAGAGCCTAGCTTGAAGTCAGGAAGATCAAAGTGCAAAAATGATGCCGACATTATCTGTGCAACCCTAGGCAAGCTATTTTGCTTTATTTGCCTCAGTTTCCTCAACTAGAAAATGTGTATAATAAAAGAACCTACTTCCCAGGCTTGGTGTGAAAATCAAATGAGATCATATTTGTAAAATGCTTAGCACAGTGCCTGGTATATGACAGGTGTCATATAAAATATTACCTATAATTATTAGTTGTTATTATTATTATTATTGAATGCCCAGAATTCTCATGCTGTAGATGGGAGAGAAAACTCCAAAAGTATTTCTGTCTGTGGGTATCATTGTAATTGGCTACATATTTTTTTTTTCTGAATGCAGGTTCATTTTTAAATGTTTTTTAATCAAATAGTTTATTAACTTCTAGTTTACATCTTCATTTCCGCAAGATTTTGAGTTACAAATTTTCTCCCCGTTTTTCCCCTACCCACCACCCCAAAATAGTGATCTCACTGGATGTCCCCTCCCCCAATCTGCTCTCTCCCATATCTACTCCCATACCCCCTCTGACTTTCCAGTAGGGCATGGTGGATCTCTATGCCGCAGTGCCTGTATACCTTATTTCCTAGTCACATGTAAAATTATATATATATATATATATATATATGTATGTATATATATATACATATATATGTATGTGTGTGTGTGTGTGTGTGTGTGTGTGTGTGTATATAACATTTTAATTTAAAACTTGGAATTCCAGATTCATTCCCTTCCTCCCTTGTCACCCACCCTTACTGGAAAGATAAGCAATTCAATGTAAGTTGTACATGTGTAGCTATGCAAAACATTTCCATAGTGGACATATTGTGAAAGACTGACTATATTTTCCTCCATCCTATCCCACCCCCCACTTGTTGTATTCTCTACTTTGACCCTATCCCATTTCAAAAGTGGGTGCTTCCAACTTCCCTCTTCCCCAGCCTACCCTCCCTTCCATCATGTCCCCTCTCATCCCCTTCCCCTCTACTCTCCTGTAGGGTTAGATACCCTATGAAGTGTGTATGTCATTCCCTCCCTAAGCCAAATTCAATGAGAATAAGATTGACCCATTCCCTTTTGCCTTCCTGTTCTTCCACTCCATTGTAACCAATGAGATAGTTTACCCCATTTTGTCTCTCCCCATCTCCTCTCATTATATTCCTCTCTTACCTCTTATTTTCAACTATTAAGTATCATCCCTTCCTGTTAAATTGGTCCTGTGCCCTCTATCTATGTATACCTGTACACATATATACACACATTCTCATATATATTCATATGCCCATATACCCTCATATATATGTACACATTTCTATTCCCTTCAATTACTCTTATACTGAGAAAAGTTTCATAAGTTACAATTATCGTTTTTCCATGTAGGAATGTAAATAGTTTAACTTTGGTGAGTTTCTTATGATTTCTTTTTTGTTTACCTTCTCATGATTCTCTTGCTTCTTGTATCTGAATGTCAAATTTTATATCCAATTCTGGTTTTTTCATCAAGAATGCTTGAAAGTGCTCTATTCCACTGAATGACCATATTTTCCCCTGAAACATGATACTCCATTTTGCTGGGTAGGTGATTCTTGGTTTTAATCCCAGCTCCTTTGCCATCCTTTTGCCATCATATTCCAATCCCTTCGATCCCTCAATGTATAAACTGCCAGATCCTGTGTTATCCTGATTGTGTTTCCACAATATTCAAATTGTTTCTTCCTGGCTGCTTGTAATATTTTCTCCTTGATCTGGGAATTCTGAAACTTGGCTATAATATTCCTAGGAGTTTTCTTTTTGGGATCTTTTTCAGGAGGTGATCAGTGGATTCTTTCAACCTCTATTTTGCCCTCTGGTTTTAAAACATCTGGGGAATTTTCCTTGAGAATTTCTTGAAGGATGATTTCTAGATTATTTTTTTATCATGGATTTCAGGTAGTCCAATGATTTTTAAATTATGTCTCCTGGATCTCTTTTCCTAGTCAGTGGTTTTCCCAATGAGATATTTCACATGGCCTTCTGTTTGTTCATTTGTTTGGATCTGCTCAATAGTATCTTGATTTCTCATAAAGTCATTAACTTCCATTTGCTCCATTCTAATTCTGAAGGAATGATTCTCTTCAGTGAGCTTTTGAGATTCTTTTTTCATCTGGCAAATACAGTTTTTAAGGCATTCTTCTCCTCAATTGCCTTTTTGAGCCTCTTTTGCCATTTGAGTTAGTGTATTTTTAAGGTGTTATTTTCTTCAGTAAGGCTGTTGAATTTCATTTCATAATTTTCTTGCATCGTTCTCATTTCTCTTCCCAATTTTTCCTCCATTTCTCTTATTTTCTTTTCAAAATCCTTCTTAAGGTTCTCTATGGCCTGTAACCAGCTTGTATTTTCCTTTGAAGCTTTTGGTGCAGGAGTTCTGACTTCACTGTCTTCCTCCTGTTCCATGCTTTGCTCCTTTTTGTCCTCAAAATAGGAGTCTAATGTTGGATTCTTCTGTCTGCTTTGTTTCCTTTGCCTGGTCATGTCGCCCCTCAGTCACTTGACCCCTGGGCTTTTTGCCACAGTAGGACTCTGCCACCAGCCAGGAGTGCTTCATCCCAAACTCTGGGGTTTTCTGAGATGCCAAAGGTATTACTAGGGTGCTCTCTCTGAGGTCTCCACATGCTGTGGCAAGCTGGTCACACACCCCAGGACCTCCACCATAGACCACAATCCAGATCAAAGCAGGTTAAAACAAGAGTGATTACCCTTCAGACTGGTTGCTTGGTCCCCCTACACCCTGCAGACCAGGAGCTGAAGCTGCCATGTGGTGGCGGCTGCACAGCTGTGGCACCTCTGGGGCTTCTCCCTCCAGGGGCAGACCCCACTCCCAAACTTCTGGATCCCAAATCCACACTTCACTGACCTCTCACTTTGTCCTTGGCATCTATGGGTTGATAAGTCTGAAAAATGCCACAGCTGCTGGTGCTCTGAAGTTCCTCCAGGCAGCAGCTGGTCACCCTGCACCGAGGCTAAAACCTCAGCTCATGCAGGGCTGGGCTCGGCTCCTAGAGCGCTGTGCTGGCCGCTTCCTGCTGGTCTGCTGGGCTGTCCTTACTGGGAGGTTAGCTTCTCTATGCCATTTTGTGGGTTCTGTAGCTCCAAAGTATGTTCAGAGTCACCTTCTACATTAATTGTAGTTGGTGGGAGCCAGAGCCATGCGGAAGTCCTTTTTCTACACTGCCATCTTGACCAGATTCCATAATTGGATACTTCTGCCAAAGGCAGAAATATGTACAGAGCCACTGTTCATTGCCATCACTTGTTTCATCTGGTCCTATGCAAGAGACTGGGATAGGCAATCCAAAGACTGAAATGGACCATATCTTGACCAGGGAGGATTCACAAGGATACTACAGAGTAAGCTGAACTATACCAGCCCTTTGGAGCCTGGATCCCCAGAGCACAACAAATGTCTGATACATAGTAGGTTCTTAAGAAATTCTTATTGAGTAAATAGAAGGAAATTCTCTCCATGCATTAGAAAGGCCAAGCAAGATGTTCCTGGGATTCCTCTCAGGGGTCTTTCTTGTTTTCTGATATGGAATAAACAATACAGTTCTGACTAAATTATTGTCAACCAATCCTAAATAATTGAGATTAAAAGCAAATGATGAAAACAGAAGAGATTTCTATTGTCCAGTTATATCCACCATTTCCTCCATGTTTTCGTGAGTTTGTTGTGGTTTTAGTGTGTGTTGTATGTGTGTGTGTGTGTGTTGTGTAAAGGTGGTAGAGTGAGCAAGAACCATCCAGACCTGTGATTCAGTAGAGAGTACTGCCTTTTCCAATTAGAGATGTAACTCATCTTTAATCAATAGTCTTCAAAAGTTTTCCAGGGCACTTAGAGGTTAAGTGACTTACTCAAGGTCGCAGAGTTAGTATAAGTCAGATATGGGACTTGAACCCAGGTCTCCTTGACTGTTAAGGTGACCCTCTAACTACTAAACTGACTGATTGCTCCATTAAATATAAGCATCCTAAATCTCTGCTTTAAAAATGGTATTTGTGAGTGTTACTATGGAGAGCAAATTTGAGCAGTTAATATTCATCACTCTCTTCTCCCCCCAACCTTTTTTTCCCCTAGAGGCTTAATCAGCTGTGCCTTATCACAATAATTAGTTCATTTTCTTATAAGGACCAATGAAAATGGTCTTTCAGAACCACATGATCTCCTACTTTACTGCTTTTTGCAGTTCATGTTAAACAAAAATTAGGAAAATAATCTGAATAGCTCAGAGCCCCCAGTTTGGAAAATCGCCCATCTTTGGGCAGAAGTTTGCCTCTCTGTCCTGATTTAAATATATGTTTAGCTCTATGCCACCTTTATGACTGTGGCAAAAATCCAGGACTGGTAGTATTATTACTAATTGTAGTAAAGAAATGGGTAGAAAATGTAAAGCTGCCTGTTAATGAACAATCACAGGGGAGAAAAGGAAAGTTGGGAAAAGAGACCAAACCTCTTCTTGGAACTTACCTAAGTCTTTGAAGAAGAGGGTGAAGCTGCCAGCTTCAGTTCAAGTTTTCTTCTCTGAGTTGCCCATGGCCCTCCTTAATTTATCCTTTCTCCATCGTGTTTCAACTTTACTTTCTCTTTCTTCCTATTGCCTTGCACTATAAATTCTTCCTGAATCACCTCTTTAAATTCCCTTCTTCCTCTGTTTGTCTTTAAAGATGTGTATATGGTTTTTTTTTTTTTTTTGAGATCTCTGGCGGGGGGGAGGGGTGTGACTCGACTCTGCTTTTGGATTCATAGGTGGAAATAGTCCCAAGTCTTCCTCAAGACTGAAGGAGAATGTTTATGCTTTGAACTCCAAAGTTCAGGACTCTAGGTAGTTCTTTTACATTGTATTTTGGCCTTGGTTTTGTGGAAGATGTGATGAAAGTTTCCATGTTCTTTTCCTTGTAAATTAAAAGTTATAATGCTTTTAGAGAAACTTAGCATCACCATGGACTTTACAGAGTGGAATACAGATGGTTAAATTATAGTGTGCCTAATGCTAGCTACCTCCAGATTTTCACTGGGGTTGGGGGAAAATGATATGGAATGTTGCTTTGCCACACGTATGTAGTCCATGTGGCACTGCATTTGTTTAAGTAGAGTTTTGTTTTGTTTCCTATGTTACAGAGAGGGTCGGTAGAAAGGAAAGTCGAGTCGTACATCTGTTAATTACTATGATGGTGATTTTATTATTGTCCAGTGCTTTCGGTTGTGTCTGACTCTTCATAACTTCACTTGGAGTTTTCTTGGCAAACATTATGGAGTGGTTGGCCATTTCCTCCTCTAACGAATTTTACAGATGAAGGAATAGAGCCAAACAGGGTTAAGTGACTTACCCAGGGTCACACAACTGGGAAGGATTTGATGACAGATTTGAATTCAGGTCTTCCAAACTCCAGGTCCAGCACTCTATATACTGTGCTACCTAACTGCCCTAGCTGATAACTTTTTAAAAAGATATAATAGGAACAAAGAGCAGGGGGATGATGTGAGTCCCACAGCTTTCCCGATCAGAGGCCACGCCCATGGGGGCCGCTTTCTAACAAAGCTCCCATTCTTGGACCTCTTTGGTGTTTGTAGGAATAATAGAACTGTCAACATTCAGGGAACTAGGGTTGTACAGGTTTGTTTTCCAGTTCGGTGCCAGGGGCAGAACTGGGAAACTGAAAACCAGGATGTTCTTTATACTGCCAAGATTTGGCCTGATTTCCACAAAGGAGACAATCACCCTCCAGCCTCACTTGTGCCCTGGTCTTTTGTTGTATGAACGGAAAGAGTCCACTTTGAAGAGCAAGCCATGTCTGGCTGGTGATAATTATGAGCCGAATGCATTGTGGGATAACTGTAATCATCTGTGTGAGCACATGTGTATGGACACCCATTATTAATATGACCCCAAAGCTGTTGTCAAGCCATTCCTGTTGGATTTAGTGTCTTGGATTAGAGATGTTTCTTTTCAAAGACAGTTCTGAATTGGAGCCCCAATCACAACTGAGGATCACTGAAGCTTCCTACCCCCAACTGCAGGGTCAAAGTAATGAGGAGTCCATTTCTCAAATGGATTCTCAGCATGCCGCAGTGGCCAGGGTCTGACGTTGCCAGAGAATGTCAAGTAAAAACTTAGTCTTTGTCCAACAATGCTGTTAGCCTCCTGTTCTGCTTCCTCCAAAGTGAGGAAATGATCAATGAGAACAGCTGCAGCTGTTCTTACGCTTTTTGTTGACACACCAGTCATGTTCCTTTGCAAGGGGAGAGTAGAAGGAAAGAGAGATGCAGAGAGAAAGGGAAGGGGAGAGGCAGGGAGACAGACACACAGAGAGAAAGGGAGAGATGGAGTGAAGCAGAAAGATAAAGGAGAGAAGCAGAGAGACAGACAGAAAGAAAGGGAGAGGCAGAAAGGTAGAGAAGGAAAGAGGCAGAGAGACAGAGAGAGAAAGGGAGAGACAGAGAGAGAAAGGGAGAGACAGACAGAGGTAGAGAGATAGAGAAGGAAAGAGGCAGAGAGACAGACAGAGAGAGAGAGAAAGGGAGAGACAGAGAGATTTCAAGAACACTCAGAAAGGGTCTTCACTGGAAATGGGAAGCCACAGTTTATAAGATAATAAATCATATATTCAGTCAGAAATTCCTGGGGTATTAAATTTCTCTGTCTCTGTCTCTCTGGCTCTGTCTCTCTGGCTCTGTCTCTCTCCCTCTCCCTCTCTCTGTCTCTCTCCCTCTCCCTCTTTCTCTCTCCCTGTCTCTCTGTCTCTCTCCCTCCCCTCTCTCTCTGTGTCTCTCCCTCTTCTCTCTCCCTCTCTCTCTCTCTGTCTCTCTGTCTCTCTCCCTCTCTCTGTCACTCTCTGTCTCTCTCCCTCTTTCTGTCTCTCTCTGTCTCTCTCTCTCTCTGTCTCTCTGTCTCTTCTGTCTCTCTCTGTCTCTCTCTCCCTCTCCCTCTCCCCCTCCCCCCCCCCCCTCTCCTTCCCTCCCCTCCTCCCTCTCCCTCCCTCTCCCTCTGCCTCCTCCTTCTCTTTCCCTAATTACAAAGGCCCCAAGCCCACTGAAGTCTTCCTGTAGAGTGGGTAGCCCAGTACTGTTATTGTTGTTCAGTTGTTTCACCCATATTAGACTCTGTGACCCCATTTAGTGGTTTTCTTAGAAGAGATATGGGAGGGGTTTGCCATTTCCTTCTCCAGCTCATTTTACAAATGAGGAAACTGAGGCAGAGGTGAGTGGCTTGTCCAGGGTCACACGGCTAGTAAGTATCTAAGACGACTCCATGCACTATGGCTCCACCTAGCTGCCCATGCCCAGCATGCCTAAACACTTAATACATACTTGTAAAATGAGAAATCCTTTCTTAGCTTGAAAAAGCAAAATTGTTTCCTGACAGAAGCCAGAGATGGGGGAGCGTGGGTGGCGGCCCCAGTTCTGCTGCTCGCCACCTTGCCCCCGCTGCAGCTCCCACACTGGTGACCCTTCTCTCCTGACTGGGTTCCTGCTCTCCCTGGCTGCTCCCCATCAGGATCCCTGACTGACCGGTCCTCCATTTCACATGGCCCTGTGGTCATCCTGCAGAGCTCAGTCCTGCCTGGGTCTGATCTCATCACTCCCATAAATCCATAACTAGAAGGGATGTTAGAGCTCCTCAAGACCAACCCCCTCATTTTATAGATGAGGAAACTGAGGCCAGGATGGCTGAGTGAGTTGCTGGGGGCCCTGTGCTTGGCAAGAGTATCAAAGGTAGGGGCGGCTAGGTGGCACAGTGAATAGAGCACTGGCCTTGGAGTCAGGAGGACCCTGTTCAGATCTGACCTAAGACACTTAACACAAAAACTAGCCATGTGACCTTGGGCAAGTCCCTCAACCCCAATTGCCTTCCCCCTTCCAAAAAAGAAAAAAAAAAGTATCAAAGGTAGGATTTAAACCCACATCTTTCTGACTTCCAACACAGCGCTATACTATGCAGATTCCCATTTCCACCTTGTAGTGCATTCTCTCTTCATCTGTCGGTTTAATCTTGCTAAAGTGCAGGTCTGACCATGTCACTCCCCTCATTCCCTGTTACCTTCATGATGAAATGTAAAATCTTCTGTTTGCATCAAAGTCCTTCAGAGCCCATCCCTCCGCCACATTTTGAACAAGACCCTGGGTCTCCTCATTTTGAGTATTTTTGCTGTCTCTTCCCCAGCCTGAGATGCCCTCTCTCCATCTTCATCTATGCCTCCCACCTTCCCTGGATGCTTTCAAATCCCAACTAAAAATACATCTTCTACAGGAAGCTTTTCCCACCCCCTCTAAAGTCTAGGGCTTTTCTTATTTTAATTGTTCCCTGTTCATCCTTTGTCTATTTCTTTATAAATAACTGTTTGAAGGTCTCTCACACACCCCCATTAGATTGGGAGCTCCATGGGGGCAGGGACTGGCAGGTGGAAAAGTCCTCTAGTCCTTAGGGGACAGAAGGAAATCTTTCTTCTTCCTGTATGTCATTTCCACTAAGAGGATCATTCCCACTTCTGATGTTAAACATTCCCTAATCCCGTGAGTATCTGAAGCTCTTTTGCCCCTCCAGGTGTGTAGGGTTCATTCATCTACATGCAGAGTCTCCACCCTCATTCCCAGGGGAGTCTGGGAGATCCGAGTTCAAATCTTGCCTCATACAATGACTATTTCTGTGACTCTGGGCAAGTGACTGACACTCTCTCAGCCCCTATTTCTGCATCCATAAAATGGGGATAATAGTATCCCTTATCTCCCAGGCTTGTTGTGAGGATAAAAGGAGATAATATTTGTAAAGTGCTTTGTAAATCTCCAAGCGCCCTATAATAGCACTCTACTTATTATAATTGTTATTATTTCTGTAAGTCTCCCAAATACATAAGAAAGCGTTTGTCTCTGTCTTCGTGGCTCCACACCCTGCTCGTAGAACACACTTAAGTGTTCCTTTTGTAATTCACTTAGATGGCCTGGCCTCAGAGAAATCACCTTGTCTCTGTGGGTCCCTTCTTCATCAGTATGAAGAGCTAGATGCCCTCCACAGTCCCTTCCAGATCTATGGTCCCATGATCCTCTGCTCCCTGGGATCTAGCCCTGAGCCTTTCATGTATTGACATACTTGTTGAACATTCATTGGCTTGGATTGGATTGTGTTGAGGTCTTCTTCCAGCATGGAGAGGGTTTTTGGAAGGGACCTCAATATGGGTTAGAAGTGGGGGGGGGGTCCTCCACAGCCCTTCTTCAGTCAGATCCTCAGAGCAGGGATTTTGTATATGACTTAAATAAATTCCCGGAATTTCAGACACACCCTTTGGATCCTGAATGAAGTTGCTAAAACAGAGTCTAATGGCAAATAGGACTGAGCTTGAGGCATGCAGGTCACTCATGTACCTGCTTCCATTACTGGGGCAGATTACATGGCATTGTTTTTAAGGCAGTAGGCAGTTGTTTCTTTACTGATCTTGGGTGACCTGAATCACTTACTTCAGAATAGATCAGGATATTAGATTGTTAATTCTCTCTCTACCCACCTCAGCATTTGCTACCTGGACAGACAACCCATAATCTTTCCACAGAGAAAATACACATAAAAATTCAATGAAATTCAAGTTATAGATTAATCAAAGAATTATAAAAATAAATCATTGCTTTTGTTTTAAAAAACATTCCTTTTGCCTTTCCTCACATTAGTTTTTTAATGTTCTGCTGTTACCCCCTAATTTTAATATTCTACATGACATTTAAAAATAATATTTTAAGTCATGACAGGGGAGAATATTGATTTTGCTTATATATAACCTCCTTAACATGCACATGCCAGATGGTGCTTCATATCAGGTCAGAAATTAATGAAGGAATATGGTTTTAAATCTAAGATACAAGAAAAGATGAGTAACAAGGAATTACATATTTGTAATAGTGCCCCTCCCCCCTCCAGTTCACCCATTTGTAATGGGCTCTGCTACACTTCTGTCTGCTGTAGGTGGATTTATTTGTGCTGCTTTCACTTCTCCTCCACCTTGTTGGGGTTGGCAAAGGTTATTTATGATGGGATCAGACCTATTCTCAATCCCCATAGCTTGGTAAGTTGGGTAATAATTTGCCTCCAGATGTCTTAAATTAGAAAGATAGAGGAAAGTTCATCTATTGAAGGGAGGGAGACAGAAGGAAAATTCTGGCTGCTAGAGACTCTGGTATTTTTGTCCCATTAAGAAATTAATTCAAAGTATAAACTGTCCTCTTCTGCAGGGATGTGTTTCCTTTGATGAAACATGAGCACCTTTTGTAGGCACTGAACTAGAAGAGCTAACAACTCCATAAAGCTTAGACTAGTGTTGGTGGTGGGTAGGCATGAAGTTATTTATGCACACATATGTGTACTCACATGCATATACACACACAAGTAAATTCACTCAGGCACACATACACACACACACACACACACGCGCACCTTTCCCTTGGTCCTCCTCATGACTGATGCCATTTGCCATCCCCTAAGTCCATCCTGCAGGGATCTTCCTTATCGAAGGGAAGGCCCCCACCATGACTCGGGTTCTTTGGGCCATCCATTTGTGGTAAGGTGGAGACAAAGGAGCAGCGTGTGTGCCTCCTGCCTGCTGCCTGTTGGCCCTACCTTCTTCTGCCCAAGAGCTCCCTCCTTTACTTCTCCCTCTCCTGACTGTGACTTCCCCAGCCCTGAGCAAGGATGGGGGGGTCTCTCCAGACCCGAGCAACAGAGAGTCTGTGCTCTTTGATCTGTTGGCATTTCAAAGCTAGCCCTTGACAGACCCAGCATTGGAACCCAGGTTTCCCTTGAGTCTATGAGAGCTCACTTTTGCCTCTTTGCCACACAACGATGCTTATTGAAAGCCCTTTTAGTGCTCTGGCTTGCTTGCCACACTCTCAAGAGTAGCCTGAGAATTATGAAGAATGGAGCCAGATGATAACTTGAGATTTGTAACCCAGCCACAGCCTTGGTAGACGTGACTTCAGCTCTGGTTACTTAGTCCCTTTATTCCGGCCCCATTCCTCTAACAGGTAAACTCCAGATTCCTGGACAGAAAGGATCCAATCAGAAGTCAAGCTCTTCTTCTACCCTTTTCTCTCTTAAATCTGTGACCTTTAGAACTGCATCCACCCCTGGGCAGAGACATTTCTTACCCGACCTTATGTGATATTGTTATGATGCCTTGGGTTTTGAGAAGCATTCTGTGCTTGTCATTTCTTTGCGTCTCAGAACAGTCCCAGCAGGTAGGTATGACAAGTACCATGGAACCCATTTCTGCAAATGAGGAAACTGAGGCCCAGGGACTTGATACATCTCAGAACAGCCCATATAGTAAATTTTGAGTTGGGCTTTGAACCCAGGCCTCTCCCGATGTCAGTTGAATATTTTCTCTATTTAACCCCCCACTTCGTTCTGCTAAAAGAAAAGTAACAGCTGCACAAAGCAGACATGGACAGACTATAAGTCCAGAAAAAGAATGATTTAAAAAAGGTTGTTGTGGATACAGCTGCCCTGTGTAGGCAAACTCTAGGCTAGCTATCCAACTTCATTTTTTCATATGAACCTGGGGCTTCGGAGTCACCAGTGAACGGAGATTTCTGACCCTGTGAGGAAAGGGGAACGGCCAGAAGGGGTCGGGGGGCTGGCTAATCCTTCATACTCATCAGCAGATTTCATATAGACCTTTAAGTTTGGTTGGTCTGGCCAGAGAGGTAGAGCTTCCTGTGTTTTCATGTCTAGCTAACATAGAAACCGCCCTTCTCACTGGGAGAATCAGCCCCTCCATCACAACCCTTGTGGATGTTTTGGTTGTCATGGTGATGAGGTGCCGAATGAAAGAATCTCAGGACTTCAGAGCTAGAAGACCCCTTAGATCATGAAGGCCCAGACCCCTTATCTGCCAGATAAAGAAGCCAAGGTCTTTGAGGAGAGGGAGTGCTCTGCTCAAGGTCACCCAGCTCAGACCTCAACAGACCACTGAGGCTGGTCATAGATGGGACTGGGTGACTGTGATCTCCACCCCCCCACAGGGTCGCGAGTCATTCTAATAACAAAAACTCATTAAAACAACTAGCATTAATGTAGCCCTGCAGGATTCACAAAAGGCTTTATGGATGTGCTCAATGCATCCCTGTGAAGTAAGACTATCACCATCTCCATTTTACAGCTGAGGAAACTGAGGCTGTGAGATGTTAAGTGACTTGGCCATGGTCACAAGACAGGATCTCTACTGGAATGAAAAATAGGATGAAGGTGTAGAAGGAGTCATGACAGGACCTCACTTCCAATGGCGGTGGGGCCACTTAATGACACTGCGACCTTGGGTGTGTGCACATCAGCTTCCTCCCACGTAAAATGAGGGGACTGGAAGAGGCAACCTTTAAGGCCCCTTTTGACTCCAAATCTGATTCTATTATACTGGGGATAAAACCACACTGTGACATACTCAGAATTATGTGAGATAATTGTTTAAGAGCTCACAGCCACACGTGCCTCATGACCACCTAGTTCTGACCCACTGAATTGTAGAGAGGATGATACAGCCTCCTCTTCCTCCTCTTCCTCCTCCCTCCTCTCCCTTCCCCCTCCCTCCTCCTCCTCCCTCTTCTTCCTTCTTCCTTCTCCTCCCTCCTCTCCTCTCCTTCTCCCTCATCCTTCCTTCCTCCTCCCTCCTCCTCTTCTTCCTCCTTTTCCATGCATGGAGCAGTTCAGGCAGCAGCCTTGGAGCTGTTAGTTACTGTCCTTGAACAAACAAAGTCAATCTCTTTGGTCTTTCATATTGGGGCCAAGAAAGAGTCAAGCATCTCCTCCCCTCACGAGGCCAGGCTGCCCATTTTGCTTTAGCCCCTGCCCAGCCACATGTCTCCTCTGCACGCTGGGCCATGGGCAGGGCTCTTAGAGCTCCAGCCCTCCTGAGATAGGCAGATGTGAGCAGTGGAGATGATTCCCCTGCACCTGGTCCTGGAGGTGTGAGTCATGCCAGTTCAGTCCCCCCAACACAGATGTTCATGTTGTCCCAATTTGTCTCCAGCCCGTTTCTGGTGCTGCTCAGCTTTACCACAGCTCACAGAAATACTGGAATGCAAAGACCACCCATTTATTAGTGCACCTGCATCTTCAACGGGGATGCTTCCTCCTTTCAGCCTTTTCAATGTCTGCTCAACATTAAAAAGAAGGAAAAAACGGCACAAAATAAATCCCCAAAACACAAAGACATCCTTGGTGAGGGCAGATGAGTGACTTTCAATAGTTGCCAGAGCATAAAATAAATTAATAATGAAGCACCATTGGGAAAAAAAGGCAAAATATTAAATTAGATTCTTCGGGTGTGTCTGGGGCCCAAGAAAGGAATTTGTAACTTTTTCTTGCATTGTGGGGGTAGAGGGGAGAAGAGGACTCACTATATGTCACAGAACATAGTAAGTGCTGTAGTTTTCACTGGTGTTTTTGTTGTGTACAAGCACAAACATGCATGCACACACGTGCACACACACATACACACATGCACACACACACACCCTCAAGGCCTCCTTGGCCCTAACAAACCAGCTTCTTGGAGTCTCAGTTCTGTAGGTTTCCATCTTTTTCCTGAACTTTGTCATCTGCAATATTCTAGCCTTGGACTGACCAGAGGGAGAGCAGCCCTGATGCCTCTTTATCTGCCAATATCGTGTCACTATAGAAATGCTCCTTGTTATCACTACCAGGGTCACCTCCCCAGCCTGCTGCCTGTGTGTCCACTGTTCTTCTCCTCTCCTGTCCCTCCACAATCTTGGACTCTCCCCCTGGGACTTCTGACTCACGTGGGTGAATTTTTATCTTTTCTTGGCTAGAACCTGGCCTCTACCCCACTTCCAGGCCATCTATGCCCCAAATGATGAAAGCATCCCTGCCCAGGAACATTGTCTTTTCTTTATGGGTGTGTGGTCTTCTTTCCATTAGAATATAATCTTGCTGGCTGAAACTTGTGTACTTACACGTATTTATTTGTATCTGCAGAAATTAAACAAAGTGCCTGGCACTGAGTGAACATTTAATAAATGCATGATGCATTTATTAAGTGCTTACCCTATTCCAAGAACTGTGCTAAACACTAGCAATATCAATAGAAAAATAAAACAACCCCTGCTTCTATCTATCTATCTGTCTCTATCTATCCATCCTTCCATCTACCCATCCACCCATCCATGCACCCATCCACCCACCCATCCACCCATCCATCCATCCACCCACCCATGCACCCATCCATCCATCCACCCATCCACCCACCCATCCATTCATCCATCCATCCATCCATCCATCCATCCATCCATTTTTCCTATCTAAATTCA
This sequence comes from Petaurus breviceps papuanus, assembly GCF_028583685.1. Classification (NCBI taxonomy): domain Eukaryota; kingdom Metazoa; phylum Chordata; class Mammalia; order Diprotodontia; family Petauridae; genus Petaurus; species Petaurus breviceps. The sequence goes on from NW_027185872.1 coordinate 4,083,875, forward strand.
GGCCAAAATCACAATGGCCTCCCTATCCCACCATAGATGCACAATGAGCTTTCAGCCCACTCAAACTCTCAGCCCCTTTGTTTAGATCAGTTGCTAAGGTCACCTTGAGCATGGAGCCCTGGGAAATGATGAGGGTTGTGCTCAAAGAACCTGGTTGCTGGCTTGGATTCTGGGCTCTGCTACTTCCTGCCTGTGTGACCTCAGACCAGCCACAGCTTCTTCATCTACCCAGTGAGCCAGCTGGGCCAGCTGGTGTTCACAGAAAAGGCCGCAGCATCCTTGTTTCTGCCTACCTACGCACACGGGGGTCCTGGGGACTGTGGTGCTCCTGTGAACCCAGGTCCTGGGCTGATGTTGGAGCCTGAGCCTTGCTCAGGATGGCTCTCTCCCACAAAAGTGCTATATGTAGACACCATCTAACTTGGCAGAACTCCAGAGTGCAATCATGGCTGATTATCTTCCTCCCTTATGAAGGGATCTGCCTCTTTAGGACTTTTCCAGTTTCATATTTTCATAAATAGGGGCCACTGGGAGGCTGATTGACTTGACAAGCCCCAGTGTGTGTGTGTGTGTGTGTGTGGAGGGGTCAGAGCACCCCTGAGCCAAAGCCTGATGCTGCTGAAGGACTTCCGTTCACAAGATCTCAAGGCTACGGGGCCGAGACTTAGGGTTAGTAAAGCCTGGAGACCCTCTGCTCCACTCCCTTCATTTTGCAATGGAAGAGCCTGAGGCTCAGAGGGGTAAGACCCCGTGTGGGGTTTTCTTGCCAGAGACACTGCAGGGGTCTGCCATGTCCTTCTCCAGTTCATTTTACAGGTGAGGAAACTGAGGCAAACAGGGTGAAGTGACTTGCCCAGGGTCACACAGCCGGGAAGTATCTGAGGCCAGATTTGAACTCAGCAAGAGGAGTCTTCCTGACTCCAGGCCCTGCATTCTGCGCACTGTGGTGCCCCCTGGCTGCCCTTGTTCTGGTAAGTGACAAAGCTCTGACGTCTTTCTATCATAGCTGTGACCAGGGAAGCTCCCTGCTCAGGGCTGACCAGACTTGCTGCAGGGAGCTGGCCTTCCTTCCTTTCTTCCTCTTAATTCTGGTCACACTGGACTCCGGGCGGGCCCCGGGTGCTGCCCTGCCAGTTCCCACATCCGTGCTCCATGCTGGACAGTCCCCCTGCCTCCCCCACACCCGGACTGCTCAGACTCACCCCCTGCCAGATGAGGTTGTCTCTCCCAAGGCCCGGCTCAGCCTCTTCTTCCTTGTTAAAGCACTTTGCTGGGCCTCCTTTGAGTTTGTCACATTGTGTTCTGTATACCACTCATCACTGTACGTGGCATCATCCCTGTCACTCCCTTCTGAAGGGAAACAAGGGAGCACACCAGCAATCATTTATTCAGCACTTACCGTGTGTTGTACCAATACAAGCAGAAAGAAAGTCTGCCCCTGCTCTCTAGGAATTTACATTCTAATTGGGGGAGCTGGAAAGGGGGAGGGCAAAGAGATGGGTGGAAGACAGGAGGAAATGAAGTTTGGCCAACCTGCCCCCCTCCCCAGAATAGACGCAGTAGGAGGAAACTCATCAGTGGGAGAAAGAGGCCTGGTATGGCAGAGGGGTGTTTCAGGGTGTCAAGGTCCCATATGCTCAGGGAAATTCTGGGGGGAAAGGCAAACCAAGGCCTGGTCCCAAAGCCAGAGAGGCACAGGCATCATCGGAGGGCCATGAAAGTTGGCTGGCCTGGGCCCCTCCACAAAGTGGAGGCCCAGGGGAGGCCTCACCCATGGGGCAAGTGAGCCAGAGGAGGCCCCAGGAGGAGGAGACCAGGGGGAAAAGGCCCTGGGGGGAAGGGTTTTGAGGTGCTTACTGGAAGATCCAAATTTTCATCCCCAGCACCTAGAGCAGGGTCTTGTCTAAAATCAGTTAATTAACAAGCCTTATCAAGGCAAAACACATATTATGTGTCTGAGGTTGCACTAACCCCTAGGTGACAAAGAACCAAAGGCAGGGCCCTAGGCCTCCCAGAATTTCCAGGGTAGCCAAGAGAGTTGATACACACACAAAGGAGTGTAGAAAACAGACACAAGGTCCCTCTGAGGAAGGCACTCACCCCTTGGAGAAACGGGGAAGCTTCACACCAAGGGCGACCACAGGGCTGAGCCTTGAAGAAAACCAGGGGCTCTAAACCAGAAGGAAGGAGGGAGAGAATTCGAGGTATGGAGGGGGAGGATTAGTGCAGAAGAGACGATGGCAGACAGATCTGAAGAGCAGTAAGAAAGCCAGCTTGGCTCCCATCTAGGCAGCATAGGCTACAAAGGCATAAAAGGTGCATTAGTGCAAGTCAGGGAGAGATTTAAGTCCTAAACAGAGGAGGTCACTGCACTCTGGAAGAACTCTGGGCCAAGCAGGATTTATTTCATAGTCCAGTCATATGTTCAGTCCTGAACTTTGGTGAGTGTGTGGTGGATGGAGACTAGTGAGAGAGGCAGGGAAATCATTCAGGAAGTTTTGTGACATTTCACACAATAGGTGACAGGAGGCGAATGAGAGGAGAGAAGAGACAAGTTATTGGAGATGTCTGGTGAGTGAAAGGAAGGGGTTGAGGATCGCATCAACTAGGTAGATCTATGTAACTGAAGATGGTGGTGCCCTGACCCAGGAACCAGAGACACTTGGAGGAAGGGTGTATCTGGGGGGGAGAGAGAAAACCATTAGTTCTCCTTGGGGATTATCGAATTGGAGATGTCTGGGGGACATCCAGTTCAAAATGTTCAATAGCCATTTTGTTGTGATATAATCCCTAAGATTTACTTAGCACCTTAAGGTTTCCAGGTCTCTTTATCCATGTTATCTCTTTTGGTCCTCACAACAACCATTTGATGGAGTCAATCTCACTATTCCCATTTTACCAATAAGGAAACTGACTGAGAAAGTTTGAGTGCCTTAAATGACTTAGAGGTAGGAGCTGATGGTTCATTGGCTAGAAAGCTGACCTTGGAGTCAGAAGACCTGCGTTCAAACCCAGCTTCAGACACGTACTAACTGTGTGACTCTGGAAAAGTTACTTAACCTCTGCCTGCCTCAGTTCCCTCAGGGGGTACTAATAGCAACTACCTCACAGGGGTGTTCAGAGGATCAAATGAGACTATATTTGTACAAAGTGCTCCACACAGTGTTTGACACACAGTAGGTGCTATGCAAATGCGTTTCCTCTCCCCCTTCTCACCTGACCAGGGTTACACAGCTAGTGATGTCTGATGGAAGCTTTGAACTCGGGTCTTTCAGACTTTGGCCACTGTGCCCTCCTAGCTGCCCGACTTTAATTTAGTCCTAGAGTTCAAGATGGAGACTAGGACTGGCTCTATAGTTGGGTGAGTTACCAACACAGAGAAGATAATTAAGCCCATGGGAGTTAATGAGGTATGTCCCTCAGTGAGAAAAGAACCTAGAATGCAACCTTGAAGGACACCCACAGGAGCAGTCAGAAAAAGAGGGAGGATCAAGGGTCAGAGCTCAAGAGCTGGAAGGGACCCCAGAAGCCACCATCAAGGGAATTGAGGGTCATGAAAAGTCTTTGAGGAAAGAGTCACCAGGAGGAGGAGAAAGAGATCCATGGGGTCTCAGGCTACAGAGAGGCCAGGAAGGATGAAAACTGAGGAATGGCCACTGAATTAGTGATTGAGATCGTTGGTAACCTTGGAAGGGGTAGGGTCAGTTAGGGATGAGATCAGAAGTCAGACTGCAGAAGGTTTCTAGAGAGTGGGGCCAGGAAGGGTGGCCCACATTGATAGAGGGCTTGAAGATTTGCAAAGCACTGGGCATCCGCTTTTCATTTGATGAAAGAAAGTGCATAAAACAAGTGTAGATGGCTTTTTGGATGCATCTGTAAGTCCTGAATCCACACTCTTTGACAGTTTCAACTGTCTGGGGATAGACTACAATGGGATCTGTCGAGGGACCGTTACAGTGGGGTCTGTTTTGGACCTGTGTGTTTGACACGCCCATGGGATGTCCAGGTGAAGATTGAAATCAATCCCTTTCATTGGAGTGACAAGAAAAATAACTCCAGCTCTGGAGTCAGAGAACTCGGATGTCAGAGATTCCTGACCTAGCACAAATTCCCCTGGGCCTCAGTTGCCTGAATTGTTCAATGAGATCATTGGCTAGATGATGTCTAATGTCCTTCCAGGTTTAGATTTGGATCCTACGACTAAAGAGGACCTGAACAAATCCCATGTTTGTTGACCAGAGACAAATGTTGGAAACCTCCTCCTTTGGCTCAGTGTACCCTAAGTGGCTAGAAATATGGAATTGGCCAGTTTGTTCATATGTCCCTTCTCTGAACCTTGTTTTATATAGAGCGCTTCCACCCTTTCTTTAAAAAATATAATAGGGGAAGAATTGCCATGTGTGTGCATGTGTGTGTGTATCCAGATAAACGATTTTAAACAATGTACAGTTCATTGGTATTGTCTATGATTAGCTCTTAAAATGAGCATGGCATGGAAGGATACAAACTGCATTTTCTCTATACCCTTTCACTTGAGAACTGAAAACACCCGAAAGTGGGACCAAATTATTCATTTTCTGATGTTTCCTCTTTTTTTCCTCTTGTCTTCCTTCCCTGCCTTTCTCTTCTCCTTTCTAGCCTGTCTCTCCGGCCATGTCTGTCTTCTTCTTCCTCCGTCTCTGGCCCCCCGTTTTCTTCCCTCCCCTCCCCCCTTTTAACTGCTGTTTTTTTTTAATACCGACCCTCCAGCAGAAAGTACTCCCACATCTGTTGATTTTTCACGTTGTACACATTTGCACCTTTTTCTTAATGTTGCCTGAATCACTTAATTGTCGAAGAGAGAGTTCATTTTAATGTAAATCTTACAGTATTACATGAGTGAATGTATGAAAATAACTTGGAACAGTTTAAATTGGGCAGGATTCTGCCTTCATCATAATATGCTTCTTCAGCATTAAAATAAACTTGCAACACATGCTGAAAAAAGTGTGTAAGAAGTAAGTGCCTTTCAGTTGGAGCCCTATCTGGAAGAAATCGGCTATCATTTCATGGGATTCAGGCATCGTGAAATAATCCCAACAACTGACAGTGTGATTATGTGATTAGCATCACATGATGGCAGGCCAAGTACCTAGCTAGCTTGCTCTCTTCCCATGGCTTTCCCAGCTTTCAATAAGGAGCATGTCACAAAGAAATTGGTGGAGGAATTGTTTAAGATAGGAAGCATTTAGCGGGCAGTTAGATAATATATTTACCCCATTGTTACAAAGTAGTTCCCAATTTATTTGCACCATTTAAACTGACATTGAGAAATTTTTGGAATGACTTACAACTGTGAGCCTGGGATTTCCAAGCAGACACAATTACTCCTCTGCGTTCATGGTGAGGCCGAGAAGAGTCAGCCATGGCTGACAAAATGCTCCCAAATGCTGGGAGCTCCTGGCTGAACACTATCTGACATCATAAGTTGCGTTCTGCAAGCCATGGTCGATGGGTTCTTATCAATTCTTGTCTTCACCTCGTGCTGCTCTCTTGGGAGATTTTCTGAGGATCCTTGGTCCTTCTTCATTTATAGACTGAAGGGATTGGGAGAGAGGATCACTAAGGTTCCTCCCAACTCTAAACATTATCTGATTCTATGGCAGGAAGATATTGATTGTAATTCAATAAGTATTTTTTAAGCACCTGTCATGTGCTGATCAGTGTGCTAGGCACAAGGGTATATAAAGGCAAAAACAAAAACCAAACTCCCTGCCTATGAAGGGATCATATTCTAATGGAAAAACTGATAAGCAATCAATAAGCCTTTATTAAACACCTACTATGCACCAGGTCTGGGGCAGCTAGGTGGTGCAGTAGTACAAAGTCTAAAGTCAGGAAATCTCATCTTCCTGAATTCACATCTGACCTGAGACACTGAGTGACCCTGGGAAAGTTACTTAATGAACACTATTTGCCTCAGTTTCCTCATCTGTAAAATGAGTTGGATAAGGAAATGGCAAAACCACCCCAGTTTCTTTTCCAAGAAAACCCTAAATAGAGTCACAAAGAGTGGGACCCAAATGAAAAAGGCTGAACAACAAGAGGGAGGTGCCAGGTACTGGGCTAGGTCCTGAAGATGGAAAGAATGATTTGAAATGGATCCTGCCTACAAAAAGCTTTTATTCTATTCACAACATGTACATAAATGGTCACAAATTATATTCAGTCAATATAAAGAAAGTTTTGGGGAAGGAACATTCCATAATTTAGGGATCATGAGAGGTTTGGGATAGGAGGGGGGCTTGAGAAAAGATTTGAAGGAAGCCTGAAATTCTCAGGCCAGATTTGGGGGGGTCAGCCTTTGCAAAGGCCCAGAGGTGGTAGACCAAAGGTCACATGCATTACACAGTAATTAGGAAAGTAGAATACCCACTAGTCATATAAAGCAAACGTATAAGAATGAAGACTGGAGTCCTCACAACAGAGAAGGGTGCAAACATGGAAGGGAGGATGAGGAAACAGCCTCCTTGATGGCAAGCCCCTCTTGTCCCTTGGTCCATGCATTCTCATCTCCTAGTACAGAGCCTGAGACATGGCATTTAACTGACGACAGTTCAATTGAGATGGGTTTGGTAGCTGGGAGCAGCCTTCTTTCTGAATGTGCCCACAGCACTTTAATGCCAACCCTTTGTTGACAATGTAAAGTGTGGTAGCACAGGGAAACATGCTTTAAAAATAGAAGTACTTCCATACTGGCACATATAAGCACTCGACCAATAAGGGAGGAGCTTCTCCTGGGCACTCTGGAGAAGGCACAGTTTCCCTCCATCCAGCAGGAATCCCCCCTTTGCCCTCTACAAACTCTCCTCCTGTTATAGGCTAATGATGCAGTGAAGCCCTTTAAGGGGGGACCAGTTGAAGAAGTGAGTTTCCTACCATGCTGCCTTGTGATACAAAACCAAACTGGGTTGTAAAGAGGAAGTGGATGGGCCCTTAGTTCCTCAGGAACCAAATATCCCTGAGTCAGAGTTTCACAGATGACACATGGCTGGCCTCCTCAGGGAACATACAACAGCAAATTTCAAAACCAATATGATGCCAAGAAGAGACATTGTAAGTGATTTACCTATACTTCCTCCACTGAGCTGGTGTTAACCTAAAGCTGTCTCTTTTCCTCTGTGCTTCCATTTCAGAATTAGGTAAGGGACTTGGCGAAGTCATGTGTATTGGCCACTTCTGTATATAAGGCGCCTTCCACTCTCCTGCTTTGCCTTGTTCCTTGCTGGGCTTGGCATCCCAGAGTCCTTCGCTGTCATGTAATCCTCCTGCTCGCGCGCACACACACACACACACACACACACACACACACACACACATACACCATCATGATCACGATCACCCCCTTTCCATAGCTTTCTTTTTCATAACCTTTTCTTCAGGACACAGAGCATGGTATGTTTGTGGGTCTGAGGGCATCAGAGACATTGTTCAGTTTCCCATCCAATACCTGCTAACTGGGCAACTGCAGGCAACGATCAATACACAATCATTTATGAAGATCTAACAACATACCAGGCACTGCATTATTCACTGAGAATCAAAGGGAAGGCACAACTTAACCATTTTCATGCCATGGGTTCTTTCTTAATTAGTAAAATACCCATAGTGCCTTCCTCACCAAAGGCAGTGTGGGGGACAAATGGGGAACTGGCCTGAGAGCCAAGAGGACTTGAGTGCCAGCCCTATCTTTGCTGCACGGTGGTCATGGGGCTGACTGAGGTGCCCATCCTCCAGGCCCTCTAGGCCAGTGGTATCAACATGAAACCGGAATAGATCTCTATAGGGGAGTACTAACTTGTTCGGTCATTTCAGTTTTGTCTGACTCTTCATGACCCAATTTAGTATTTCTTTGCAAAGTGGTTGGCCATTTCCTTCTCCAGCTCTTTTTTACAGATTGAGGAAACTGATGCAGATAGGATTAAGTAACTTGCCCAGGGCCACCCAGCTAGTAAGTGTCTGAGGCTAGATTTGAACTCAGGTCTTCCTGACTCGGGGACTGGAGCTCTATCTACTGAGCTACCTACTTGGCCCTGTACCACCTAGCTGCCTTATATTGACTCTGAAAATTAAAATCAGTATTATCCATGTTGTATTATATTTCATTATCTTGCTAATTTTCCCCCCGGTTATATTATAATCTCATGGGGAATGGGAAGTTTTGTTGGGCCCCAAGTTGACACTTCTACTCTGGGCAAGACTCTGTGTTGATATGTTGTAGAGGAGGCATTGTCCTATGTTGGTAGAGGGAACTTTGTCCTTTGGGAGTTACTGACACTAATGAAATCCCAGGTCTAGTCCCTCTCATGCCCTGCTTCAAAGCCACTGGTGATCTTGGCAAAAACAATTTCATTAGTGAGGTTGCATTGATTAGACACCAGACTGCAAGGAGTGAAGAAGGGAGTAAGGTATTCAGAAGTGGGTTCTGGGAGGGAAAAACTCTTTCCAGGAGTTTATCGGTGAGAGGGAGGAGAGACAGGGGGTAATTTCTTAAGGGCATGACAACATGAAGAGAAGAGCTTCAGCGGAGGAAAGAGTCCTGGGTATGTTTGTGGACAATGGGTATATCATCTTTTATGCCATTTCTTTAATGTCAGGCATCATCGCTAACAAATTGTAGCCTACTTAGGACCTCCATGTGTGCCTCTATTGACTTTTGAAGACCCACAATTGTTGATTCTATGATGACTGCAGTATCCCATGACCCCAACCAAAGAGAATTATCTGAAAAAAAAATTGCCATTGAAATGATCAGATTATTTTGGAGTCAGGGAGTATCTGGGAATTATTGGTAGTTCTGCACATTTCTCAAAATCTATTCCATTGTCTTCCTTCTAGTCAATTCTGGGTCATTTCCTTGTTTATCTACAGTATGTATGCTGTTGGACTTCTTCATTGGGCTCTCCATCCAATGTTGTATCACATTTTGGACCACAAGAATTCTTCATCCATTGATTTGTCTCCTTGTGGATTCTTAGGCTGATCTCTTCTTTTAACTGGCCATCACTGGGAAGCTCTGTAGGCAGGCATCTATAGATATTTGCATATATCTTGATACTTCAAAATGTGATCAATGAGTGGCCAAAACTGCTGAAAGGACTTTTCTGTGTCAGGCTGGGCCTTCTCACAATAATCTCACAGGAAATTCAAGGATTCACAGCAAAATGGAAGCCAGGGGTTCAGAAGCCTGTCTTATAAGGGTACCTAAAGGCAGTGACTAGTTTGTCCCATATCCCAAGCACACAAAAATCGTCTTCTCTGAATCTTGGTCAGCTATTGCAGTACTGGTAATAAACCCTTATCCAATGTCCAGGATGAAGATGACCTTAATTTACACATCAGCCTCTGTGGCAGAAGATAAGGAGTCTGGGAAACTCTGGGAAGAACTCTTTTAGATACACCAAATATGATCAGTCTGTACTTTGGCAGCAACTTCAACACCAAAGTGGGCATGGGTCAAAATAACAGAAAATCTGGGTCAGGAATGAAAGCAAAGTTTCACCTACATATCAAGAAGAGGCAGAAAGCACCAGACAGCACCAAAACATCGTCAGCATCATCGTCATCATCAAATTCTTTGTATCAGTAATTGTACTAAGTACTTTACAAATGTATGTCATTTGATCCTCACAGGAATTCTGTGAAGCATTATTTATCACCATTTTAGAGTTGAGAAAATAGAGGCAGACAGAGATTAAATGACATGCTTCAGGTCATTCAGCTAGTGAATTGCATTTGAACTCAGGTCTTTTTGATTCCAGACTCAGTGTTCTATTCACTGAGACATCTGGCTGCCTTAAATAAGATCACCAAAAATTTAAACTGATTACATTTGGACAGAGAGGCAATGCCAGATATGTACAAGCAGACCATAAACTTGTGATAACCACAATCAAAATTAATACAAAACTAGAAAAAAATGAAAAATATATAATTAAAACATTTCCAACCTAACCACATTAAATAAGCTATTAATGCTGGAAAAAATGACTAAAAGAAGATTCATTAAAACAAACTGTCATGATTCCATAAGGGATTTTAACCAATATAAATTCATTATCACATTGACAATAATAAAAAAGCCTAAAAGCTGCCTTAGCCATCAAACACATGATCCCCTTGCTAAGGGAGCTATGGAAGCTAAAGGAAGCCCAAGCTTCGAATATCAGCTTGTGTGAATAATCTTGTAGGTTGGAATTGTAGAAGGTTATGGGCATTGTCGTCTCATAAAATAGTGAGAAACAATGGGGGGGGGAGAAATTCAAACTTACACAAAGTAGGCTAAATAACTTGAACAGACATAGACCCATCGATGGACTAGAAATTCCAGACATGTTTTCAAATATGATCAAGGTGTTGATTTATTTAACTTTCTTTGTTACGAGAAGGGACATTAAGTGGTAATAGAGGTGCAAGAAAAGGAAGGAAGGAAGGGAAAAAGGAAGAGACAGAGGGAGGGAAAAACTTTCCAAAAAGTACAGATAAAGGCAAAACGAAGTTCAGATGAAGACACAAAGAAACCCAATTTTGTTACTATTGTGTTAAAGTTACGATTCACTGAAAAGCTTTATGTAACAGAAGCTCACATTTACTGAGTTAATCCTCTTTGTTGCTATTTTTATGTTAAAATGTTCACTAATGAAGGACAATTTCATAATTAAAAAATAATTTTTCAAAAACTAAAGTTAATCTACATGATCCTGAGAGTATTTTAGGAGGAACTTGGAAAGATAACAAATGTGAAAAAATGAGAACCTTCAAGGTTGCTAAAACAAGCTTGTCTTTCGGGCAATGATGGTGGAACTACCACCTTTGGACTCTCTCTTCCTAGTCCCTAATGTTTGTCATAAGGAAATCAAAATGGCACTAAGATAGTGAGCATGGGAAGCGATACTGCATTAGACCACGTGCATGTGTTCATCCAAGAAGCAACACAATTTGAGAGTGTTGAGAGATCAGTCTCAAGCCGACTGAAGTGCATAAGGATACCAATAGCTTGGTAAAACTCACAAAATGGTGTGAAAGAAAATGATTGAGAAAATTTTAATAACTACAGATCTAGGTGACTCCTGTTCTATCTCTTTGAAATATTTACAATGATAGACAGGATACACATTTGAAAATATGAAGTCAGGAAGGTAGAAGGAAACAGAACTGTTTTTGAAAAAGGTATTTTCAAACAACAGTCTATGTCTATATAATCACACAGTTGACTGAATTATGCAGAGAATTTAAAACTTCCCTCTGCTTTTTGATTGGTGATTATTAAAAAGACATGAGGAAGTATGGTATTTTATTCCACAGAACAAGGTACTACCTTAAAGGCTTCATTTAAGTCACATAAGATGCATTGAAAGATACAAAGGGGAAGTTTTGTTGCATGATAATCGTTAGTAATATCAAGGAAGGCATAAAGCAAGAAGAGATTTGTTTACTAATGAGGATTGCTACTTTCATATCCGATGCAGGGTCCAGATAGAAGAGAGATTCCTTTTAGATAACAAGTTCCTGCAGCTTCTTCTTTTTACCTCTAATATGATGCTGACTGTATCAAGATCACAAACTTTTTGTAAGCTTCTGAGTTGGTCTACATGGGTCAAGTAGACATTATTAAAAAGAATTTCCTTAACTATTCACACAGGAGAAACAAAGTGGATTAAGCAAGCTTATGTCCAGATAGTTATATTTGATTATGAAAACCCATAGATCTCATCCATTCACCAATAGATATGTATACACACACATGCACACACACATACAAACACATCATGGACAGATTCCACACATGGACAGTGGCACAGGTCAGTAATTGAATAGGAGTAGGAGAGAGGACTGGAGTGCCTTTGGGAAATTATACAATGCTTTCCTTGATTACAAATTTCTTTCTGACACTAAGGTCCATTTTTTTAATATCAATATATTTTTTCCTTATGACTCTGTGTGGCTTTGAATTAGACAACAAGCATTTATTAAGCCCACTCCTTTGTGCTGGGTGTTGGGCTGGTGTCTGGAGTTACAAAGACAGACACATAAAGCAGAGAAGCATGGGAAGCCAGTCTGAGGAGTCAAAGTTTGAGGTGACTTGAAGGGCAAAGAAAAGAATTGGTGAGGAGCACCTAGGTGACGCAGTGAATCAAACACTGGCCCTGAAGTCAGGAGGACCTGAGTTCAAATCCAGCCTCAGACACTTAACACTTCCTAACCGTATGACCTTGGGCAAGTCACTTAACCCCAATTGCCCTACCTTCCCTCCTCCAAAAAAAAAGGAAAAGAAAAAAAGAAAAAGAAAAGAATTGGTAGCAAAGGGGGCAGAGTGGAAAAGAGATTAACAGATTTAAGAATTGTGCAGATCAAGCAGCAGAAAAAGAGCTATCATCAAGAAAAGGAGATGTTCCAGTCAGGCAGTAAGAAGGAATAGATATGCAGGCCACCAGCAAAACTTTGGTAGTGTTTACTCAATGAAAAGAGAGAAGGCAAATCAACCTGTCCATCCACAAGAGTTTAGTGAATACCTACTATGTGCCAGGTACTATACTAAGTGCTAGAAATACAAAGAAGGTCAAGAGATAGTCTCTGTTTTCAGGGATCCTATATATATATATATAGGATAAATTGGAGAAAATAACAGAGGGAAGAGTCGGGGGTGGGAAACCTGTGGCCTTGAGGCCACATGTGGCCCTCTAGGTCCTTGGGTGCAGCCTTTTGAACTGAGTCAAGTTTTATAGAACAAATCATTTTATTAAAGGGATTTGTTCTGTGAAGTTTAGATTCCGTCAAAGGGCTGCACTTGAGGACCTAGAGGGAGACATGTGGTTGTGAGGCTGCAGGTTCCCCACCCCTAGACTAACATAAAGGGAGATTGGGAAGGACTTCCTTAAAAAAGTTGAATTTTACCTGGGACTTGAAGGAAGTTAGGGTAGATGGGAGATAGAGAGAAAGAATTAAAGGAGTGGGGAAAAAATATATGGTATACAACCAAGGCCAGTAAAGGGCCAGAGATCTGGAAATGGAAGGTCCTGTGTGAAGAAGTCAAGAGGCCAGTGTCACTGAGTACAAGGGGAGGAATAAAGTGTAAGAAGACTGGCAAAGGAGAAAGGAACCAGGCCATGAAGGGCTTTAAAAACCACCGAGAACCCTTGTGGAGGCTTTACTGGGGTTTATGGGCAAAGAAGAAATGTGTGGACTCCCTCTACACTACCAGATGAAGCACCTGTACTGATTAGATCATGATTTCATTGACATTTTAAAGGGATGTCAAGGGAAGTGTGACCACAAAAGGCAAGCTTAGAGTCACAACAATAAATATATTAAAAAACACATACATAAATAGACAAAATTTATTAACTAAAGATTAAAGATGATTTTTCCCAATTTTAAAAGGCTTGCCAGGAAGGTGAATCAAAAGAATGCCATAGTTTATGTAAATCTTAGGAAAGAAACTGACAGGGTCGCTCTGCTCTTCTTAGAGAAATTTTGGAGCTAAATGGACTAGAAATTATTAATTTGTCAAACTATGAACCATTTGAATGGGTAAACTGCAAGTTAAGGTCCCATGTCATCTTGGCAGGAAGTTTCTAGTGTGGGGCCCCATGGATCTATACATAATCCAATTGTGTTTCGAATTTTTATCAGTAATTTGCATAAGAGCATCAATGGCATGCCCACCAATATTTCCAGATAATGCAAAGCAGGAGAGCTGGCATGTTGGTCAACAAAGTGAAAATACAAAAAGTTCTCAACAGTTCAGAGCATTAGTCAATCAATAAAAACTCATTCACCATTTGCTATAGGCTAGTCAACGTGCTAAGACAAAAACAAAATCAGTCTTTACCATCAAGGGGCTTATATTATAATAGGGATGGCTAAATATAAATAGATCAGTATATACCAAATGAATACAGAGTTGATAGAAGGGAGCTGTACAAAGAAGTACCCTCTCATCGATGGGAGCCAACAATGTGTCATGCAGAAGATAGCACCTGAGCAGAATCCCAAAGGAAGCTAGAGATCCTGAAAGTGGAAGTTTGGAAGGGAGAGTAGAGTGTTCCAGGGATGGGGGAGCAATTTATGTGAGGAACATCATGGAAGCCTGGGGAATATATCGGGTGGAGGGCAGGTGTCACCAAAAGACCTAACAGATAGGTCCAAGCAAGGTTGCAAAGAACTTTAAATATCAAATGGAGACGTAAACATTTGATTCTAGTGTTAATAGGGAACCAATGAATTATGTTGAGTACATAAGGCCAAAGAAAATCACTTCAGCAGTTGGATGGGAGATGGAATAGTGTAGGGAAAGATTTTGGGTAACAAGTCTAATTAGAAGGCTGCAACTTCTACTCTGGGCTGCTCCCTTTCTATTTGGTGATCTTACATTGTTGACTTGTACAAAGAAAAGTAATGACCTATTTTGTTATCTTCTACCAATATTATTTCACTTAGTACAAGAATTAAGTAACTAAATGGATTTCTCTGATCAACAGACCACAAACCACTAGTTGGGGGGCCCTTTGGAATGTGCCAGGGCCATCCAAACTTTAGCTGAAAATTAGACCTTGTTTTTTTCTTATTTCGTATTATTTGTCCTTCATTTTCCACTTATGTCTGTTTTCCCCAGTGATCTTAGAAACAAATACACACAAAAATGGAGAAGTATGTCCATTGAAGAGTTTCTAAATATCTGTTAAGAGTAGGGATCAGTCCAAGCACATTAAGATTCTATTTTCCCCTACAAGTGTTTGCTGCAGATGACCCCCACTGATCTTAAATATATTTCTGTTTCTGTGACTGAATAGAGGTTTTCCGTACAGCATGTTCTAATGGTACTCTGGCCTTTAGCCAACAAGGGACTGAATAAGGCTATTTTTAAAATACAGAAACTGGGAACAGCTGCAGCAATCAAATTTGATAAAAACAGAGAGGAACTTTGCTTTTTTTACGATTTGTCCAAGTTTAGACTTCTTTCATAGAACTGCTTTTGTTCTGTTGGGTGAAGGGGTATAAGACCAAGACAGTGGAGCCCTTTTAAACAAATAACTTTTAAAAGAACACAGCTTAAAGGAATACTTTTTTTCTGTGCATCAACAAGATCAATGCAATAGCATTTTAAACTGTGAAAAGAATATGTCTCTTATTTATTTTTTGAAGGAGAGAAAGAGAATCCATGATGTCAGCCAGGCTTCCAATAAAAGATAATTTGGGCCTCTCCCCCCATAGTGATTCTATGAAAGGAGAGATGAAGCTTTTGGGTTCCCAATGGTGGAAAGATGGCCTTTGAACATCTCTTGTGTTCTCAGGAATGGTTAAAGATGAGGGTAATTTGAATGTTCCATTTCTGCTTTTCACATTACTATTCGTCATGAAAGTTTCCAAACTAAAACAACCGATTAATATCAATGTAGTGCTTTTGTAAAGAGAAAATGACATGGTCTCGAGATTTTCACAGAGACCCTTTTGTCCGCATCCTTCCCAACATGCCTGTGGACAGGGGCTTATTCTTTTTTCTTTCTCTCTTTTTCTCTTTCTTTATTACCCCAGCTCCTTGGAAACTTGTCAGCACATGATTAATAACAGTCATGAGGGGAATCCAATTGGAGAGGTCTCATGTACAGTAGTGAGTAGGATGTGAGTTCCACCTTCTAAGTGATTTCATGCAAGGGATGAATTTCTCGACTAACTTCATAAGTGACGTAGGACAAAGGAGATTGGATTTCACATACGCATTTACAAATGACATTAATTTAGAATCTCATCCAAATAAACTACTTATGTCGACATTCATTCTGTTTGGTAACCCAAGATAGTAATAGAATTTCTTTCTGTGGCCATATGGTCACGAAAATAAAATTATCCAATGGTGCACAGAAAAGGCCAGAATCCAGACAGAATGTGACAATCCAGGTGTGCTGTCTGGGTGCCAGCTGATTAAGTTGATCACCAAAAGCCCATTAAGTAATGCTGTGTATCTGTGAAAAGGCAGGGAAAATGAAAGATGAGGATGTCCAGCCTGCTCTATGCTGGTCTTTCTTCCAACGAAAGAGTTGAGCAACCAAATAACTGTTCATCGTTGAATAACCTGCAGGCAATGAGAGTATCAAGCAGGTCTTCAGTATTTGAGACCATGGCTGCACTTGTCTCTGTCCCTGAAAGCAGTCCTGCATTCCTGCATAATGGGCAAACTGAGCTTGAAGACACCCACTGTTCTGAGCCAGTTCAGAGGCATTCATGGTGGGCAGAGAGCCCTGAGCTCAGCAGGTTTCTAGGGACCCCTGGCAAGGCCCCAGGTTTGAGCCTCCTATCCTATATTTTAACTGGCACTAAAGAGTTCCAGCATGATGATTACTGGGCTTTAATTATATTTAGTCATGTAGGCTCTTCTTTCCGAAGACAAACTGCCCAGAGAGGCAGATTTACCGCTGGCCAGCAGTGTTTTTATGCAAATGTTTCTGAGGGACTGCAATCACCCCTAACATAATAGAGCCTTTCAATCTCTTGCCAGGAGTGTAATATTTATATATTACCAAGATAAACTGGATATCCAAATGAGCTGCATTATGGGTGGCAGGGAAGGGGGATTCTCAATGTAAATCATGTTTCCTAATCACTGTGTTTTCCCCTCAGTTTAATTTTCAGCCTTTAAGTTCATAAACAAATTCTGAATGTATTATGGTACTTCCCATTTGTTTTGAATACTTCAATGATGCTGAAATAAAGGGACAGTGTCAACATCTAATTACAAGGCAGCCCATTTCTCAAGTGTTCCTGAGAATTAATGTAAAAATGGCCTGACCATTACAGACATTGTCCACCATACACACTGAATTTTAGAGTACGTTTATTTCTTCCTTCCTTCCTTCCTTCTTTCCTTCCTTCCTTCTTTCCTTCCTTCCTTCCTTCCTTCCTTCCTTCCTTCCTTCCTTCCTTCCTTCTTTACTTCCTCCCTTTCTTTCTGCCTGCCTCTTCTTTTCTTTCAATATCTTTCTCTCTCCTTTCTTTCTCTTTCTGTCTTTTCTTTCTTCCTTCCTTTATTTTTTCTTTCTTCCTTTCTATCTCTTCCTTTTCTCTTTCTCTTTTTTCTTCCTTTCTTTTTCTTTTTCTGTCTCTCTTTCTTTTCTCTTTTTCTTTATCTCTTTTTATTTTCTTCCTTCCTCTTCTCCTCTCTTCCCCTCTCTTCTCCTCTCCTCTCCTCTCTTCTCCTCTCCTTTCCTTTCTTTTTCTTTTCTTTCCTCCTTCCTTGCATTGCTAAAACTGCTTAAATGATAGGCAGCCATGGATTGGCCATCTCCCTAGTGACTTTATCCCCTCCCTAGGAATGAGGGTGAGGGGGCAGATGCCCCTCCACAGGCTATTCAGGAACTGCTGACATCAGCCCCCATTCATGAGAGCTTGCTTTGTGGACTGATGGTGCTAATATGAGGAGACACGTGAGGTGGCTGGATTTAGGGAAGAGAGCAGGAGAGGCGAGGTGCTGTGCAAACATTCCCACACACTCGAATGGCCCATTCACAGAGGAAACAAGCAAGTGCCTTCAGCCCTTCCACAAAGCTTAATGAACAAACTTGCCCAAGATGCAGAAGCATCAGTATTTGATGCTCCACACCACCCTGCCCCCACCAACTCCTGCCTAATTAATAGCGTATCCATGTAATAGACCCAGTAGCAACGGAATTAGGGTGGAAAAAATTACTCGGCCCCATGACACTCGTAGGAACCTAGATAGTGATTCCCAGAATTTTCTCTCCAGAAAGGGAAACTGTTGAGGTATTCCAGAACCCAGGCTAGCCTCAACTGCCAACCTGCCTGAGTTCTGAGGAGCCAACCCCATGGCATCTGTGCTCCCCCTCCATAAGATTTACTTACACAAGAGCTGAAGAACAGTCTGAGGTGAGACCCAACTATCCACAACATTGCTGGAACTTTTTTTTTAAAGCAATCGGGGTTAAGTAACTTGCTCAATGTTACACGGCCAGTTATTTCTGGGTGTGGTGCTAGAGCCCGGATTCGACACCCCAGGTCATCCCGACTCTGGGGCCGGTGCTCTTACTCTCTGTGCTACCTGGCCGCCCCTTTTTGTTGGCACTTTTCAGATCGATTATCACATCTATTATGTGAGAATCACCATTTCACTCATGCTGTTGATGTCATAAGTACTGCCCACTTACCCTGCGGTATTAAAACATTTCTGTCTCTCGGATGGTGTTTTTCCATCTCATTTGCAGGTGTAGCTCTCCATATGTGTTATATTCCACATTAAAATATATTTGTATATATGTGTATGTGGGAGGGGGATGGAGGGAGAGAGTCAGAAGGAGTCAGAGATGAAGAGACAGAAAAATAAAGACATGAAGACAGAGGCAGAGGAGGAGAGGCAGCAGCAGAGAGAGGAGAGACAGAGGGGGAGAGAGCTGTAAAGGGACGGGGATTGTCACTTTTCTATTTGGGTCCCCCAGTGCTTCACACATAGTAAGTGCTTTATAAATGTTTTATCCATTCATTCTCTGCATATATGAATAGTCATATCACATTTATCAGACAGTCAGTGATACAGAGATTAGAGCACTGAACAGGGTCTCATGAAGACCTGGGTTTGAATATAGCATTAGATACTCAGTATCTCTAAGGCCTCGAGAAGTCATTTAAACTCTTGATCTATTTACTCATCTGTAAAATGGGGATAGTAACACCTGCCTTCCTGGGTTCTTGTGAGAAAAAAATGACAAAATATATCATCATGTATGTTCAAATGTCATATACTTTGTAAACTTTAAGTAGCCATATAAATGATAACACTCTACTGTTGTTGTGGTGATGGTGGTTGACTCATGTCCTCTACACAGCTATTAAATCCAATTCTGAGACTTTGTTATAGTTTTTACTAATGACTTTTCAAAAAAAAAAAAAAACGCTGAAGTTTACCCTACAAACACGAAGAAATTTGTGTGTTTTTCTGTGTTAATTTTCTTTTCTGATAGAACTTCAAAATGTCAATGAATCTGTGAATTCATCAATATGGTTGTTTATCAAATGGCAAAGACAGCATCCCTCTACCCCTCCTCATCTTGCAAATCTCTCGTCCAGGTTTCTAGCAGGGACATGAGTCAGGACACTCTGACAATCGTCTGGCATCGCCCGTGGCAGTGGCTGACAATTCTGGTGAATATGGCAGGCTTGTTTTGATGCCTTGTTTGATATTATTCATCAGATGGTCATTAGACCATCTTTCAAGGTTCCTAGTAGGATTTAGATGTATTCTTCAGAGAAACAGAGACAGAAGTGAGCCACTGATTGGGTTAGTTCCACAAAATCAAATCTAAATTTATAAATGGTGGTGATAAGACAATAGGCACATGGTTCAGTTGTTATTTACATTCTTCTGGTTACTTTTTTTTTGGGGGGGGGTGGAGAATTAGATCAATTTCCCCATGACTTTAATTTCCCCTCCTGTTCAGATACTTTGAGAATCAGGCACTCAATTCCTTGAAAATCGTATGTTGCCTTGAATACAGACCTTCTTGACATATACTTGATTTTATCCAGCTACTTTCCCCATATTCATTTTCCTTCATTCCATTTCTACTAAGACTGCCAGGTTAGAGTTCAACTGCAGTAGCATTACTGTCATTAATGGCAAATAGAGTTTGTTACACAAGTCTTGACAGATCTTTTCCATTTTCAATCTATTTTTCACCCTTCACATCTAATCCTTCACTGTCCTTGAGGTAATTATGCTTAGTCATGTCACTTGCAAGGCTTTGTGTAAACTTGTTTTGTTTTGTTGTCAGTGCTTCTGGATGTTTTGTGAGTCAGTATTAATAATCTTCCACCAGCCTCCTCTATACAATTCTATACATTAATTTATGTTCCATATCAATGTTATCTTTGACTGCTGTATCTTATCACTTGTCGAGGAGGTCATGTGCTTCTGGACAAAGTGGTTTCTAGATATTTGATTTCCTTGTTGTGTTGATTGATTTACATAAGTTGAACTTACTTAGGAAATACTAATTATCTGACATGATATGTATTGTTTTATCCCACTTCTCATTTTTCAGAATTGTCATCTTGTTTACATATCAGTTTAAAGTAGCATCTTTTGTCTCTTCTTATCTTTTTCCCAGAATTTCAAATTTAGACATGACCTTAGTAACCTCTAATATTAAAGAGAATCCATAAATTGTTTCTTGTTTCATGTGGACCTTTTTTTTTTGCCTTAACAAGCTATGGCATGACCATATTCAAATGGCTAAATTGAACACAATTTTTACATTAGTAGCTCAATATCTCTTATCTGTTGAAGCAGTATCCATTTCATTGTTGTGATGTTATTTGTTGTCCATTTTATGCAATTACTCCCAATTCTCTCCTTGAAGAAGGTATGCAATATTGATGGGAGTTTTTCAGATTAATTTTTTTTCTTTCTTTCATTTTATTTCATTTTTTAATTAATAAACAATAATCTCTCCCTTCCCAATATAAAAGAAAGAGAGAAAAGGAACCTTTGTAACAAATGTGCACACTCAAGCCAAATGAATTTCCACCTTTGCTATATGCTTTGTTTCATTTTGCATTTGGATCTAGGACCTCTCTTTTGGGGTGGGTACCATGCCTTTCCATCAGTTCTCTGGAATTGCACTTGGTTATTGTATTGATTAGCTCTCTTTAGTTTATCAAAGCCATTTGTCTTCACAGAGTTTTATTGTTATGTGCATTGTTCTTTTCTAGGTTCTACTCACTTTATTCTATGCCATTTGTTACCAGTTTTCCCAAGTTTCTCAGAAACTCTTCCTATCATCATTTCTTACAGCATGATCATATTCCATCTATTCATATACCAATTGATGGGCATCCCATTTCAAGCAACCCTCTTCATACTCAGTGCTTATGGAAATCTCCCTAACTTACGTAGACTCTGAATCTCATAGATTCAATTCAATTTGATTCAATTCAACTCATCAAGCATTGATTTTGTACCATCTCTGGTACCAGGTATGAGTGCTACAGGCACAAAAGAGAAGAAGTGCCTACGTTTGCAGTGCTCCAATTTCCTGGTCTTGTGAAGCATGCATGGTTGCACTGGCCTGTGGTGCAGGATAGCCCTTGCCCCCAGCCACCTCAAGCTTAAGAGGCCACTGAATGATGTGTAGTATTTTGTTCTCCTTTTTGTGATTCTTCTCTTTTCTCACTTGCTGTTAGGCTCAGCCCATAGCGATGATAGAATGTCTGCACCCCTCAAGAAGGGGTACTTAATTCTTTTTAGCCCTCCTTATATGTCTGCTACAGATATATCTGGGGGAATGTTGCCTCTCTCAGCCCCCTGCCTAGCTACCTCCAAATTTCCATTTGGTCATAATGTCTTTTAGATCAGGTCCTTTGGAACACTACTCTGAGGAGTGTTGGCACTAAACATAGGGTACCCCTGTGTGTGTGTGTGTGTGTGTGTTTTTATGTGAGTCCCTGATCCACACATAGGTAGTTATTCAGTGAAGCATAACTTCAAATGTTTTTAACTTACCTCCTAGGAGGCAGGTG